>NW_023605083.1:71827713-71968753 GCF_014898055.3 Talpa occidentalis
TGTAACAACTGCAGGTGCCCCATCAAGCAGGGCAATCCTAATGGTGGGAGGGCAGAAAAGCCTGAAAAACCATTTACCCTACATCCCCCCCTTAAAAATAATTATAAAAATAATATTTGCTCATTGGAATATTGAGAAACTCCATCCCATGTATAAGATAGGACATCCCCGTGGAGTTCTTGAATTAGGGTTCGTGGTCACTGAGGGGAGAGAATGGGAGGAAATGAAGGGGAACACGACGGGGCTAGGGGTCAGCCAGCAAGTCAGGACAAGGGCTACACCCTGGAGGGACTCTGCTGACACAGAGGGTGCAGACCCTCCTTGGGGCAGTGGGGACTTTGCAGGTGCAAACCAGGGAAATTGGGAGCTCTGCATTTGACCAGTATGGCACAAAAACTGCTCTCCCCTACTTCTTCCAGAAAACATTGCAGAGAAACCAGGCTAAGCCAGGTCGAAATCTATTAAAAGCCCAGCAGAAGAGAAAAAGATGTTGAGATAACCCACCAATCCTTTGGAAGGTAAACAAATGGAACACAGTTATTTCAGTTCTGCAGAAGCAGCAGCAGAGGTGGGGGTGGGGCAGTGATGGCCTTTGTGGACAGTCATAAGGGCAAGTGTGCACTTGCCCACCCACTACACACACAGCTGCCTTCTGACAAATTAAAAATTAGTCCCAGAGCATGAACCTGGCCATTCAGACATAGCTTTTACCACTGGGAGACTCAAGCTTCATAGATCATGACCCACAGCAGAAAGTGTAACAGGGTGGTCCCAGGAAAAGGGAAAGTTCCTCCACCCAAAGGAGAGTGGAGCTGAGTAGGGAGGAGAAGAAGCTGGAGAGGAGACTGGAGAAGGAAGAAAGCAGGATGGAGAGCAAGAGGGAGACCTGGAGGAGGCACCTGGAGCAGAAAGACATGTGAAGAAGCTGTGCTTGCTTTTTGGTTCTGGACTGCTCGAAACAGATATGGGTGAGAGACCGTGGAAAGGATAACAATGGCAGCTTTTATCTTGAATTTGATTTTGCTCTTTTCCCCGCATACTTGTCTGGTTGTTTCTGATTCTTTTTTATGGGTCCCCCTGGAAGGTGCTTTAGACTCATGGCAGGATTTCAGGCCCTGGTCTGGGCCAATCCCGTTTGGGTGGATTTTTACCCATGAGGGGATGGGTAACTTTGGATGCTTGATTTAGAAACCATATTGTTTGTCTTTTCTTTTTCTTTCTTTCTTTCTTTTTTTTTTTTCTTTTTTGAAGATTTACCTATCCATGCATACAAGAGCTGGGGTACAGGTCAGAGATGTGGGGGTGGGGGTGGGTGAGAGGATTCACCAGAAACAGAGTGGGGAACAGAACAGGCAGACTGACTGAAACACACTGCTGAGGGAAGAAGTGGGAAAGCAGGAGAGGTCTGCTTTGCCATGTGGGTGGCTCCCTGGCCGGCAGGAATTGAAGTTGTGCTGCAGAAGCTGTGGATTGCTTCATAGTGTGGTGCTTAACCCCTTGTGCCACCAGGGAGGCCCCATATTCTTTGTCTTTTCTATATTGTTTACTAATTGTATTAAACTTCCTTTCCATTAAAGTCTTTTTTTTTCTTAAAGATTTATTTATTTATACAAGAACTGGGGTATGGCCAGAGGCATGGGAAGGTGAGAGGATTCACCAGAGACAGAGCAGGGAGCAGAACAGGCAGACTGACCAAAGACACTGCTGAGGGGAGCAGCGGGAGAGACAGGATTGGTCTGCCCCGCCATGTGGGCATCTCCCTGGCCAGCCGGGAATCAAACTTGTGCTGCAGAGGCTGCAGACAGCTTCACAGAGCAGCGCTCAACCCACTGCACCACTGGGGAGGTCCCCCTTTCCATTAAAATCTTTAATGTTTTGTGTTGATACGGTGGATGGAAGAACTGGTTGAGAGCAGGCAGGTTTGGGAGTTCTGGGGTGCCCCCCATACCCCGTCCTATAACAAAAGGAGCAACAGGAAGGAGGGTAGGAACTTTAGACAACCTGAGTTAAGATTACAGCTTGCTGTGGTGAAATAAAAGGAGAGGCAGAGGAAATCAACCCCATTTCTCAAAATGAGGTCCAGTATTAAATCCCCAGACTCCCCTGCTGCTCCCTCCTCATGCCAAAGAAAACTAAGAAGAGAAATAAATAAAAGTAAATTCCCAGTATCCAAACCATGCACAAATAGCAAATAAGGCAACACTCTCGCCTAGGAAGCAAGGAACATCTGACCACAAGATGGAAAAGCAACATGAGTACGAAAGTCTTGGGACAAATATAAAGGATATGGAAATAGAAAAACTATCAGACAAAAACTTCCTAACAATAACATCGAAAATGCTAAATGAACAACTGGAAGGTCATTCAAAAGCAGATAAACAGATATAAGATCTTAGAAAGGAGATCAGGAACAAAGACCGTTCTTCACCAAAGAAATTGAATATATATAAAAAGATCACAAAAAGAGACTCTGAATGAAATGCAGACAACTTTAGACAGCATTTTAAATAGAATTAAGCTGGAGGAAGAAAATTTCAGATGTAGAAGACTCAAATGAACAAATCACCCATTTATAAGAAGAGAATCAATACAAAGGAAAAATGAGGAAACTACATAAAATCAGATTCAATTAGAAGAAGAAGAAACTGAAGAATAATTAGGACCTGAGAAGGGGAAGAGAAAAAAAATGGGAGCAGAAATACAGCAGTGTGATATCCATAGAAAGGGGAGGTTCTGGTTTCCTGCCCCCAGCATGAAAGGGTGGAGGTGGGCAGGGAGGTTAAGGTAGAAAAGACTGGGAAAAGGACTTGGTAAGAAGGAAAAATCAGAGAGAGATGGAGGAGGAAGACTGGAGGAGGCACATGGAGCAGGGAGACATGTGAAGAAGTTGTGCTTGCTTCTTGGCATTGGACTCGCACCAGGGACCTGGGGACATGGAAGGAGACACTTGAAAGAGACAGAGAGACTTGTGGGGAGGTTGACAATGGCAGCCTTTATCTTGACTTGGGTTTTGATTTCACTCTTTCCTTCCAGATTTGCCTAGCCTCTCATACCCTTTTTCCTTTAGGTCCCCACTGGAAAGTGCCTTAGACTTGTGGCAAACTTTTAGGCCTGCTTTGGTCCTGCACTAGGTAGGGTACAGTCCAGAGATGGGGGTGTTGGGGGGGAGAGGATTCACCAGATACAGAGTGGGGAGCAGAACAGGCAGATCGACTGAAATACACTGCTGAGAGGAGCAGTGGGTGAGACAGGAGAGGTCTGCTGCACCATGTGGGGTTAGTTCTCTGGCCTGGGATTGAACTCGTGCTGCAGTGGCTGTGTATAGCTTCAGAGGTTGTGTCCTAACCCCTTGCACCACCAGGGAGGCCCCCATTATATATTTTTTTAAAGATTGATTTATTAATGTATATACAACCTGAGTGTAGGCTAGAGGTATGGGCATCTCCCTGGCTGGCCGGGAATTGAACCCGTGCTGCACAGGCTGTGGACAGCTTCACAGCGTAGTGCTCAACCCGCTGCACCACTGGGTAGGTCCCCCTTTCCATTAAAGTCTTATATGTTTTGCTTTGATACGGTGGATGGAAGAACCTATTGAGAGCAGGCAGATTTGGGGGTTCTGGGGTGTCCCCCCGCCCTGTAACAAAAGGAGCAGCAGGAAGGAGAGTAGGAATTTTAAACGACCTAAATTAAGATTACAGCTTGTGTGGGTGAGAGCATTCACCAGAGACAGAGTGGAGAGCAGAACAGGCAGATGTACTGAAACGCACTGCTGAGCAGAACAGTTGGCAAGATGGGAGAGGTCTGCTGCGCCGTTTGGTTTGGCTCCCTGGCTGGGGATGGAACTCATGTTGCAGTGGCTGGCAATGGCTTGATAGCACTGGCACACTAATTGTATTAAATTTCCTTTCAATTGAAACCTTATATACTAGAGTATGTTTTGTCTTTATGTGGCAGATGGTAGAACTCATTTAGAGTAGGAAAGTTTGGAGATCCCCAGGGTATGCCTCGCCCACCTGCTAATGGATTCCCTATTCAAAGAAATAATAACTGAGAATTTCCCAAACCTAAAGAATGAATTAAATGTGAGTGTCCAGGAAGCAGAGAGAACCAAAACACTCTACGCCTAGATAAATGATTGTCAAACTATCAAAAATCAAAGATGAAGAAAAAATTTTGCAGGAAGAAAAGAAAAAGCTAACCAACAAAGGTCTCAAATTAGAATTTACATGGACTTCAGCCCAGACTTCTACAGGCAAGAAATAAGTGGAAGGAAGTATTCACAATCCTAAAAGACAAGAACTACCTAGCAAGAATGCCCCACCTGCAAAATTATCATTCAAGTATGAAGGTGAAATAAACTATGAAGGTGAATCCAGAGAAATGGAAGTTAATGGATTTTACCACCACCAGACCTGCCCTTCAAGAAATGCTGAAAGAAGTTCTTCTATTAGAAAAGAAAAATTCCTTAGCAAAATAACAATTGCAATACAACACCTGATGCAAGAGCAAAAATACTATGAATCAACAACAAA
Organism: Talpa occidentalis; assembly: GCF_014898055.3. Classification (NCBI taxonomy): domain Eukaryota; kingdom Metazoa; phylum Chordata; class Mammalia; order Eulipotyphla; family Talpidae; genus Talpa; species Talpa occidentalis. The sequence goes on from NW_023605083.1 coordinate 71,832,246, forward strand.
ATAATTAACAGAAGAAAGAAATGGATAGAATCTGTATAGTTGAATGTTGGTAAAGACACCAGCTTATAAAGGACTTCAGACAGGAATTTAAGTAAAACCCCCATGGTAACCACTGAACAAAAATCTAGATAGAGATCACAGATGAAAAAACAATGCAATGGGGTCTCCCCTGGTGGTGCAGCGGTTGAGCGCTGGGCTACGAAGATGCCTGCAGCCTCTGCAGCTCTGGTTCGATCCCCTCTAGCTGGCGAGGGTCCCACATGGTGCACAGACCTCTCCTGCCACCAGCTGCTCCCCTCAGCAGTGTACTTCGGTCCTTCTGCCTATTCTGCTCCCCAGTCTGGCTCTGGTGAATTCTCTCACCCTCCCGCGCTTCTGACTGTACCCAGTGCTTGTATAAAATAAATAAATAAATCTTAAAAAAAAAAAAGAAACAATGCAATGGATAAAAATACTAAGGAAAGTCAGTCAGCAAATGCAAAGAGAAACAAATGGAAAAAGAAAACAACAGAAAAATAAAGCAATAAAAAAGACTGATAATAAAAAATTCATATAAATAGTTATCTTAAATGTGAATCATGTGAATTCACTGATTATAAGACATAGACTAACTATGTGGTGAAAATGTTCAGCCACTGATTTCTTTTTTTTTTTTTTTACATGAGATCCTTTTAAAACCAAACAACAGAAACAAACTAAAAACAAAAGGTTAAAGTAAGGCAATACTTGTTAATAATTCAAAGAGAAAAAGGAAGAACTATTTTTCTCATATAGGATAAACTAGACTTCCAAATAAAAAGGTAATCAGAGACAAAATGGACCCTATATAATGATCAAGGGTACAATTCACCAAAAAGATATAGCTTAAAATTTTGAGCACCTTCCTTAAGATAATGTAGTTACATAAAAATAATTATTAATATATCTACAACATATTGGCAAAAATATAATCATTGTTGGAGAACTAAAATTACCACTGACATGAAGAAAAAGGTCATTCAGATGGAAAATTAAAAAGAAAATACAGGCTTTACATGAAGTTTTAGAACAGATGTATTCATTGGATATTTATATAGCTTTCCATCCCCAAAGAAATGAATACATTTTGTTCTCCACTGCACATGTGTTGTATCAGGAATGCCCCAGTGCGTTCCCAAGGACAAGCTAAGAGACGAGTCATGGAGCAGGCTTGTAAGGCAAGACTCTGCTGCTCTGTGAGCAGCCTTCTGGTTATTTATTAGCAGTAACATACAAACATGACGGATTATGCGACAAGAGGAGGAGAAACAAGGTCCAGGGGAGACAAAGGGTAATCAATCTTTATGGGGAACAGGAAGAGAAATGTTGATCATCTATACAAGGAGGACTCCCTGTGCAGGTACTTGATGTAATCTCTGAGCTACACCTCATTCTATGGTCACACAATCAGTCAATTTCTAGTTGTCCTCAGGCTTGCCTCATGATGTGGGCCATTATGTTAGGGCAGTCATGCAGGAATGCTTCTTCCAAAGCCTACATGCACAGGTACACAGAGAGGCCACACCTCTCAAGAACACTGTCAAGAACAGATCATATACGAGGACATAAAACATGTCTCAGAAAATTTACTAAAAATAGAAATTATATCAAGCATCATCACAGACCACAATATGACAAAGCTATAAATTAATCACACAAAAATCCCTGGAATAAATCAAGATATTTTAGGAGACTAAACAAAATGGTTATGAACAACTCCTTGTCATTGGAGAAACCAAAGGAGATCAAAAAGTATCCAGAGACTGGGGACTCCCTAGTGGCACAAGGGTTAGGACGCTATCTATGAAGCTGTCTACAGCACAAGTTCTATTCTCTGGCTGGCCAGGGAGCAACCCACATGGTTCAGCCGACCTCTCCTGATTTGCCTGCTGCTCCCCTCAGCAGTGTACTTTTGGTCAATCTGCCTATTCTGTTCTCCACTCTGTCTCTGGTGAATCCTCTCACTCCCCAAGCCTCTGGCCTGTACCCTAGCTCTTGTATGCATAAATAAATAAATCTTAGAAAAAAAGTATCCAAAGACTAATGAAAATGGGCAGACAAGTCACCAGGCTTACACAAAAAGCAGTTCCAGGTGGGAATTTATTAGCAACAGAGGCCTAAATAAGAAAAAAACAAGAAAAATCTCAAATTATCAATTTAACCTTGTAGCTGAAGAAATTAGAAAAAGAACAAAGGTATCCAAAAACCAGTAGAAGGAAAGAAATTGTAAAAATTAGAGCAGAAACAAATCAAATAGAAAACAAAAGGACAGACCAAAAGATCAGTGAAGCCAAGAGTTTCTATTCTGATAAAATAAACAATATTAAGGGCCTCCCCGGTGGCGCAGCGGTTGAGCGCTGGGTTGCGAAGCTGCGCGCGGCCTCTGCGGCGCCGGTTCGATCCCCGGCTGCTCCCCGGCCACCAGAGGAGGGTCCCACATGGCGCGCAGACCTCTCCTGCCGCCCGCTGCTCCCCTCAGCAGTGTGCTTCGGTCCTTCTGCCTGCTCTGCTCCCCGCTCTGGCTCTGGTGAATTCTCTCGCCCTCCCGCGCTTCTGACTGTACCCAGTGCATGTATAAACAAAACAAACAAACAAACCAGCAAACAAATAAATAAAGCATGCCTCTATAAAAAAAAAAAAAAAAAAAAAAAAAAAAGTAAACAATATTAATAAGTCATTAGCTAAGCTTAGGAAGAAAAGCAGAGAGAAAACCCTTTATCAGTAGGATCAGAAGTGAAAGTGGCAACATTACAACAGATTTGGCAGAATTATAGGGGATCATAAGCACCTATTACAAAAGTATAAAACAAAAGTATAAAACAAGCTCGACAACCTCGAAGAAATGGACGAATTTTTAGACTCACACAATCTCCCAAAATTGAACCAGGGTAAACCAGACAGCTTAAACAGTTCAATCACAAGTGCTGAAATTGAAAGATTGATAAAATGTCTCCCAAGAATAAAAGCCCAAGACCAAATGGCATCTCTAGTGAATTCTACCAAACGTTCTAAGAAGTTTAATAACTATCCTAGTTAAGCTCTTTGAAAAAATCAGGGTGGAGGAAAACTCCCAACATGTTCTGTGAGGCCAACATTATTTATTTTTTTTCAAATATTTATTTTTGGTTATCTATGCATACAAGAACTGTGTGTAGGCCATAGGTGTGGGGGTGAGAGGAATCACCAAAGACAGAGTGGGGAACAGAACAGGCAGACCTACTGAAATACACTGCTGGGAGGAGCAGCAGGGATGACAGGAGTGGTCTGCTGCACCATATGGGTCAGCTCCCTGGCTGGGGATAGAACTCGTGCTGCAGTAGCTGCAGACAGCTTCAGAGTGCTAATGCTTAACCCCTTGTGCCACCAGGGAGGCCCCCAAGATTTTCTTTTCTTGTCCTTAAAATATATCCCACTAAAAGTGTGTAGTCAGAATAGTTTGTTATTATCTTTAAAACCTTTTTTTTTTTTTAAAGATTTGCTTATTTATGCATGTAAGAGCTGGGGTACAGGCCAGAGGTGTGGGGGGGGGGTGAGAGGATTCACCAGAGACAGAATGGGGAGAACAGGCAGATCTACTGAAATACACTGCTGTGGGGAACAGTGGTGAGACAGGAGAGGTCTGCTACGCCATGTGGTGTAGCTCCCTGGCCGGGGATTGAACTCATGTTGCAGTGGCTGGTGATAGCCTGATAGTGCTGAAACTTTAACCCCTATGCCACCAGGGAGGCCTGAGGCCAACAATGTTACCCTAATCCAAAACCAAACAAAGACAGTACAAAAAAGTAAAATTATGGGCCAGTATCTCTGATGAACATAGATGCAAGAATCCTCAACAAAATGCTAGAAATTGTACACAGCAACATGTCAAGAGACTCATCCAGCATGATCAAGTAGGCTTCACTCCAGGGATGCAAGCTTGGTTTAACACACACAAAGCAATCAATGTGATTCACCAGATCATCAAAATGGAAGACGAAATACCATATGATCATATCAAGAGATGCTGAAAAAGCATTCAACATGATTCAATATCCACTTATGATATAAACATTCAAAAATAGGGAATAAATAGAACTTATCTGAACATTTTAAAAGTTACATATGACAAACCCACAGTCAATATTACATGCAATGGTGAAAAGCTGAAAGCATTCCCACTAAGATCAGGAACAAGCAAGGATGTCCACTATCACCACTATTATTCAGCATAGTATTGGAAGTCCTATCCAAAGCAATTAGTCAAGAAAAAGACATAAAATGAATCAAACATGGAAAAGACATATGAAACTGTCACTATTGCACATGTTGTTTATCTGAAATTAAAATTCATCTGGTGTCCTGTGTTAATTAATTAATTTTGTTGTTGCTGAATTTGGCTGGCTATCTCTAACATCTTTGGGAGGCTTTAAGCTTGAACTTGCACTCTTGGCAAGGATCCAAGCAAGAGAAGATTTACCTATTCTCAGGTTGTCTAACTATGCTGTCTTTTTGCATTGACCATATAAAAAGCTGCCTTTCTTCTCCCACTCATCTTTTATTTTGAAAAATGTCAGACCTACAGATAATTTGCAATCGAAGTACAGTGAACATTATACACTCTACATAGATTTGAGGCTCATCATAAGATCTCTCATCCCATTTAACACCTAGCAGGTGCTCAGATCTACCTTCCTCTTCCCAAGAATTGACAGACTCCTCCCATGTGGGATCCCTAAACAGCACTACAGCCCAAAGGATGGCTAGTGTTCTGGATGAGAGCCAAATGCATTAATTTTAACATTTTATCACACTTTATTTCTTTCCCTACCTCCTTTTCCCCCTCCTTTAAATGCATGTGTGTATTCTTTAACTGAAACATTTGAGATATAATTGCCGTCAAGTTAACAGACATGCCTCCAATTCTTCAAATATGACAACTTTCCTTTAACTCACAATGCAATTATCATACTTAGGATATTTAATATTGACACAATACTACTTTCTAATATGTAGTCTATATTTAAATTTTTGTAATTGTCCCAATAATATCTTATTTTTTAAAGTTAAGACTTGACAAGGATCATACATAGCATTTATTTTCATGTCCCCTTAGTGTTTTTTAGTCTTTTTGGGGGGTTTTAAGGAGGTTCATGATGCTGACATTTCTGGAAAGTCCATTCTTCTGTATAATTATTTCCCCATGACGAAACATAGGTTAGCAACTTTGAAAACAACATGGAAGATGTTATATCACACATCTCCGTGTACTACAACAGAGGACACATGATGTGAATTTGTCCTTTAATCAACAATATTCTATCACTTGGTTATAAAATAACTTCCTCTATAAAGATTTCTTTTTGTTTGCAATTAATAAGTAAACTGTGTGGGCTATGTATATTTCCTGCTCTCCTGTCTTCCTCCTGATGGTTTTAGTATCCATTGATGATTCTCTCCTGAAATCAAATATTACTGTGCAGTTACAAAATGGGTATTTTCTGTCATCTCTTCTATATTAATTAGTTGGCATCCTTCCATAATAGAGGCTTTTCCCTAATTATTGTTAAAATTTCTTTCTTTCTTTCTTTTTTTAAAGATTTATTTATTTATGCATACAAAATCTTGGGTACAGGCCAGAGGTGTGGGGGGCGAGATGATTCACCAGAGACAGAGTGGGGAATAGAACAGGAGGACTGACTGAAGTACACTGCTGAGGGGAGCAGTGGGCAAGTCAGGAGAAGTCTGCTGTGCCATGTGGATAGCCCCCTGGCTGGCCTGGGATCAAACTTGTGCTGAAGAGGCTGTGGATAGCTTCACAGTTTGCTTCTTTTTATTTTTTTTAAAAAAGATTTATTTATTTATTTATGCATATAAGAGCTGGGGCACAGGCCAGAGATGCAGGGGGTGAGAGGACTCACCAGAGACAGAGTGGGGAATAGAACAGGCAGACTAACAAATACATTGCTGAGTGGAGCAGCAGGTGAGACAGAAGAGGTCTGCTTCACCATGTGGGTTGCTCCCTGGAAAGCCAGAGATTGACCTCATGCTGCAGAGGCTTCAGATTGCTTCATAGTGCGGTGCTTAACCCCTTATACCACCAGGCAGGCCCCATAGGTTGCTTCTTAACCCCTTTGCACCATCAGGGAAGCCCTAAAATTTCTTTTTAACATTAATTTGGATGCATAGATTCTAATTTATTCAGTTTATTATAATCCATTTTAGTCATCCATTTTAATATTCATATTGTTGAAATTTGGAAAATGGCAGCCCCTTAAACTGGTTCTTTTTGTTTGTTTTTAAGATTTATTTATTTATGCATACAAGAGCCAGGGTGCATGCCAGAGGTTGTGGGGTGGGGTGATGGTGAGAGGAATCATCAGAGACAGAGTGGGGAACAGAACAGGCAGACCTACTAAAATACATTGCTGAGGGGAGCAGCTTATTTATTTATGCTAATTTATGCATATAAAAGCTGGGGTACAGGCCAGAGGTGTGGGGGGTGGTGAGAGGATTCACCAGAGACAGAGTGGGGAACAGAACAGGCAGATTGATTGAAATACACAGCTGAGGGGAGCAGCAGGTGAGTCAGGAGAGGTCTGTTGCGCCATGTGAATAGCTCCCTGGCTGGGGATAGAACCTGTGCTGCAGCGGTTGCGGATAGCTTCTTAAGTTGTGTCTTAACCTCTTGCGCCACCAGGGAGGCCCCTAAAACCTTTCTGGATTAGCTCTTTTCTCTTTTTCTTTGTAATTGTGTTATCAACTTGCGTTTTATCACTCATCTATTTACCATTTACTCATTTTTGTTTTAAGATTTATTTATTTATTTGTTCAAGCACTGGGTACAGTTAGAAGTGCGGGAGGGTGAGAGATTTCACCAGAGCCAGAGAGGGGAGCAGAACAGGCAGAGGAAACACACTGCTGAGGGGAGCAGCGGGCATGGCAGGAGAGGTCTGTCGCACCGTGTGGGACCCTCGCCGGTGGCCGGGGATCGAACTGGACCTGCAGAGGCTGCGGCTATCTTCGAAGCCCAGCGCTCAACCACTGCGCCACCAGGTGAGGCCCATTCACTCATTTTTTTAAAACTTTCTCCTTTTCCATTTTTGATTCAAGCTTATTTTTGAATATGTAAAATATTAACAAGATTTAAAATCCAAAATTATGTAAAAGTTATATTCAGACAGGTTCCATCCATGTTCCATCCCTTTTTCCTAATTCTCTTAGCCCCCACAGGAAATCAAATTCATTTGTTTCTTGTTTATCTTCTTGCTGCCTTTTTTTAATTAAAAAAATGAATAAATATGCTTAACCTTTATCATAAAAAATGTAATATACTACACGTAGATTTAGCACCTTAATTTTTTTCATTTATAATATATTCTGGAAATCAATTTATGTCATTCAAGAAATTTTTTTTGTTTTTGAATTGTCTGGCTGTAGTACTCCAGAAAGTAAATGCACCAAATTTATCAAGCTTTTATTTATGGGTCTTTAGGGGGGTTTTCAATATTTTGCAATTACAAATAGTGCTGCAGTGAGAAACGTTGCGCATGTGTTTCCTTGTGTTGTCGGAAGCATATCTTCAGGGTAAATTCCTGTAATTGTGATTTTGCGGCCAAAGGGTGTACCATGTGTGGTTTTGCTACACATTGCCCAATTTCCCCATAAAAATTGTATCTTTTTTTAACCAGGCAGAAGGGAAATTGTCTATTTTTCTACATTCTGTTCAACGGGCTGTTTTGTCAGGAGCTTACATTTTTGCCAATCTGAGCAGCGAAAACCAGCACCTCATGCAGTTCTAACACGGATTTCATTTTTCTAAGTTGAACAGCATTTTTTTTTTTTTTACTATTCATAATTTTTTAAAATCTCAATTTTAGTGTTTTTTAACCTATGATAGTTTTGTGTTGAACTAAGGGAAAAATAATCAAGTTGTGGAACAATATACATACCTTAAAATATAAGCTGGCATGCATGGGTGTTTGTAAACACATGTAGCTCATAGATTGTAAACACATGTAGCTCATAGATTGCACGCAGCATATAGAAGGTGGTCATGCACTTGGAGCTGTGGGCCCTTGTTCTGCAGAATGGAGGGACCTGGGGGTCCTGGGCCATAAGGACTGGAGCTACACAAAGGGGATTTCCTAGCAGGACATTGTCAGAGGACAGCCTGAAAGGCAATTTGCATTGAGCCTCCAGTTGCAGGAAAAGAGGTAGAGAAAGATGGATGTTGTGGGGAAGAATGGGTGGTAGGCCGGAGGCTCAGGGGTGAAAGAATTCGCCAGAGACAAAGTGGGGAACAGAACAGGCGGGCTTATTGAAATATACTGCTAAGAGGAGCAGTGGGCTAGACAGAAGGGGTCTGCTGTTGACTACTCACATTTTTAAAAAAGATTTATTTTATTTATTTATGCATACAAGAGCTGGGGTATAGGCCATTGGTGTGGGAGGGTGAGAGGATTCACCAGAGACAGAGTAGGAAACAGAACAGGCAGAATGACAGAAATACACTGCTGAGGGGAGTAGTGGGTGAGACAGGAGAGGTCTGCTATGCCATGTGGGTAGCTCCCTGGCCAGGGATTGAACTCAAGCTGCAGTGGTTGGTGATAGCTTGACAGTGCTGAGATTTAATCCCTTGCTCTACCAGGGAGGCCCCCATAATCACAATTTTTAATATGATGAATATTTAAGCATTTTTCAAATGTTTTGTTTTATTTTTTATAATGAAATACATCCTTTTTCACTAGTGTGTTTCAGGAGTTAATGTCTCTTCTATGTTACTCCTCTGGGGAAATTTCACTCTTTAGATAGAGAGTGTTGACTTAACAAAATACTTTTTATTTCCTAACTCTCCCTCCTCCCAGACATAGTAAATAGCCTGATATTTTGGCTCAAGCGTTTTAGTTTGAGTCAGAGATTCAAATCCTGGTTCTGTTATTCATGGCTGCATCTTAGGACAAGCTTCCTATCTTGTCTATGTCCCAGATTTTGCACCTGGATGATTGGGATAACCATTTCATCTGTTTGGAAGGGCAATTGTACAGATATAATGACTCAAATCATGTGTCTGTGCAGTGATGGAGGAGACAAACCTTCCAGTTCTCACCAAAACCATTAAACCTGTGAAGAATTGGGAGTGGGTTATGAGAGCATGCTGGGTTTGTATATGAGGTTGACAAGTTGTAAAATAGAGAATGTACATGCAGAAACAGGAGCTAGAGGGGTAATGTGATTAAATACATATAGCTAAGACTCAAAATGCCATCAACCGGAAAGATGGAGGAAGGCCTAGAGACGATGAGAAGGTGTGAAAGTGTCCTGGCCTTTCAGACTCACACACAGCTGCAGCCCTCACCACCATCACTCGTGCACCGCATGGGTTGAACTCTAGGGAGTGCCGGGCACCACACCACACTGGAGTTAACGAAATCAGAGTTCTTGCTCTCCTGGTACTTATACACTCATGGGAGAGACGAGTTACTGCCAAACATTTGTGGAAGTACAGTTGTGAGGAGAGCTATGCAGAAGGGGTGCATAGTACTATAAGGGAATTTAACAGAGAGTTTGGGTCAAGCAGGGGGATCAGAGAAGCATCTTGAAATAAGTGATGCTTGATCTGAGCATTGAGGGGTGAGAAAATACTAACTGGGTAAAGAAAGGAGAGAAAAAACTCAGAAAGGAGAAAAACTGATACCCAGAAACGTCCTGTTATTTCTGTTGTGATCTCTGCTTCTGAGTCATTTTGAGCAGCAGAACACCAGGCCAACTAGAGCCAGTTTTGACCTGATTGCAACACTGACCTCTGGCTGGCTCAACAGCATGAAGGTGCAGAACTAGGATGACCAATAGTGAACTCTTGATATTGCACATTGAAATTCTCCTGCTTGTGACACACAGAAACTGCCCCCTCAAATCACACATGTGAGCCATGAAGAGGCATGGCAGACGGTTGCACCTACACAGAGGACTCTTCAAATTCCCTCTTACCCCTTTACCTGCATTTTCTAGCTCTAGTACCCTTCTGCTCTCTCCTACCCCCCAAATCTTTCTACTTGGGAGCCATTTGGGGAAATGAATCTTAGCCCTACTCCTGTCTCCTTGCTCAGTCACCCTGCAACAAAGTCTTCTTTTTGCAAAAGTTCTGCATTAGTGTCTGATGTTTCCTTTGTGCATTGGACAAATGGAGCTGCCTGTGGTCCGTATCAGAATATGTGTAAAGGTCCTGCGGCTAAGCAAAGCCAGACCAGAGGACAATGCACAGCATAGGAAAGCCAGGAAGGATCAGACTCGGGGACTGCAAACCATGTGACAGAGTTCAGTCTTTAGCTTAAGAGCAGAGAGACGTCATTGAAGGGAAGTTGATAGGACTGTCTAACAAAGCCTGAAAATAGGGCTTTCTTGGTGGCGCAAGGGGTTATGCACAGCCCTGTGAAGCTATCCACAGCCTCTGCAGCACAAATTCAACCCCACCTAGCCAGGGAGCTACCCACATGGTGCAGGAGACCTCTTCTGTCTCACCCACTGCTCCCCTCAGCAGTGTATTATGGTCATTCTGCGTGTTCTCTTCCCCACTCCGTCTCTGGTGAATCCTCTCACCCCCTGCACCTCTGCCCTGTATGCCAGTCCTTGTATGCATAAATAAATAAATCTTTAACAAAAAAAACAAAGCCTGAAAAAAGCAAATGAGTTCCTTGTTACAGTTTGTCTAAACACACCTTCCTCTCTATATCCATTGACTATTTAGCTTGAGTAACTGAGCATGTACAAAATTAGAAAAGAAAACATTTCATTGACACAGCTAAATTAGTAACTTCATATAAGTAATCATTATTTTAAAAATAAATTTTCTGGGCCTCCCTGGTGGCACAGGGGTTAAAGTCTCAGTGCTATCAATTATGAGTTTGGTCCCCAGCCAGGGAGCTGACCTACATGGCGCAGCAGACCTCTCTTGTCTTGTCCACTGCTCCCCTCAGCAGTGTGTTTCAGTACATCTGCCTGGTCTGCTCCCCACTCTGTGTCTGGTGAATCCTCTTATCCCCGCACCCCCTGCACCTCTGACCTATATCCCAGTTCTTATATGTATAAATAAATAAAATAAATCTTTAAAATGAATTTTCTATCAACATTCAAGGAAAAACCAATTATTTTGAACATAGAAACATAAATGCCCATATGTAAATTCATAATTGAATATATAATCTTCAGTTATTATTATTATTTTTTAAAGATTTATTTATTTATACAAGAACTGGGGTACAGGCCAGATTTGTGGGAGGGTGAGAGGATTCACCAGAGACAGATTAGGGAGCAGAACAGGCAGACGAACTGAAGACACTGCTGAGGGGAGCAGCAGGCGACACAGGAGAGGTCTGCTGCGCCATGTGGGACCCTCGCTGGCCGGCAGGGATAGAACCGGCGCTGCAGAGGTTGTGGACAGCTTCACAGCGTGGCGCTCAACCACCTGTGCCACCAGGGGAGGCCCAATAATCTTCAGTTATTTAAGGAATTCTGGATTAGGAGCCCAACAGCCTGAGTTCAAATTCTAACTCAGACAATTAGTCACTAATTTCTAATCCTTTCTCATTCTCCTTTTCCTCATCTATAAAATGGGCAATCAAACTTGCCCAACATACCCCCAAGATTAAAGTGCGGACCTTTTATAATAAAGCAATATACCAAAAAAGGAGATATTATTACCCTTTATCCAAATTGCACAAGAAAATGCACAACTCATTCTTTTCAGATAATGGAACTTTTTTAAAAAAATTCACATATAAAACTGTTTTTACAATATTTTACAAAGCAATGCTTTATCTTGAAAATTAGTGCCCTCAAATACATTTTAAAGTGAATTCTTGCATCCTGCTTTAACTGCTGTTAGCTCTTGTCTTCACTCATCCATGTCTTTCTTTACTTTTGCCATCATCTTTTTGTTACACAGTAACAAAAATCCTCAAATATCTGTCTTTTGGAATAACTCTGTTAGAGTTTTCTAGAAAAAAAGTATGCTTCCCGTTTCATTTTTTTCCTAGTGTTTTTTTTTTCCCACAAAAGACAGTATTCTTAAATTTGTATCATTCCAGATATTAGAGATCAATGGTTAGAAACCTTTATAGAATTTTTTTAAAGATTTATTTATTTATGCATATAAGAGCTGAGCTGCAGGCCAGAGATGGGGGGTGGTGGAGGTGGGGAGTGAGAGGATTCACCAGAGACAGAGTGGGGAGCAGAACAGGCAGACCCACTGAAATACACTGCTGAGGAGAGCAGCGGGTGAGACAGGAGAGTCAGCTGCGCCATGTGGGTTGCTCCCTAGCTATGGATTGACCTCATGCTGCCGTGGCTGCAGATAGCTTCATAGTGCTGCATCTTAATCCTTTGAGCCACCAGGGAGGTCCCCTTTATAGAATTTGAAGGTTATTTACTTCCTTCTTTAAACAAGACACACATGCAAGACATACATATTGCACTTGTATAGTCACCATTCAAAATATAAACACAAATATTATTGATTATTTCAAAATATGTTGAATTTCTGGAGGAGGGAGGAATTAGTTGCAGTCTCAAGATCTAGTTCCCTGTTCTGGAGCCTGCTTACAGCCTACAGAGCTTTATGCAGCAGGAGGGCTAATGACTTTCTTCCTTCTAGAAAAGTGGAATGACTCAGAATACAGATGTTCCACCTACCCTGCATTTGTAATTATGAGCTGGCTGTGGCAATTCCCAGGAGCCTTTGAATCATCTGTTCTTATATTTTTTTCATGCTGCTGCTCTTTTTAGAACAATCTAGGACATATCAGCTGAAAAATGCACCAAATGCTTGCAAAGAGAATGACTTTTTATGTGGGGGCGGGGACACAGATTTCTTTTTCTCCCTCTCTACTTGCAAACATGATAGGGAAAAACAGCTAATAATTCTCAAAGGAATGGATGCATTCCGATGGCTCCAGTTATCTGGAGAACATTGTGAAGTGGAGTCAGTTTAGTATAACTTTTAACTTTAGTTCTGGACTCTATAAAATGAAGAGGACATGCTAATTTCATCTTAATTAAGAAACACTAACATAAAGGAGATGAAACAGAGAACCCTGAATTCGTGGGCAGGCTCATGAAGCAAAAATAAACTGGGTGCCAGTTGCGGAATCACTTGGTACGGTGTGCCCCAGGGCAGTGTCACTCCTGGCATTTTTTTATCTGCCTGTGGACATCAGCCCAGGCAGACCCTGCATTCAGCTAGATGGAACTTCAGATGAAATGAATTCCTGCATCACCTTGGCACAAGATAAAAGGCCTTTTTACAACATTTGTCAAGTTTTTCTTATCCAAGCATCCTATACGGCACTAAATCCTGGTTTCCACTTCCGTCTTATTTTTGCTTCTTTGATTCCTGGGATTCAAGCAGTGGCAGTGGAAGCAGGAGCATCAGTAGTACCATCACAGAACTTCAGAACAAAAAGTGCTTCAGAGGAATGTGTTTAGGTGCAGTTTCTTTTTTCCTCCTTCCTTCCTCCTTCCCCTTCTTCCCGCCTTCCCGCCTTTCTTTCTTTCTTCCTTCCTTCCTTCCTTCCTTCCTTCCTTCCTTCCTTCCTTCCTTCCTTCCTTCCTTCCTTCCTTCCTTCCTTCCTTCCTTCCTTCCTTCCTTCCTTCCTTCCTTCCTTTCTCTCTTTCCTTCCTCCCTCCCTCCCTTCCTTCCTTTTTGTTTCTAGAAATTTATTTACTTATGCACACAAGAGCTGGGGTGTAGGTCAGAGGTAAATGGTTGGTGGGGGGGAGGGTTGTGAGAGGATTCACCAGACAGAGGGGGGAGCAGAAAAGGCACATTGACTAGATACACTGCTGAGGGGAGCAGCGGGTGGCAGGCGAGATCTGCTGCGCCATGTGGGTAGCTCCCTGGCTGGGGATCAAACTTGTGCTACCGTCGCTGGCAATAGCTTGATAGTGCCAAGACACAACCCCTTGTGCCACCAGAGAGGCCCCTGGTCTACTCTTTCATTACTGCCCCCTTCCTTATGTAGGAAATCAGACTATGTTACCCCTCAAATATGACCTAAAAATTATTTTGAGCCAAAGGCAGAAACAGCAAACACTCCCCCCACCTTTTTTTTTTTTTTTTTTTTGCCTAAAGGCAGGATTTTCCTTTAACTGGAGATAGATACTTGTGAGTCCAGACGTTAAGAAATTCTGGTTCTTTTTCCCACTTGTGTGAAAAATTCTTCAGGCACTAAATAAGGAAGCAAAATTCAAGTTTAATTAGTGGCTGAAAAATGGAGAAGGTGATTTAGTGTTCTAAAATCCTCCCCAGACTGCAGAGCACCAGCAGTTTATTGGCTGGGGAGGGGAGAAGCGAGGGCAGGGAGTCTGTCTGACTCCCGAGGTGCCTTGCTCCTGAGATGGGGATTTTGGTGATGGCATGAATGCAGGCTGGACCAAGGTGGCGCCAGTGGCTGTGAATTTTACCACTCCAGTGAAGGTATAATGAAGAGTTATACCCTCTCAAGGAGAGGGTCTGAAACCAGAGCTGATAGCACAAGCTGTGGGGCAAAACTGGCTCCTTCCGCTGCCTAAGTGGTGGGAAACTTTGGAGATGTGGTGGTGGTTTGCTGCCTGTGGGCAGACTCTCCCTCAGTGCCAGATAGGTTCGAGTGCAAAGCCCTTAAGACTACAGTGGCAGAGCAGGAGTTTCTGCGCTGTCTGCTCAGAACGCTGCCTCTGGACAGTACCCAGGCTGTCCTGTAGCCTCCAGGATGGCTACACAGAGGTCCACTTCATTGGGCTGGGCATGATGGCTGGTTGGTGATAGCAGAGCCCTTCCCATCTTTCCCTCCACCTGCCTCAGATGCTGCGAATGGGCAGTACAAGCAGTGGGTGGTGGGTATTTTACCACCCACCACCAGTGCCAGTGACCCTATTGGGGCTCAGGCTGTTGGCCGGCCTGAGGCAGTGGCAGTGTTTCCCCTACCACGCAGCCCTAGAACATGCAGCCCCAGTGGGGCTGCATAGGCAAGGTTGCCCTGTGCTAAAAGCAAGATCCAGTATAGGAGGCAACATCTAGCCCTGCAGCCCCTGGTTCGGGACTTCAGGGAGGAACATGGAGTCCCACTGGCCAGCCACAGGCAGTAAAGAGGCCCATGGAGGCTAAGCCAATTTGGTGGGCTCTCTGTGGAGCCACCTGCAGTGCTGTTGCAGGTGTTCTCCTTCTATGGGTCTGCTGAAGGGGTACCTGATGCATACTCTCCTGCCCACTGAAGCCAGCTCTGGCCGTGGCTTTTCAGCACCCACCAACCCATGATTCTGCAGGCTGGGTTTGTGAGGTTTTCCTTTTTATATTTGGCACATGGATCAAAGAATGGACCAACCAGGTGAGAGCTAAATGAACCAACTTTGTTCAGTCATCCCGTTAGTTAATTATTATGATTGAAAATCAAAGATGTGTTAATTGGTATAAGTGGTCCAACAGGTCACTTAGAATTGAAAAAGGTCCAATCAGGTAGAAAGGATGGGGCCCCTAAAAGAGGATATAAGGCAGTGCAGGAGCCAGTTTAGAGGCATTGTATTTGCCCTGTGAAGAAGAAAGATGAAGCATCCAGCTGCTGACCTCTGAAGAAAGAAGACACATCCAGTAACTGACCTCCAAAGAAAGAAGCTAAAGACTTTTGCAGAGACTGGGCTGCCACACCTGCCACAGACCCTGCCTCTGACATCACCTGAAAGGAGCACCAAATGCCCTGGGCATGTGTCTTAAAAAGCTGTTTGTTGTTGGTGTGGGCAAACAACTAACAAAGAGCTTTTAACACTGGTGTATCTGATATCATCTCCTGGTGACTAGTGGTGACTGGCACTATTGGCCAGTGCTGTCAGCACTGTTCATGGGTGACAGCACTCATGCTGTCCCTCTGCTTCTGATTTTCTGGCACCACCTACTGGTATTATTGCTGCCGTTGTTTTCCAGTCCAGCATCTGGTGTTTTCCAGTCTTACCTTCAGACTGTTGCTATGAGCTGCTGTGGTGTCATCTCAGTGACCACGCCTGTGAGCATCTCCATGAGTTGGATTCTGCCTCCATGAGTTTGATTCTGGCCTGTTGCTTGCTGGTGTGCCACAGATCCAGGCCCTCATTGATGGGACAGCATCATCTTGCATGAATGACTTTTTTTTTTTTGGATTTTTTTGGATATCGTGGACACTATCTGGGGTGAGACAGATGGCCATTTGTGGACTTAGAAACTCTTTGTTTCCCATTTGTTAAATAAATCTCATTGTTGTTTCTTAGACTATTCAGGCTAAGGAATTGTGCACAAGTGTGAGAACCCATACACAGTGACCTGTCCTCTGTCCTTTGACCCACTATAGCACCCATCCCTAAAGTACTATTTCAGATGGTTTATGGAACAGAAACTGGTTGAGACTTGTCCTGTGGTTAAATATTTTACAGCAGTTATTGGTGGTTTGTCTTTGTTCCATTTAGCCAGTGTTGCTGATTTCCTTTAAAACAGAGATGGAAGTTAGAGTGTATGGGGAAGGAACTCACAAAGGGGCTCCTGTTAGGCAATGAAGACCTGTTGTGACACAGACACCAGAGGAATATGCAAACAAACCTCACTCCATTAGTTTTCTCTCATGTATTTACCTTCCCAGAGTTTGCTATCCTTAGAAGTCTAAAACTGCTTTCCTTTATCCTGCCATTTCTCTAGAAATATAATGTTCTTTGCTGAAGATGCTACATAAACTGGTGTTCCTAGCCACTGCTTGGAGTTACTCTTCTTCTGGTTTCTCTTGCTTGATGTATACTGCATACTTTGTTTCACTTTGTTAATTTTTTTTAAAGAGACTAGGCTGAAACCCCAAGATGGTAGAGGTAAAGTTTTTCTTCTTTTGCCCTCTTCAGAGGACATGGGGCTTAAGAAACCGAAACCCAGATAAGGAAAAAAGTTACTTTGAAGCTTGACTGGGTAAGTGGCCAGTAACACCATCTCCTTCCCCCTCAGTGGCTTGCTCAATTTCAAGTTTATTCCAGCAGACAGCCTTCTGCTCCTCCCCTTGAATGAAATCCAGACATGGTTATTTCACAAGGGTTGATCTAACTCATACTCAGTTACAGTCAAAGAATTGTGGACTTGCTAGAGTGGGCTGGGCTTGACCTTATCACACAAAAAGGACAGACTCAGTGAACTGTACCTTAGGACCTGGCCAACAGTGAACTATTTGTGAATGCCAGCTCTTGCTCAAATTTGATAGTTCTCTCTCTCTCTCTCTCTCTCTCTCTCTCTCTCTCTCTCGATGGCTAGAAAGTATAGTGGAAGCTCTCTCCTTAGCATTGGCCTCAAAGTAGAAATTTTGAAAGATGAACCTTGCTCCATGGACCAAAATGGGATGGGAAGGCAGGAGACTTGAGTAAATTAAGGAATTGACTAAAAGATCCTGAGGATGCTCTGCTGGCTCTGACATCTGCCATTGCTGGATAGCTGCGGGTTGGAGACAATTGTAGAAAAGGGTTCTTTGTTGCACAATTAGGCTAAGAGAGATTTTACTTAAGTTAAAAATTTGTGGTAAAGTACAAGTAACATAAAACTTATAGTTTTAAACATTTTTAAGATGACTGTTCAAAGATATTAAGCACATACACATTCTTGTGCTGCCACCACTGCCATTCATTTCCACAACATTTTCATCTTCCCAGATAGGAACTTCAGCTATACAACAGTAACTGGCCCCTCTTCACTGTTCCTGACAACCACTGTTCTACTTTCTGTCTCTATGAATGTCTAATCTAAGTACCACATGTAAGTGGAATCATGCAATATTTATATTTTGTGACTATATTCTTACACTTAGCATGTTGTAGTGTGTCAGAATTTCCTCCTTTTAAAAGGCTGACTAATATTTCATTCTGTATATTTAACTGATTGCTCTCTATGGGAACTTGACCTAGACTCACATGTGGAAACCAGCAACTGTTATACCAATTGTTCTGGAATGGACTAAAAATGCATGGACATTCTTAGCATCTTCCTGAACATAAAGCTGGGGAGAGTAAGAAGACATAGGATAAATTCTCTGTTGAGGCTGAGAAACAAAGCTCCTGCAATTAAGGAGATTCAGGTATTCTCGTCAGTTACTGGGCTCCATTTCAATGGCTTCTGTCTCAAGATCTAACCCATCGGCATGTCGATGGTATCTCTCAACTCTGTCTTGCTCCTGAAAGTGTCTTTTGTGCCACTGGCATCCATGATTCTCTCTGTAATATTCACGACAGAGACAATTCTACTAGGATTATAGTTTTGAGAATAAGATTCCTACTATGTAGCAAACTGGAGTGAGAGAAAATGTTATACTTTAATGTATTTGGATTTTAAGTTAGCAAGGCCAAAGTATTTGGATATTTATAGGATACTACATTTATAGGATACTACGTCCCTCAACAGTTGAGTACACGTTCTTAAGTACACATGAAACATTCTCCAAGATAGACCATATGTTGGGTGAAAAACAAGAATCAATAAATTCATGAAGATTGAAATCATAGCAAGCATTTGATACCATGATCACAATGGTATCAAACTAGAATCAACCACAAAAAAGAGAGCAGGAAAAATCTCTAAAATGTGGAAACTGAACAATATACTATTGAATGACTGTGGGTTTCATGAGGAAATCAATGATGAAATAAAATACCTGGATCAAATGAAGCTGAAGATACTACCTATCAAAACCTCTAGAACTGTAGCGGTTCTAAAAGGAAAGTATGTACTAATAC
This sequence comes from Talpa occidentalis, assembly GCF_014898055.3. Classification (NCBI taxonomy): domain Eukaryota; kingdom Metazoa; phylum Chordata; class Mammalia; order Eulipotyphla; family Talpidae; genus Talpa; species Talpa occidentalis. The sequence goes on from NW_023605083.1 coordinate 71,850,996, forward strand.
AGAAATAAGAAAATGCTCCAATAAATAATCTTATCTCTTACCTTAAGTAACTAGAAGAACAAACAAAACTAAAAGCTTTAGGAGGAAGAAGATAATAATACTAAAAAACTGTAAGAAACAATGTATCAATATAGTAAAGTGCATCAAATAAATATACAACAGTCCTGTTGCATTTGTACATGCAAAGAAGAAATGAGAAGAGAAAGAAATCCTGAGAAAAATCCCATTTACATTAGTATCAAAAAATATTCAATACTGAGGAAGGAGGAATATGGCAGCAGAGTGAAGACACTGGCTTATTGCCTTCAGATATGCATAATATGAATACCCAAAAAAACCCCAGAGAACTGATTATCAGCTTGCATATTGTGAACATCAGGCCAACTAAAAGTGGTAAGAAAAACTCTAAGCAAACTTTGCTTAAAATGACAACAGGGGCAAGTTTCACCAGCAGGTTGCTGGCAGTGGGAGAGCACAGCCCTGTTGCCATTGCTGGAAGCTAGGGACCACACCAATCCCCACCTTTGGAACTGAGAAAGGGAGGGCTCCATGACCAGTAGGGGTGAGCAGGATAGCATGTGCAAAGCAGAGTGGGGCTTCTGCAGACCACAAGCCTGGGATCTGGAGCTGAGCTGGCCAAGGCAGGATACTATGGCAGGTTAACTGCAGACATTGGGAGTGTACAGCCTCAGCATGGTGCCATCACTGGAAGCTAGGGATCACATCACCCCCACCTTTGGAATTGAGAAAAGGAGGGATCCATGACTAACCAGGGGCAAGCAGTATAGCACACACAGAGCAAGGGCTTCTGCAGACCTGATCTTGGGATCTGGAGCTGAGCTGGCTGGGGCAGGATACCGCCACAGGTTGACCTGCCTGCAACAGAAATGCACAACCCTGGCACCATTGCTGGAAGCTACGTACCACACCACACCTCCCCTTTTAGAACTGAGTGAGGGAGGGCTCCACAATCAAGCAGGGGCCAGCGGGATAGTGCACACAGAGCAGAGTGGGGCTTCTGCAGACCCTGAGGCCGGGATGTGGAGCTGAGCCAGCAGGGCCAAGATATGCTGGCAATGTCAGTACCTGGAGCGCATAGGGAGTGTACTGAGAGTGTACACTATTCTGACAACCTCACTATTCCTCCCCTGCCAAGAACTGAGTAAATATGGAGGGAGGGGATCATCAGGGACAACGCCCATCAAAATACCTTCGGCAGCACTACCCTTGTGGAGTTTCAGCACAATAGTACTAGACTCAGTCTGACTACCAGTTCCTAACATCCCAGGAGGAGCACCCCGAAGAGAGGCCTGCCAGTACCAGGGCATAATGTCCCAACATATAGAACATATTAGAAAACAAACAACAGGGAGAAGAAAAATTACAAACAACCAAGCAAGGCCTCAGGAGAGGACACACCACAAAAAGAAAACCAACCACCAGAACCCAGCAACAATGACTTGGAAGGCTGCTGGATTGAGACTTTAAAATCACCATGATTAAAAAACTGAAAGAAGATGAAAAGAAAAAGAATGATGTCAGAAAAAATAATCAACGATCAGAAGATTTAAATTGAATCCCTAAAGAGGGAAAAGAAAGAAACGCAGGAGGGCATCCCTGGTGGTGCAGGCAGTTGAGCGCTGCACTGTGAAGCTCTCCAAAGCCTCTGCAGCATGGGTTCAATCCCAGCTGGCCGGTGAGAATCTCACATGGTGAAGTAGACCTCTCCTGTCTTGCCCGCTGCTTCCCTCAGCAGTGAATTTCTTCAGTCTGCCTGTTCTGTTTCCTCCTCTGTCTCTGGTGAATCCTCTCACCCTCCCACACATCTGGCCTATACCCCAGTTCTTGTATAAAAATAAATAAATCTTTAAAAAAAAAACAAGGATTATTAAAAAAAAGAAAGAAACACAGGAGATTTAAAGATTAATGGAATAGCTAAAAAACTCTGGGAAAAGCAACGAAAACAGATTGATGAAATGGAAGAACAAATCAGTACTCTCAAAGATACAGAATAAAAAGAACCAAAACGCAAAAGAAAAGAGAAGTACAAAGGAAAAAGAATGAAGAAACACTTCAAGAACTATCTGACTCCATGAGGAAAGGAAACACAGAGTTATGAATATACCAGGAGAGGAGAGGGAACAAGGAACAGAGAAAAATTTCAAGGAGATAAAGAGAACTTCCTAAGCATGAAGAAAGAGATGAAAATAGACATACAAGAAACAAGAACACCAAAGTTCCACAATGAAAGGAAAAATACAGCAAGACACACACATAATAGTAAAACTCCCAAGAATCTAAGACAAGGAAAAAATAATGAAGCTGACAAGAGTGAAGAAATAGATAACATATAGAGGAAAACCAATTGGGCTGACATCAGACTTCTCTGAAGCAACACTATGGGCATGAAGAGAGTAGGAGGGACATATTCAACAAACTCCAAGACAACAAATGCAAACCAAGAATACTTTACCTGGCAAAGCTCTCCTTCCTCTATGAAGGAAAAATAAGGACCTTCTCAGACAAACAGAGACTACAGAATTTCATTATGACTAAACCTCCACTCCAAAAAATACTACAAGAAGTCCCAAAGACAAAATCAACAGAGGGTTGAATAAGAAGAATGGAACAAGACAAGGAATAAAATCACAAAGACAAACAAAATGGCAAATACATATGCCAAGGTATCGATATTAACTCTAAATGTAAATGGACTAAACTCATCAATAAAAAGACACAGAATCACAGGGTGCATTAAGAAACAGAACCCAACCTTTTGCTGTCTTCAGAAAATACATTTAACAAAAAAAGATAAAAATAGACTGAAAGTATAAGGATGAAAAGCAATGTTACAAGCAAATGGACCAAAAAATGAAGGCAGGAACAGCTGTACTTGTATCAGATAAAATAGACTTCAAACTAAAAATGGTAAAAAGAGACTAGATGGTCACTACATTATGATTCAAGGAACAATGTATCAAGAAGACATAACACTCATCAACATATACTCACCAAATGAAGAAGCACAAAAATACATCAGACAAATATTATCATCTCTGTAAACAGATATTAGAGAAAATACATATGTAGTAGGAGACTTCAACACACCATTCTCCACAATGGATAGCTCAATGAGACAAAAAATAAGCAAGGGCACTAAAGCTCTAAATAAGGACCTAGATCTCATGGGCTTAGCAGACATCCATAAAATACTGCACTGAAAATCCGAGTACACATTTTTCTTAAGTACACAAGGCTCATTCTCCAGGATTGATCACATACTGGGATACAAGACAAACATCAACAGATACACTCAGGTTGAAATCATACAAATTATCTTCTCTGAACATGAAGGCATGAAACTAGAAATAAACCAAAAAAAATAAGGCAAGGAAACCTCCTACTTCATGGAGATTGAAACCCACACTACTAGAAGACCATTGGATCAAAGAGGAGATCAAAGAAGAAAATAAAAAATACCTTGAGATGAATGATAATGAGGACACAACTCTCTAGAACATATGGGACACAGCAAAAGCAGTTATAAGAGGAAAATATATAGCAATACCGGCTCACATTAAAAAACAAGAAAGAATTCAAACAAACAACCTAATTTTCCACCTTAAAGAACCAGAAAAAGAAAAATGACAATAAAAAAACCCAAAAGCCAGCAGAAGAAAGGAAATAATGAAAATCAAAGCAGAAAGAAATTAAATAGAAGTTAAGAAAATAATCCAAAAGATCAATAGAACCAAAAGTTTTTTCTTTGAAAAAATAAACAAAATAGACAAAACTCTACACAGGCTCACAAAGAAAAAAGAGGAAAAATCACCACAGACACAGCAGAAATCAAAAGAATAATCAGAGACTACTATGAACAGTTATATGCAAACAAGTTCAACAATCTAGAAGAAATGGACAAATTTCTACATCTTTACAATCATCCAAAGCCTTGATAAAGAAGAAATAGAACACCTAAATAGACCTCATAAGCAGCAAAATTGAAACACTAATCAAAACCCTCCTCCAAAAACAAAAGCCCAGGACCACATGGATTTACAAATGAATTCTACCAAATGTTTAAAAACAAAGTAGTGCCTATCCTACACAGACTTTTTCAAGAAATTGAGAAGGGCCTCGCTGGTGGCACAGGCAGTTGAGCACAGTGCTGTGAAGCTGTCCGCAGCCTCTGCAGTATAGGTTCAATCCGGCTGGCAGTGGAGATGCCCACATGGCGCAGCAGACCTCTCCTGTCTCTCCCACTGCTCCCCTCAGCAGTGTATTTCAGTCAGTCTGCCTACTCTGTTCCCCACTATGTCTCTGGTGAATCCTCTCATCCACACATCTGGACTGTACCCCAGTTCTTCTATGTATAAATAAATAAATCTTAAAAAAAATTGAGAATGAAGGGATAATACCAAACATGTTTTATGAAGCCAACATCACACTAATACCAAAACTGAACAAAGACAGCACAAAAAAGAAAACTGCAGGCCAATCTCTCCAATGAACACTGATGCAAAAATGCTCAACAAAAATCTTAGCTAACAGAATCCAAAAATGCATCAATAACATAATTCATCATGACCAAGTAGGATTTATTACAGGGACACAAGGATGGTTCAGCATCCGAAAAAGCAATTAATGTAATCTAATACATCAACAAATAGAAAAATAAACACCATATGATCACATCAATTGATGCTGAGAAAGCATTCTACAGAGCACAGCATCCATTTATGATAAAGACCCTAGAAATTCTTTGGATAGAAGGAACATACCTTAACATAATAAAGGCCATATATGACAAGCCAATAGCCAATATCATTTTCAATGGTGAAAAGCTGAAAGTCTTTCCCTTAAGATCTGGAACAAGACAAGGATGTCCACTCTTACCACTGCTTTTCAATATAATACTGGAAGTCCTTGCCAGAGCAATAAGACAAGAGAAAGACATACAAAGAATTCAAATTAGGAAAGGGGAAGTAAAACTATCACTATTCACACATAATATGATAATATACATAAAGAACCCCAAAAACTCCACAGAAAATCTAACCAAATTAATCAACCAGCTTAGTAAAGCAGCAGGATACAAAATCAGCATGCAAAAATCAGTAACTTTCCTATATGCAATCAATCTGAAGAAGAAGAAATCAAGAAAACCATCCCTTTATAATTGAAACAAAAAAAAATCAAATACTTGGGAATAAACCTAACAAAAGAGGTTAAGGACCTATACAAAGAAAATTATAAAACATTGTTAAAAGAAATAAAAGGAAACACAATGAAATGGAAAGCCTTCACCTGCTCATGGATTGGAACAATTAACATTATCAAAATGACCATCCTACCAAAAGCAATTTACAGATTCAATGCTATTCCAACAAAAATTTCAATGGCATTCTTCAAAGAAATAGAGCAAGTATTGATGGAGTATTCATATGGAGCCACAAAAAAACCTGAATAGCCAAAGCCCTCCTGACTAAAAAGAAGGGGAATGGAGGTACCACACTCCCAGACCTCAATTATACTACAAAGCCATAATAATCAAAACTGCATGGTACTGGAACAAGAACAGACATAGAAACCAATGGAATTGAATAGAAAACCCAGAAATAAACCCATAGATTTATGGATAACCTTTTACAAAGGAGCAAAGACTATGCAAAGGAATTAAAGTTTGTTCAATAAATGGTGCTAGGAAAACTGGGCTGCCACATGCAAAAGAATGAAGCTAGACTACTGCCTCACACCATGCACAAAAACCAACTCTAAATGGATTAAAGAACTAGACATAAGAACTGAAGCCATAAATATATAGAAGAAAATATAGGCAAAACACTACATGACATACACCTCAGTAACATCTTTAAAGACACATCACCCAAAGCAAAGATAGTGAAGGAAAAGATAAACAGGTGGGACTATATCAAATTAAAGAGCTTCTATACAGCAAAAGAGACATTAACTAAAACACCCTACTGATTGGGAGAAAATTTTTGCATACAATACTAATGATAAGGGGCCAATCACAAAGATCTACAAAGAACTGATGAAACTTAATAAAAACAAAGTAAACAATCCAGTCAAAAAAATGGACAGAAGAGCTAAAAAGACAAAGAGGAAATTCAAATGGCCAACAGGCATATGAAAAAATGTTTACTATCACTTGTAATCAGGGAAACGCAAATCAAAACCAGTGAGAATGGCACATATTAAAAAAACTAACAACAACAAATGTTGGCAAGGATGTTATGAAAAATGAACTCTCCTGTATTGCCAGTGGGAATGCAAACTGGTCCAACCATGATGGAAAGTGTGTGGAGATTCCTCAAACTGCTAAAAATGGAGCTTCCATATGATCCAGCAATTCCACTCTTAGGTATCTATCCAAAGGACACAAAAACATTAATTCAAAAGGACATCTGCACTCGTATGTTTATTTCAGCACTACTTACAATAGGTAAGCTATGGAAACAACCCAAATGCCCAAAATAGATGACTGATCAAGAAGACATGATATATATATATATATATATATACACAATGGAATATTAGTCAGCAATCGAAAACAATAAACTCATGCCATTCACAGCAACATTAATGGAGCTGGATGGGATCATACTCAGTGAAATAAATTAGAAAGAAAAAGAAAAATACCAGAGGGCTTCACTCATAGGAGGAATGTAGAGGATCCAAATAAAGGATCAAGGAAAAAGAGTAATTATAATAAAGTAAAAATCAAAATCAACAGTCAACTCTAAACCAGAGACATTCTGCAGGTAAGGAGGAGGGAGTAGGATCAAAACAGGGGTGGGAAGAGCACAAGGGATTTTGGTGATGGTACATGGGGGAATTGGTGGTGGGAATTTCATGGGGACTATTCCTGAGATGAAAAAGCATACATTGTATAAAAATGAAGAATGATGTAAAAAATATATAAAATCATAAAAAAATCATAAAAAAGTTCAATACCTAGGAGAAACTTAAGGGAGGTGAAAGAGCTATTCAGTGAAAACTGTGTGCCATTACTGAAATAAATAGAAAAAGACACAAGGAAATGGAAAAAATACCCTGTGCTCATAGATTTGAAGAATTGACATTGTCAACTTGTTCATCTTATCCAAAGCAATTTATAGATTTGATGTAATTCCTACCAAAATCCAATGACTTCTTCAAAGAAATAGAGTAAACATTATTGAAAATTGTGGTAGTCATAAAAGACTCAACAGCTAAAGCAATTCTGACAATAAAGAGGAGGGATAGAGTTATCATACATCCAGACTTTTAACTATATTACATGTTCATTGTAATCAAAATAGTCTAATAAAAAACACATAGACCAATGAAATAGAATTGAGAGTCCAGAAATAAACCCACATTTTAATGCACAGTGAATCTATGACAAAGGAGCCAACAGTATGTAATGAAGAAAGGAACTTTGTTTCACCAAATGGTGGTGTGAAAACTGGCAGCCACATGCAGAAAAGTGATACTAGACCACACTCTCATAACATACCAAAAACTAACTCAAAATGGATTAAAGACTTTGAATAAGGTCAAAATTCATTAAATACATAGGAGAAAACACAGGCAAAACATTCCACAATACTAGCTTCAAGGATGTCTTTGGGGAATCGATTCCAGTGGCAAGGAAAATAGAAGAAACAGGGATTACACAAACTAAAAATCTACAGTGAAAGAAACTATCAGTAAAACAAAAATTCACCCTACTGAGTGGGAGAACTGAGGGGTTAGTAACCAAGATATATCAAGAGGACCTAAAAATAGACATGTCTCCAAAGAAAACATACGAATGGCCAATAAGCACATGAAAAAATGTTTAATATCATCTATCAGGGAAATGCAAATCAAAACCACAATGAGATGCTGCTGCAGGAGGTCTTGTTGCCTCAGCCAGATAGGATACTGACAAGCAGCTAAGAGAAAGGGCCTCACACCGTGGGGCTGAAGATCTGGCATCCCTTTGCTTTTTGTTCATGGACATAGAGAGAAAAAAATTTATCAAAAAGTATATTAGGCAATAAATTATATGTATCAGCATACTGTAAGTAAATAGCTCGAAAAATTGTTTGTTTAGAAATTAGTTGTTGGGCTGTTTGGCTCACTTGACAATGGGAGACAAGTTATTGAACATGCCTGACAAGCATTACAATATATTAATCATAGTAGGTCCTTCTATTTTGTTTTCTCTTGAAGTTTCTTGGGAAAGTTTTTAATATGAAGTTATTTGAGTTAAGGAGTTTCTAGGTAGAAAAAGTTCTGATAGCTGAACAGCAGCTGGTCTCTGGCTGAAGGTCATGTGAATAGAATAGTCCTTTGATGCTTAGGCTTTAGCTGATAGGGATGCACTGGCGGTTTTTCACTGTTTTAAATAATTGTCTAAATAAAAAAATAAGTAGCTTTAATGTTAGGTTTGGTTTATTATCTGTTAACCTTGAAAGCTGCCGTCTAGCTGAGACCTGTAGGGGCCAGTAGTCTATGGGAAACATAATATACTAATTGTTTATGCTTTACACATGATAATGTATTTTGTTATTATTACTAATAATGAATAAATAAAGACCTGCTGAGTCTCGCGGCAGAAGATACTAGCACCTCACCAAGTGTCAGTGTCTCCTCATTCTACCTCGTCCCCTTCCCCTCAGCCCCTAAGTTTCAGATCTTTCGTTTTTGCCGACGTCTCATCCTTTCAGGAACCCCTGACACGACGTTTTGCCGGAGGCTGGTCCCCGGAAAGTGGCGCCCGAACAGGGACTTGAAAGGTAAGATTTCTTTCCCATGCGGGGACAGCTAGGATCTGCTCCATAGGGTAGGGCGCATACCCGCCTGTAGAGAAAGCAGGTTTGAGGGGAGCAGTAAGTCAGAACCGTAATAAGGCGAGTGAGTGTGTTATTACGTGATAAGGCGAGTGAGTGTCTTATCGTTGAGAAGCATTGGGCCATATTGAGTCTAGGAAAAGAGGACTCTTTATTGATATAAGTATACTTGTTAAGAGAGGCCTTAAGACCTCTCATGCACAATTGGCTATTTCCTAAATTTTGTTGAGATGTATTGTCCTTGGTTTCCAAAAGATAGAAGAAAATTATGGCTGTCTGCATCCCTAAAGGACATTAAAGGGGACTTGGCTGACAGCCCCTCATTAACAAAACAATTGCCTGAACAAATAGATCACTTTAGCCAGGCTGGAGGCAAAGCAAAAAATGCTAAACCAAAAGTTAAACAAAAATTGGCTGACAGCATTAGAGAAAGTAATTCAAATTTCTTGGGATAGTGAAATTGTTTTTCAAAAGCCAAAAGTTGATTCTAGAGCCAATACTGACCTCTTTGCAGAAGCATCGGCTCCCAATTATGAGACCATTCCAAAATCCAGCCCAAATTTCCAGCCCCGACTTGGCTAAAATTGTTGAAATAAAAATAAAAACTCAAATACAAGTAAGAAATAATGTGTCATCAGAAACATCAATTCCAAAGAGCACCTGCACTCCTATGTTTATAGCAGCACTATTTACAATAGCTAAGCTTTGGAAACAACCCAAATGCCCAAAAATAGATGACTGGATCAAGAAGATGTGGTACATATATACCATGGAATATTACTCAGCATTCAAAAAAGATAAACACATGCAATTCGCAGCAACATGGATGGCGCTGGAAGGGATCATGCTCAGCGAAATAAGCCAAAAAGAAAAAGAAAAATACCGGATGGTCTCACTCATAGCAGGAATCTAGAAAACTTAAATAAGGGACCAGGAAAATGAATATAAGAAAGTGAAAATCAAAATCAACAAAAAACTATGAACCAGAGACACTTTTTGGGGGGTGGGGGGCGGGAGGGGAAGGATTGGGGTCAGAATGGGGCGTTTGCAATTGTATGGGGGAATATAAAAATAAAATTTAATATTTAAAAAAAAAAAAAAAGAAATAATGTGTCATAATCCTATAAAAAAATGCTCCAATATTTTCCTGTTAATTATTTGGGGAGGAGGCTAGGTTCCCTGTGGTGGAGTTTTGCCATTTGTTTCTTTTAAAATAAATAAATAAATAAATAAATAAGACATTTCTAAATAATAGTATTCAAAGTTCATTCACAATTGATAAAGTAATAAAAAATGGTTAATTATGACTATGTAAGATTATATGACTATAATATGACTAAAAGGTTTTTATTAAAATAGTATAAACCCACTGCAGTGGGCTGGTGGCGGCTGCCCTTGATCTCAGCAAGCAGCTGCCTGGACTTTTTCTCCGGTGTTGGGATCACTGGCAGGTCTCTACTGCCTTTAGTCTGTGGGGGACTGAACTTTTCTATTGTCCACCTTAAAAAATTATTTTGGTTTATTCTACAAAAATAGTTCCATTTCCCTGTGTTTCTCTGATTTTAAAGTCTAAATTGTCTTAGGCAAAAACTGTTGAGTTACTTTTGACTTGTTAACAAGCTATACAAAATACTTATTGGTTGAATAAAAGCTTTTAAATTTACTTATTAAAATTGTAAAAGGTTAAGCTTCTTGTTAAAACTACATGGTAAAATATAAAGTGGTAATACAGACATTTTTGAGCTAAATTCTAAACCTCAGTATCTTCACACATATTGGTAAAATAACTATATTTTAAAATATATGCACATGGCCAAAAATTCATATGTATATCAAGAAATCTCTGTGTCTGTTTGTGTCTGTCTTTGTGTTTTCGTTTTGTTTTGTTTTTTACCTCCGGAGGACTAATAATAAATGGCGCCTATATAAATTCTCATAAAAACAAATTTTGACATCATCTTCCAAAATTTTTAATATGCAAAAACTAGTTCAAATTTTATGATATAATTCAAAGCATATATGCCTTAAAGTTATGTTAAATATTAATAATCTACTCTGTGTAAATGTATCTTTAAAGTATTTTTCTTTCCTTGACTAAAAACATATATATATGCATATTATGTATGTATATGTAAAATTTTTTTTTTTGTCATATTAACTTTACCAAGTGCAACTAAGCTATACTGTTTTTAAGTCAATTTTAGTAATCTGCTATGTTTAAAGTAACATTTTGGGGTGGTGAACACACAAAGCACCTCCTTATGTTCTGGACTACTAAAAAAAAAACACCATCATGATTTGTTAAAAGTTTCAGTGATGTCTGAAAAAAAAAGGAAAAAAATTGATGACTGATGGTTAATTAAAAAAGAAGGTAAGGGAGAGTAGTTTTGTCTTAAAATTAAAATGTCTGGTTGTGCCAAAATGTGGAAAAATAGAAAAAAAAAAGCTAAAATTAAGGGTATGTAGTAAGTTGTGAAAGGTTTGAGGAAAGTGAATTTTATTTGCCTTGCTTTATAAAACCTGCAAATAATGTGTTTAAAAAAAAAACAATGATATGTGTTGAAAATTTGGCTGTATTACATTATTTAATCAATTTATTCATTTGATGAAAAAAAGACTAATTAATACTAAATCTTGCTTTCGTGTGGCCACACAGGCCATTTCAGTGAAGTTGTCAACATTGTGGTGCTGGACTAAGCCAGTGCCTTCATGGAAACTTTGTGTTGTTGTTTCTGTTGTTTTTCTGATGCTTATGGCAAAGCTTCCTAGAAATCTAAATTCAATTTCAAATCTGGTAGTATGTCATTTGGCTAATACAAGGAAATTTTGTGGAACCTCAGTAAAGCTCCTGAGACACTCCACAGGGTTTCTCCCTTTCCTCAGGGGAAAGGTGTTAGATATATTTGTTCTATTTGGCTTACCTAGTGTAGTAAAACTAAAAAAAAAAAAACATTGTCACTTGGGAAAATGATAAAACTTTGGCATGTACAGAAATGTTAACACTGGTTTTCTAAAATGTGTATAAAAACCTCTCAGTACCTAATATGTATGTAAATTGTCAGTGGTGATTGTCACCTTGTAATATTGTATACTTCAATTGTTTATTGTTTATTATTTATTGTTTATTGATTGTTATTACAAAAATTGTTCTTGGAAAAAATAGGGGGGGAAAAAAGACCTCAATGAATTCCTATTGATGGAACTGTTGAGAGTACAAATTTCCTACACAGGACTGAATATACCTGACATTTTCTAAGTGTTTTTTTGACATAATACTGGTAATTTTTTTGCATTTTGTTCTGAATCCACAAAGTTTTCTTATTTTGGTGATCAGGATCTGCAGCAAGGTTGCAATTTTTTTTTGAAAAGCTAACTTGTGTTTGCATTTTCTCTCCCCTTGATACCAACACAGCATAAAAATAGTAGTAGTAATCTTTTACTACTTATCTCAGAGTCTGTTTTTGCATAACTTCCATAGGGATTTTGTCTGTTTAAACAAACAAATTTGGGCATGAGTTTAATTGTGTGGCTTTGTGTGGAGTTCTTCCAAAAAGTTAAAACAGAGCTGAACCAAGAAAAGGAGAACCTGTTTGCTTTGTTCGTAGGGTTCCAGAAACCTCCAGAGAAGGTGAGGAAGCTTGCCTCCATTGGCAGGACTGGACAACCCAGCCAACGAAAAGTCCCTGGTACCCTCATGGAGAGGAAAGCCCAGGTGGAGTCTGATGAGACCAACTTTGTTCCTGAAGCCTACATGGACCAGATGCCAACAGTTTGCTCTGATCGTATATGGAGTGTTCCAACAAAGCCAGCTGAAATTGTTGTTTAGTTATTCTGCCCTGTGATTGTATGCAAAAATAGGTAATATGGTTTAAAAGTAGATTTAGTTTACAAACTTTTGCTATGCTGTTAAAGTTTGGGATCAAGGTTGGGAGAATTTGTGTTTTACATAAATTGAACCATTTCAAGATTTTTTTTTTTTTCTGAGATTTTGACATATTTGCTGTCTTGTTTTGGCTAATGTCTCTGAATTTTTTTGCTTGGACTAATGAGCTGTTTTTCCAGAAATGGAGGACTTTTGCTTTCTACAATGGACAATGCCTGGAGGGACTGATTTTCTTTCACACTGGAACCCAGTAAAATTTTCATCTGAGACTGCATTCCAACATCCATATATTCGATCTTCATCACCATGGAAATGATGGTCAAAAACAAAAAAGGGGGAGATGCTGCAGGAGGTCTTGTTGCCCCAGCCAGATAGGATACTGACAAGCAGCTAAGAGAAAGGGCCTCACACCGTGGGGCTGAAGATCTGGCATCCCTTTGCTTTTTGTTCATGGACATAGAGAGAAAAAAATTTATCAAAAAGTATATTAGGCAATAAATTATATGTATCAGCATACTGTAAGTAAATAGCACGAAAAATTGTTTGTTTAGAAATTAGTTGTTGGGCTGTTTGGCTCACTTGAAATGGGAGACAAGTTATTGAACATGCCTGACAAGCATTACAATATATTAATCATAGTAGGTCCTTCTATTTTGTTTTCTCTTGAAGTTTCTTGGGAAAGTTTTTAATATAAAGTTATTTGAGTTAAGGAGTTTCTAGGTAGAAAAAGTTCTGATAGCTGAACAGCAGCTGGTCTCCGGCTGAAGGTCATGTGAATAAAATAGTCCTTTGATGCTTAGGCTTTAGCTGATAGGGATGCACTGGCGGTTTTTCACTGTTTTAAATAATTGTCTAAATAAAAAAATAAGTAGCTTTAATGTTAGGTTTGGTTTATTATCTGTTAACCTTGAAAGCTGCCGTCTAGCTGAGACCTGTAGGGGCCAGTAGTCTATGGGAAACATAATATACTAATTGTTTATGCTTTACACATGATAATGTATTTTGTTATTATTATTACTAATAATGAATAAATAAAGACCTGCTGAGTCTCGCGGCAGGAGATACTAGCACCTCACCAAGTGTCAGTGTCTCCTCATTCTACCTAGTCCCCTTCCCCTCAGCCCCTAAGTTTCAGATCTTTCGTTTTTGCCGACGCCGTCTCATCCTTTCAGGAACCCCTGACACGATGTTTTGCCGGAGGCTGGTCCCCGGCAAGATGCCACCTCACTCCTGTGAGAGTGGCTTATATAAACAACAAACAAAACAAAAACGCACCAAAAAAACCAGAAACAAGACATGTTTGGCAAGGTGTAGGGAAAAGGTAAGCCTGGTACATAGTTGGTGGGATGTAGATTAGTCTATCCCATATATATGTATATACAAAAAACATTATGGAGTTCCTAAAAATATTAAAAACAGATATACCATATGACCCAGTATTTCTGTCCCTTGGCATTTATCCAAGAAAAGCAAAAACACTAGTTCAAAAGGATATACTTACTCCTGTATTCATTGCAGCACTATATACAATAGCCAAGCTATGGAAACCACCGAAGTACCCAATGACAGATGATTGGATTAAAAAGATGTGTTACATATACATGATGGAATACTACTCAGCTATAAAAAAAATGAGCTCCTGCTACTTGTATCAACATGGATGAAATTGGAGGGGATTATGCTAAGTAAAATAAGCCAGAGGGAGAAAGAAAAATACCAGATGATTTTACTTACACGTAGAATTTAGAGGAATAAAACGAAATGTAGAAATGACGCAGAATTGGAGCCTTAAAGGAGGGTGGGGGAGGAAACCACATGGTGAGGGGGCCCAGTGGTAAACAATACAAGGCTGTGGGTGCTCTGATGTGGGTGGGATGCACATGGGAAGAGCTTTGTTGTCTGAATCAGTATGTAAACCATGTTAATGCAAATAAGTAAATAATTTTTTAAAAAATTAGGTGAAAAATGTAGAGAAACAATATATTTTTTTAATAGATATACTAAACAGAAATAAAGCAAAACAACATTTTATAACCTGCTTTTCTTGCTCCAGAACATCATTTCCAAGATTTAGTTTGCTTTGTGGTTTCTGAAAAATGATTTGATTCTAGCATTACATGGTTCCTACTGAATCTGTTTTTTTTTTTTTTTTTTTGTACCAGAATTTCATTTTCAGAAGCAATGTGATTTGAGGGGGGAATATAATCAGTGACATCTAAGAAGTCATTATGCATTTTCCCTCAGAAAGGAGGTGCCTTAGTCCATTAAAGCTGTTATAACAAATAATGCCAACTGGGTGCCTGACAAGCAACTGAAATTTATTTCTCATAGTTCTGGTTGTTGGAAGTTGAGATCAGGGTGCTGACATGGTCAGAGAGAGAGCCTGCTCCGAAGTTGCCGAACTCTCATGTTCTCACATGGTGGGAGGTTCTAAGGAGTTGTGTGGGGTCTTTTTTTGAGTACAATAATCCTATTTATATGGGCCCCACCCTCACAGAAAAAAGAAAAATAGTCATGCAAGAGACCCGAGTATGTGATGAGAGTGAAAGAGGAATCCTTCCTGTGGCCAAATGGGCCAGAGGGTTACTGGGGAAACCAATTCCTATAGCCAACCTTGTTTTAAGGGTAATGTGAAATGCAGTCTAATTTTTGAAGTATGATGTCCCCCCCTAGAAACTTTACTTAATGCAAAGCAAAGCATAGCTATACCATGCTAAGGATAGTTCCCAAGAGTTTGTTCTGCATAAAATAGGCTGAATCCAGATAAGTAAGAAAAGAGTACTAGATCCCCTTCTCTTTTTCAAAGATCCCAGAATTCTTTTTCTTCACACTAGATGGCACTAGTGTTAAAGGAAAAACATCCAAAAGAGGCTGCGTTTTCCCACAAAGCTGGGATGAAGGCTTCAGAGCAAAATTATAAAGAAAAAGTTAAATTACAACAAGTGAGTTATATGATACAAGAACAGATCATATTTCAGCAAAATGTTTTCTGGAGCAGAATCTCTCTTTTTTCTCTCCAGTTATACACTTATTAGGTAAGTAAAACATTTGGAATCTATTCAATCTAACACCTAATACATGAAATAATTTTGTTTGGCAAGTTGAAGCTTTTAATTTGAACTTGCCCTTAGAAATAGCTCCTGGGTTTGTAAATTATTTTTTAGTCTTTTCCTGACACTTTAAATAAGTTAGATCTCAGAGGGCATTTGATGTTAAAATTGGAAAACTTGAGAAAGCCAGCTCTTCGGGGCTTTTCAATCTTTTAGCAAGAAATTTAAGATTAATAATCTCAAGATTCTAAGAATAATAGTAAAAATAAATATGTGGAGTGGCAGATAAAACAAATGTGTTAAAATGTTGGCAACTGGGGGACCTGGGTGGATGTTATTATTAGCACGCAACTGAGGGGTATCCAGTGACCCCCAAACTTGCATACTTTAAAATGGGGTCCTTCCATCTGTTGCACTTAGGCCAAAATCTTGCCACACATCTAAGATAGCTTCTGACAGGGAACCATAAGAAGGGGGCAGGGGAAAGCGGGTAAAAGGGGCAGGCAAGTCTGGGACAAAAGGACCAAAATCAAATTATAAATCAAGATAATGTTCACCATTGTTTCTGCCAAGGGCAGACTCCCCACATGTCTCTCACCCATGTCTCTTCCATGTGTCTCTACATGTCTCTCCTCCATGCATCTCCTCCAAGATCCCCTAAGTACCTGCATGCAAATCCAAACTAGGGAAGCAACAGAGCCCCTCAGACTCTGCCTTCCCTATACATAGCTTCACTTGGCCGCACAGCTCTGCCCAGTTCCCAGTAGCTAGTCCAAGGCGGCTGCATATAGGAGAGGTGGGAATATGATGCCTTGCCTAACAGTATATGTTGATATTGTACTTACTTACTCTTGTTACTTTTCCATAGCTTTAAAAAATTTTTTTAGTATTTATTTTTTTGCATAGAAGAACTGGGGTGTAGGCCAGAAGTGGAGGGGATGAGGGTATTTACCAGAGACAGAGTGGGGAACAGAATAGGCAGACCTACTGAAATACACTGCTGAGGGGAACAGCAGGCAAAAGAGGAGAGGTCTGCTGTGCCATGGGGGTCAGCTCCCTGGCTGGGGATCGAACTCAGGCCATAGAAGTGATAGCGCTGAGAATTAAGCTCTAGGCCACCAAGGAGGTCCAGCTTTAAAATTTTTTAAAAGAGAAAAAAATTTATCACAAAATGTGTAGTTTAACTCACACACATAGTTGATGTGTAGAAGGAATTATTACATAGCATAGTAAAAATTATAGAAAAAACCAAATATATGAGTCTAAGTAGCCTTAAATGAGAGTTGTATCTTTCTAGTAATTCAATTCTTTATAAGGCCAAATATTGAGTATTCATTTATGGCCCCTAGTCTGGTATTAATTCATTTCACCATTCAACAAATATTTATTGAGCAGCTGCTAAGTGTATAACACAGGGTAGTGAATGTTGAAGACAAAGTCCCTGCCCTCCTGAAGCTTACTTCTAGTGAAGAGACAGACAAACATGTGACAAGTTGGATGCTGAGTAGTTCTTACTAATACTCTAGGGATAGAGATGATGACATATGGTTTCTTTAGTAAGGTTGTCAGGTCTGAGGAGGTGATATTGGAACAGATGTTTCAGCAATTGTGCACCTCTGGGGAAGAGAGTTCCAGGCAGAGGGAATATGCTCCGGGAGTAGCAGTCAGAGCATAATCTGAAGGAAGTGAGGGGCAGGAACCAGGTAGAAGATGTGGATGACAGGACCAGGGCCAGATTAGACCTTGTGTGCCAGAAAGTCAACAAAGAAACAGAAGAAAAATAATCATCAATGACCAACACTTATTATCAAATTGTTTGAAAAAGTTTGGCAATTCCATGAAAAGTTAAGAATATACTAACTGTATAATTGATCCAGTAAGTACACACTTACTCAAAATAATAGAAAATAGGGACAGAAACAGATACTTTAACACCTGTATTCATAAAAACACTATTCACAATAGACAAATGGTAGAAACAATCAAATGTTAATCAACAATGAATAGTGAATGAACAGTATGGTATATATATAAATGGAATATATATAAATGGAATATTGTTGAACCCTAAAAAAGAATGAAACGTAAGATATAAGATGGATGGGGCCTCCCTGGTGGCACTGGCGTTGTGCACAGTGCTGTGAAGCTGTCCACAGCCTCTGCAGCACCGGTTCGATCCTGGGCCAGCCGGCAAGGGTCCCACACCTGGTGAATCCTCGCACCCTCCCACGCATCTGGACTGTACCCCGGTTCTTGAATAAATAAATAAATAAATCTTAAAAAAAAGATGTAACATGGATGAACCTCAACAACTTCATGCTAAGAGATGAGGTACCTAGGAAGGCAACCTCATGGAGACAGCACAACAGAGGCTAACAGGGACTGTGGGAGGTGCTAATAGGGAGTTATTATATTTGTTCTACTCTCTCTCTGTTTCTCAGTTTCTGTGACTCTTTCTGTCATCTATCTCTCTGTAATCATCACATTAACAGTTGGCAAACAACCCTTATGGTCTATACCAATTCCAGCCCAATTTAAGCCCCAATTTAAGAAGGATTCTTTCATTTTCAAGTAACAACACTTAAATTGATTATATAGTTTCCTACAAAATATCCTTGATTTTGTCTCTTTGTTTGCAAAATCTAAAATATTTACTATCTGGACCTTTACAGAAAAAGGTTGCCAGGATTTACACACACACACACACACACACACACACGATTTTGCACAAATATTTGAAGGCAAGTTGCAGACACTATAACATTTCTCCTTCAAATACTTCATTATGCATCTCCTAAAAATAAAATGGTATTTCTAGTTAACCATATTACTAATATCATACCAAAGGAAATAACAACTATTTCATATAATAAATACCACTCATATGCAAATTTACATGATTGAATTTGCAAATTTTACAAAGTAAAAATACATAATTAACAAAAATGAAAAACTTTTTACAAACAGTTTTATAGTCAAAATTAATTTTTAACAAAACTTTTTTACACTAGTATTTAGAACTGCTCTATGCAACTAGCCTTGGGTATTTTAGGTTGAAATTTACTGTGTTCACAGGTCCAACAACTCATCTTCTGAAAAGTATTCAGTATTGGTGGTAGTATGATTATTTGCTATAGGTTTAGTCAGGAAAAGGCAGGACCTGGGTAATCTTATCTTTGTATTTAAGGGTATAATCTCTAATAGCTCTAGCAATTATTGAAGCCGTAAGGTTGGTACATGGGAGTTTGTTAGAGTATTCTTTTTACCATTTTTGTGTGTGGCTGACAATTTCCAAAATAGAATAGTATACACATGTGCATGCATTTCTAGTAAAAGATGTGATTTGTGATCTTCATCTACTAAGCCAAAGATGCATTTAAACTATGTCAGAAGCCTGAATCTTTGATGTGAAAACTGTGTGTGTATCTGTTTGAACCTTTTATTTTAGGATAGAAAACATGGTAGTTAGGTCAAACAAAACAGAAAGATTGGCTTAAAATTTTGAATGGATTTAGAAAAAAGATTACTTTGTCCTTTCGGAGTCTTGTTTTTATAAACATTTTATTTCTTGTGGGATTTGAATCATGTGTTGGGATCACCTGATTTAGCTGTGGTATAACTAAGTCTGGAGGGTTTGGGGGATGCTCTGTTTATAAAATTCCCCACCACCATCATGATTATGGTTACACGAGATTCATGTCTTTCAAAAAGAGATTTTTGTCTGAAAGCTCTGGAATTATTTAAACCATGTACTTTGTAAGCTCATCTCTGTTCTGTTTGAGCCATAATGTTATGTCTGCTATCACCACAACCATGGATAAGGAGCTGACAGGTCAGTTCCCTCCCATCATGCAATACTGTAGGTCCTACATAATAAAGTCAGTTGAAAGAACAAACAAATTCCTCCTTGTTGTTTTGTAAAGAGCTCAAGTATAAATATTCCAGTACATGTGAAGAAAAAGTGGAAATAATCATGCTGTTATTTAGTAAGGGAGATTTCGTAATAATAAAAAATTTGGAAACGTTATAGTGAGCCCTTGAAAACTCTTATGGTTAAAAGATGTGGTGTTATAATTTTGCGAACATGAAACACAGATTTTTGTTATGTGTTCAGTGAGACACAAAGAGAAAAGTTATTAATTTTGGAATGTTAAATTCATAGCAGCCAGAAAAGCTTGAATTTGCATAATAAATATCCTTTCTTTGGGAAAGAAATTGTCACAAAACATTTTTCCCATTAAGCTGAAAATGTGCGTTTATTACCCCCTCCCTATTTCCTTATTATATGATAATCTATTTTCTGTCTGTATTACATAATCTGATATTTCTTTATTATAATAGTATATAATTCTAGTTGTGTGTCGGTTTGTCTTCATGTAGGTTCATGAAACAGCTTTTTATCTGTTAATGTCATTCTTCCCTCAACAGATGTCTTTCTTTTCTTCATTCTTTTGTATATATCTATTTACCACCTAACACAATCAATTATTACTCACAGTAGTTACAAAGTTGCCACAAACTTTGAATTATTAATGCTGAATCTGCTCTTAGGGGAATTACAGAATTAGGTCCCTACCAGTGTCTGGTCATGTTTTTGTAAGCCAGTCAACACATAACCTTGTTTCATGTATATTTTGTTTAAGGACTCCTTATTTAACATGTATTATTGACTCATTAACATTGAATTGGCAGCTTGAAGTTCTATAACTCATGCCTGAAGGAATTTTACCTAACATATATATATTCCCCTAAAGCCTTCTTACATATTAGATAGTACATCAGCATTATGCTGGGGGGTTGCTTTAAACAACAGAATCACCAACAAAAAGCACAAGATTGTGAAAATGGATTCTAGACAGACTGTGAAAGGGAGATTTGTTTACAGTATGAAAACTGAAATACAAAGGCAGAGCTGGAAACATGCAAGTTGGGTGACTAAAATTTTTTATTCTCTGCACATGTGAATATCCATAAAAGAGACTTAATATAAAAGAGCCTTTTGGAGTGACAAATAAATTTTAGCAAATTCCCAAATATGGAATCTGTGAATAATGTGGGTTGTATTTGCAGTTCCTCTGCTGAATTTTGGGGACTCAAAGATTAGTAAAACAATTCTTATGCTCAAGTAACTGCAAGTAACTGTGCTATGGTATGATGACCACTATGACTGAGCTATACACAAGATCTTATCAGAATTTTACTTTGTTTTATTTTTTTAAAGATTTATTTATTTATGCATACAAGAGCTGGGGTAAAGGCCAGAGATGCGGGAGGGGGTGTGTGGGTGAGAGGATTCACCAGGGACAGAGTGGGGAACAGAACAGGCAGACTGACCTGACTGAAATAAACTACTGAGGGGAGCAGCGGGCAAGTCAAGAGAGGTCTGCTGTGCCATGTGGGTTGCTCCCTGACAGCCTGCGAACAAAGTCATGCTGCAGAGGCTGCAGATTGCTTCAGAGTGCGGTGCTTAACCCCTTATGCCACCAGGGAGGCCCTTATCAGAATTTTAAAGAAAAGGCACTAACATTTTTAGGATCTATTGTGGAATAGTGACAAGTAAAATCAGTTTTGAAATCAGGCTTGGGCACCAATTCTGGCTGTGCTCTGAAATGGCTACGTGATCATATTCAAGTCATTTAAACATTTGAGTCTCAATTTACTCACTGGAGAAGTGAGCATGGTAACATCTATCTCCCAGAACTACTGTGAGGAGAGTATGCAATACTGTGCTCGGAAAATGGTAGATATTCAGTTAGATATTTAGGGTTGGAATGGGAAGGGGTGTTTTCAGTGAGGCAGTGACATTTGAGCTGTGCCTAGAAGATGGTACACTGCTGGAAGAGGGAGCCCTTTTTGTTTTGTACTATCCAAGCCCCCTTCTTGTCAAGCCTGATAAGGTACTTAGTTAATAAATGTTGATGGGTTGCTTGGTTGAGTGAGTGAAAGTTGAAGGATCCCTATTTGATCTGTTTCTTTGTGAAGCTATCTGCTTTCATAATAACACATATTTGTTGCTCATTGTATACAAATTTTTGGAGATTTAGTATGTAGTTGTTGAGCAAGAGAAGGTACATGCATATTGTAGCTAGAAGTTGTCTATTTCTAAATTGATTTTGAGTAAGAACATGTTTGGAATATGAAAGATAAGGAAGAAAGAAAATGTGTGTGTGTGTTTCTGCAGGTGAGGAAGAGATAGTAACATATAACAATATGGGTAAATCTTAGCAATGTAATAGTATGTGATCTAGTAATTCACCTCAAAACATATTCAAACATAGAGTCTGGAGATACCGAGTAACACCATAACCAAGGGATCAAAGATAATATCACCATCTGAAGGCCTCTGAATGTGACTTACTGAGGAGGACACAGCACATAGTGTCCTGCCAAAAATGTATAACTGAATGAAATCAAAAGGAAATGTCAAGAGAACCCAAATTAAGATATGTTGATAAAATACCAGATGAATGTTAATGTCACAAAGCACAAAGCACCAGATGAATGTTAATGTCTAATGGCTGAAGAAATGTCTCAGATTAAAGAAGACTAAAGACATCCAGCAGTTGAATTTAGCATGTGATTCTAGACCAGATTCTTAGCAGAAAAAAAATGCTATATATGATATTATTGGGACAACAGACGACATTTAAAGTGGAATATCAAGATGCAAAGTAGGTATCAATATTAAATGTCCTCATTTATTGTTCTGAAGGAGAATTTCCTTGGTCTTAAGAAATAGGCACTAATATATTAAGGGGTAAAGAAGCAAGATATATGCAACCCATGTAATAATAGTTATATATACATATACATCACTAGGGCATATATATTAATAAGCTTATGTGAGAGTTCTATATACTATTCTTGAAACATTTTTGTGAGTTTGAACTTATTTCAAGATAAAAAGTAAAAAAAAGTCTATACAGTAAAGCTAAAACAGAAAAAGAGTACATACAGCACACTGACCTTTTCTTTCTTTTTTTTAAGATTTATTTATTTATGCATACAAGAGCTGGGGTACAGGCTAGAGATGCGTGTGTGTGTGTGTGTGTGTGTGTGTGTGTGTGTGTGAGGACTCACCAGAGACAGAGTAGGGAACAGAAGTGGAGGACTGACTGAAATACACTGCTGAGGGGAGCAGAGGGCGAGACAGGAGAGGTCTGCTTCACCACGTGGGTTTCTCCCTGGCCAGCGGGGGCATCGACCTTGTGCTGCAGAGGCTGTGGATTGCTTCATAGCGCGGTGCTTAACCCCCTGCGCCACCAGGGAGGCCCAGCACACTAACGTTTTCATAAACCTAACAATGTAGAGTAGAAAGTGCTTTAGATTTATGTATAGATACAATTAAAACTGTGCAAAAAGAAAGGAGGGAATGAGGCCCATAGGTTGACATGTTGCCTACTCGGTGGGGGAGTTAGATGTGGGGCAGTAGACTACTGAATGGTTTGCTATAGGACAATGTTGCTATCCTCCTTTAGAGTTATCAGTGCATATTACATTATAAAAAAACAAATAATTAGAAAAAAATGAAGTCAATAAAAAAGGGCCATGTCTGGAAACTGCTGAGAGTGTCATGAAATGCATAATCACATAATACTATTAATCTATTTATTTTCATCTGAAGTCAATTAAAAAAATAGAAGAACAGGGAATGGGACAGAGGGAGGAGGGCAGAAGGAAAGAGAGAGCAACCAAGAACAAGGGTAGAAAGGAAGGTCATTACTCATTTTTTAAAAAAGATTTATTTATTTATGCATACAGGAGCTAGGGTACAGGTCAGAGGTGTGGGGGTGTGTCAGGATTCACCAGAGACAGAGTGGGGAGCAGAACAGGAGGATCTACTGCTGAGGGGAGCATCGGGAGAGACAGGAGAGGTCTGCTGCTCCATGTGGGTATCTCCCTGTGTGGGGATAGAACTCGTGCTGCAGTGGCTGTGGATAGCTTCATAGGTTGTGTCTTAACTCCTTGTGCCACCAGGGAGGCCCATTACTCTTGAAAGAAAATAGTTATTTATCTGTAGATAAATAACTGAAGAAAGAAGCGAGGAAAGATTGAACTTATGAAAAAGAGAAGAAAAAAGTGGATTAGAAGAAAAATGGATTGGAAGAAGCTAAAATAATGAGAAGTAGGAATGCTGAGGCAAAAAAAAAAAAAAAAAAAAAATCCGACGTGGTATTTTGGAGCCACAAGAGGGACACTCTGTCTCCACAGAAGAGTGTCAGCCAAAGGGCTGGGTGATGTGGTTAAACAACACACCAGTCTTTGGCCTAATGGAAGGCTGACACTCAGCCAACTGGGGGTTTCCAAAAACTCTTAGTGTTGTGGTCTCTTCTGGCTGCTTCAGTACTCCAGGCCATTAATTAAGAGGAACCACTAGATTAACTGTGGTCATAGTCACCTATGATGAGGGCTTGGGCTCAGATGCTTGTTCTGGGTAGTTGAGGGCATTCCTCTGGTAGCTGCCATCCCACTGCAGCCCTTGGGGTGTCCAGTGTGGGAACAGGGCTTGCTGTATGCACACAAGGGAAACTGAGGGTTTAGAGTTCCTGGACCAAATTCCAAGATGGTGTATGGAGGTTTCCTCATACCAACAAACATTTCTCAGCAAGATGTCTGAGAATTCAACTCAACTCTGTTTAAATTTGCCAATTTCTATCTGTAAAGAGCACCCATAGGCTAAGGGCTGGGTTTCCCCAGACTGTCCTTTATTTCAGATGGCAGCTGTGAGGCCAGGCTTTTGACCAACTGACTATAGATTGGAGACTCCTACAGGCTGAGTTGCCTGTTGGGAGCCCAGATTATTATCCATGCCTTTGACCAACTGACTATAAATCAGAGGTTCCTTTATATAGCTCTCTAAAACTTGTGCTGCTGAGTTTTTATGGCGGCTTCATAACTTAGGAATGATTAGCTCGTCCAATGGCAACTGAACTCAACCACTAGCCCTCTTTCTTTCCTAGATATAAGGAGCTGGGACTGAAATTTCATTGTATTCATGTTGATTTCCCTGGTAACTAACTCCCAAACTCAGGCGTTTTCCAACTTAGCTTTTTCACATACCAAAAGACACTTTTTATCATTCTTAACACTTAGAAAATTCCAAGGTTTTAGGGAGCTGGGAGCTAAGTATTGTGGACGAAAACCAAATATATGAAAGAAAATTATTTTGGTCATTTGAACAATATTATAAATCACATTATCGTACTCTGGGGTCATCCAAAGTGCAGATGCACTTATTGAGGGTACATGTCATTCCTCATAAATGTCCTATAATCCCTTGTTGCTCAGTCATGACTGACCAATGACTGGCTGACCTAGTCAGCATTTAAATTATCAGAACACTTTAAAATATGCAAACAATCCCAAAGTTTCAATTCTTTTTCTGTTTTGCTCCATGGATTTTAGAAACAAAACCAACCAGAAAAAAAAAAAAAAAGTCTCTGTTGAATTGGGAAGGGGGATTCCCATTTGCCAGGTGATTTGTCTGCTCTGGTGAAGGAGAAAACAAGGCTTCTGTGATCCTGCTCTGTGTCTCTACCTTTCCTGAGACTGAGTCTCGCCTTGGATGCGCTCCAGAGCTAATCCCTGAACAAATGAAGCTTTCTTCTTTTACTCCCTCCATCTGCAATATCCTTATTTCTCTCAACCTGAGTAATAAATACTTAAAAAAAAACCAGTTAAATAAATGATCTGTTCTAATGACATTTCTTTCATAAAACCTCTCCTGATATCTTGTGGCCTGCCCCACTCCACATGCACACAGTCTCTCACCCCTTGGGAATTACCCTTCTGCTCTTTGGATGTCTCTCAGAGAGTGAGAGCACTTTGCTGCCTTGTTTTATTTACATATTTGTTCGGCTACTTCTGTCCATTGAGTGCAAAGAATTAAAATCAGCACTTAATGTTGGGGAACTCAGGGGATGAATAATAAGCACTTATTACAGGTCCTATAAGTGCCCTACACACCTTACCTCATTTAAGTCTCACACAACCCTAGAATGTGAGTCCTGTTATTACTCATCCTGTCCTTACAGATGAGGGAACTAAGGTTCACAGAGGTCAAGTCATTCATCCAAGTCATATTTACTTCTTGAAGGTGGATTTAATCCTTGAAAGTTGAATCCAGAGTCCTCCCCTTTCAGCTCTGCACATATTTGTCAAGGTACTGAGCATTTCTACCCACTGTGGATGTGATCTTGTCCAGGCTCAATGCAACACAATGCGATGTCTATTGGTGATGGGGGTACATGACATCTAAGACATGAATTTTGCCCCCAGGAGTTTGAACACTGAGAAACGTCAACTAACAGTGGAGCAATCTGCAAACACTGCAAAGTAACATGCACTCATCTACGTATATATTTTGGGCACTCCTATGTATAAGGCATTTTGTTACAGATAGCAAAGGCTAAAAAGAAAAATGAATATAATAACTACACCATCCCAATTTTCCAAGATGTACTGAATTTTAAAAAATGATAGCTCTGTTAAAACATAATTCATATATTATAAAATTCACCCCTTGTTAACAGATTTGTGCTATCATTACTACTTTCTAATTTTAGAACATTTTAATCATCCCAAAATGACATCCTGAACCCCTGATAGCCATGCTGCAGGTCACCACCCACCCTGCTTAACCACACTCACTGAACACCACCTCAGATTTCCCAGTCTGGGGGTGGGGGTGTGTGGGGGGTGGGGGTGTGTGTGTGGGGTGTTGGGGTGGGGGGGCTGGGAGGGGTGGGGGGGAGGAGGGGTTCTTCCTCTGAAGATCATGGTCAGCAGTGGACTGATGAAAAGAGGAAGCCATTGCCCTGAGTTCCTGCTGACTCACCAGATGACTGTGGACCCCTACAAGCTGTCCTTGAGCATGGAAGTAGAGGAGGGAGGAAAGCTTCTCCCCATATGTGGGGGTCCTTTTCACCAACACAAAGGAGATCCACAACTTCTGGCATACCTGCTGCTGAGCACGTGGTCCTCACCACTTGCCAAGGGCTCTAGCAGCAAAGCCACCTTCTCTCTAGCTGACTGTT
The DNA here is from genome assembly GCF_014898055.3 of Talpa occidentalis. Taxonomy (NCBI): domain Eukaryota; kingdom Metazoa; phylum Chordata; class Mammalia; order Eulipotyphla; family Talpidae; genus Talpa; species Talpa occidentalis. The sequence continues at coordinate 71,877,808 of NW_023605083.1, forward strand.
ACCTAAATGGCAGCTGATCTAGATAGACCACAGGTCCATGCTCAAGGGCAGCTAGGCTGCCCTTAACTTTCAACACAGTGGATGCCACGTTCCTTCTGGGCTGTGAGGTCACACATCCTATAGGATATTCTGTAACTTGGGTGTCAATTAAATTTTTCTGGCATCTGCAAAACAACAACAACAACAAAACCCAAAAACCAAACCTACTAAAAACACAAAACCCCACAAAAACTGGAACTTTGCCAATTTCTACAACTAGAATGGATTTCATGGAAATAAATTCATATAATATGTGACCTTTCATGTTCTGCATAATATTGTCTTTTTTTTAAAGATTTATTTATTTATGAATACAAGAACTGGGGTACAGGCCAGAAGTTTGGGGTGGTGGTGAGCGGATTCACCAGAGACAGAGTAGGGAACAGAACAGGCAGATTGACTGAAATACACTGCTGAGGGGAGCAGTTGGAGAGTCAGGAGAGGTCTGCTGTGCCATGTGGGTAGCTCCCTGGCCGGGGATTGAACACTTGCCACAGTAGCTGCAGACAGCTTCATAGGTTGCGTCTTAAGCCCTTGTGCCACCAGGGAGGCCCCTGTATAATATTTTCAAGGTACCTCCATGTCATAGCATATATTAATACTTCAATCCTTTTTATGTCTGATATTCCATTGTTGGATAGACCACATTTTGTTGATCCATTTAACTGTTGGTGGATATTTGTATTGCTTCTAGTTTTTGGCTATTATGCTATGAAAATTTGCATAGAAATTTTTGTGTGGATATGTAATGTTTTCCTTAAACACCTAGGAGTGGAATTTCTGGGTCATATGGCAACTCTCTTTAACTTTTTGAGAAACTGCCAGACTGTTTTGCAAAGTTACTACAGCATGTTACATTCTCACTAGCAAAGTGTACAGTTTCAAATTTCTCCACATCCTCACTAATTATTATTATTATCTCTCTTTTTGATTATAACCATCCTAGCGAGTGTGAGATGGCATCTGTGGTTTCAGTTTGCATTTTTCTGATGTGTAATGATATTCGCGTCTTTTCATGTGAAAGTTGGCAATTTGCATATCTTCTTTAGGGAAATGTCTGTTCCTTTGCCCATTTTAATTAGATTGTTTGTCTTTTTTTGCTCAGTTAGAGTTGTTTATTTATTCTGTATACTAAACCTTTATCTGATATACGTTTTGCAAATTTTTTTTCTAATGGCAAGCTGTCTTTTTCACTTTGTGGACAATGTCCTTGGTGCACAAGAGTTTTTAATTTTGATGAAATCCAATTTATCTATTTCTTTTTTTTTTTGGTCACTCATGTTTTTGGTAAGGTATCTAAGAATTTAATGGCAAATCCAATGTCATTATTTTCTTCTAAGAATTTTATAGCTTTAAATTTTTGGGTCATTGATTCATTATTAGTTGATTTATGTGTGTGTGTGTGTGTGTGTGTGTGTGTGTGTGTCAGGGCATTCTATTTTGTTCTTTCACACGCAGCTATCTGGTTTTTCAGGGTCACTTGTTGAAGAAATTATTCTCCTCCTAATGAAGAAAAATGAATTGGGTATACACATGTGGCCAATGTTTAAATGTCCCCTCTGACATTTAAACCAGATGTATAGAACTATTTATTACATGGAAACATGTTTAACTTTATGCCAAATACCACATTGCTTTGATTACTGTAGCTTTGTAGTATGTTTAAAAATTGGGAATTATTTAAAAGTGACTGTACTTTGTTCTTTTTCAAGATTTTTGGGGTTTTTCTGGTTCCCTTGTATTTCCATATAAGTCTTAGAATCATCAACTTGTAAATTTCTGAAAAAAAGGTAGATGCAATTATGAAAGTGATATTGTTGAATCCATAGGTCAACTTGGGGAGTTTTGCCATCTTGACAATATTAAGTCTTATAACCCATGAATATAGGATGTATTTCAATTGGTTTGGTCTTCTTTAAGTTTTTAAAATAATGCCGTTTTCAGTGCTAACTCTTACACTTCTTTTATAAAATTAATTTCTAAGCATTTTACTCTTTTTGATGCTATTATAAATGGAATTGTTAAAAATTTTATTGCACTGTTCATTGATAGTATTTAGATATACAATTGATATTTGCATATTGATCTATTCTGCAACCTTTCTGATTCAGTTATTTGTTCTAATTTTTTTTGGTCGATTCTTAAGGATTTTCTATATATTAGGTCATATCACCTGTGAATAGAGTTTTACTTTCTTTCCTGTCTGGATACATTAATTTCTTTTCTTTGCCTAATACCTCTGGAGAGAGCTTTAGAGTTTGATGACTAGAAGAAACAAAAACAGACATTCTTGTCTTGTTCCTAATTTTAGGGAGAAAATATTCAGTATTTCTTCATTAAGCATGGTGTTAGCTGTGGGATCTTAATAAATGATCTTTCTAAGGTTGATGACATTCCCTTTTATTTCTAGTTTTTGTGCTTTTGCTGGCTAGAATGTTGTTTCACTATTTGTTAGATCTAGTTGGTTTATGTTTTTCAAGTATTCTGTTTTGTTTTTAATCTAATTTTCTATTGAAAATAGGTTATTGAAACATCCAACTATTATTTGCTGAATCCTCTTTTTCTTCAATTCTGTTAAGTTTTCCCTTCATATATTTTGTGACTATTATTAGATGTACATGTATATAATTGCTATGTTTTTAATGGATTGACCTTTTTAATCAACAAACTCTTCTTCCTTGCCTTAAAGTCTATTTAACTTGTATTAGTAGACAAATTAAAATTCAGTTCTCCTGTGATCAATGTTTGTATGGTATGTCATTTTCTACATTTTCAGTTTTGAGCTATTTGTGTTTTTGAATATAAGTATATGTCTTATCAACATAACAGAGTTGGATCTTTTAAAAAATTGGTTCTGCCAATATCTGCATTTTGGTTGGAGTGCTAAGTCCATTTACATTTAATATAAAGGGGATTTATGCTTGTAATTTAAAAATTTGTTTTCAATATGTCTTATATCCTTTTTGATCATCTATATCTCCATTACTTCCCTCTTTTGTGTTAAATAGATATAGCATATCATTTAAATTCTCTTATTGTTTCCTTTACTATATATTTTGAGTTACTTTCTTAGACTTTTCCCTGGGAGTTATAACAAATATCTTGACATAAAACAATCTAGTTTCAATTAACAACCAATTTAAAATCCATAGTATACGAAACCTAATGGATTGTATTTAATGTAGTATTCTTTTCAAGAAAGGTGAGTTGTAAAATATAATTTATTGTTATACCTTTTTAGGATGTCTTATATAATTGTATGACAGGTCATGTGTTTTGTGCTTAAAATAACATTTTAATTTAATTGAGGAGAAACATAGGTGTATATAAGTCACATATGGCAAGAAATCTTTAAATACTGATTTAAAGCATTAGCAGACTTGCATACCATTTAATTTGTTGTCTTATAGTTATACACCCACACATGGCTAGGTAGGAAAGGTATAATGGTTTAATGATAGGATATTTTAGAAAATCAAAGTTGATGTGAGACCGATGGCTCAAGTTGATCAAAGACGATTTCATGGGATTCTAATTTGACCTACTATGGGTGAACATGTACAAACTCATCAATATATAAAGAGAGTGAATGGGTACTCCCTAAACAGGCTTTTGACTTTTTAGTGAAAAGGGTTGAAGCTATCTGTTCACTTATGTATCCACAACACTTACAACATTGCCTGACACATTTTATGTGTAAATATTTGTCAAATGACCAAGTGAGTGAATTTCCTTCAATACATCTATTAAGGGCAGAATTGGGAATTGAAAGAGATTAGACACATTCTGGAACATCAACTTTGAACAATTTGCTAAGTACTCAATAAGGGAGAAACATAGTCTTTAAGCCAACTGAGTAACAATTGACTCCTATAGGGGAGTTCAGTTACTGAAATTGCTAGACTAACATTATTTCTATTAGTTTTCAAGAACCAGGGAACACTGAATGATTTTCAATTTTGCTTTAAAAAATCTATACATTTATACTCTTTTATGGGAATTCAGAGAAATGGAAGTATATGTACACTGTATGTGTTTGTACATTTCAGTGATGGAAGAATAAGGTGGCAAAGTTTTTGCAAATTTTGAGAAGAGAAATATTAGGAAATGCATGGAAACAATGCTTTGAAACATATAAAATGGTTTTATTTTCCTTTCTTAAATATCCTCTTTGGTCCTTGACATTCCAGGGTAGTCAGCTTCAAAAAATCTCAACACTTACAGCAAATATCAGCAAAAATAAATAAATAAAATATATTTTTAAGGATTTAAGCATGTTTATGTCAACTTTTTAATTTGATGTTTTCTAAAGGTTCTGTTAATCTGTGGTTAAGGTTTTCTTTCAGAAACTCGCACCGTTCTATTTCTTAGTCATTGGAAAGAGGAATCTAGCTAAAAGGCTGAGTTCTAAGGTTAAAATCATCAGTAATTACAGCTGTTAAGCCAGTAGAGGGAGCAGCATACTTAGCTTTTGACTTCAGAAATTGAAACTATTAAGTGTCTAGACTGGATGCTACTTAAATAGCCTAGATAAGCAAGGCTTCACTTTATCTAGAGAGAAAAGTGTCTGGTACTATGATCTGGATTTTGGCAGTCATGAGTTTATGGTAAGCAATTAGCAGAGTTAAAGAATTGCTTTATAACCATTGCAGAATGTTGAAAAGTGTGCTGTATAAAGATTGTTTTTCATTTTTTCTTCCTTGAGGAAAAGTCATTTGTGCACTTTGTACCAAGTCCACAAAAATCTGGTCTGAATAAATTCATCAACTGGATTAGATTCTTGGTATCCAGGATTGCTTATGCAATAGGTTGGGCATTTTTGTTAATCCTGAAACTTTTGATGTGGTTGCAGAGTGGGGGCTGGTATGCATTCCTGCTTGCTGCCTCATCAGCTTCTGTTGGTGGAGACTCCAATGTCTGTCCTACACTAGATCCACAGCTGACTAAGCAGAGATAGGTCCCCTCCTGTTCTGTCCTATCTCACCCAACACTCCCACAGTGTTACTCTTCCTTAGCAACAGGGCGGTGGGCTGAGTGAAAGAGGCAACACCCCAGCTCTACACCTCCATCCCTTTTGAAATTTTCTGTTTTCACAGAACTTTGCTTATCCTGTCTCCACTGGATTCTCCCCATGTTTCCAGTAACCAGCTCAGACCAAATTATGCAAGGGCTCTTTTCTTTGAAATAAATACTTTTGTAGTATTATCAGCCCATCCTTCTTTTTTTAAAATCATTTCTTTTGGATATAATTCTTTTGATATTTACTGTTGGTTTTATGATATCTTTTATATTTCTATCATTTTTCTTGTTTCTACCTTCTCTTGCCAACTATAGAACCTGTGGCTGAAAAGATGTTGGAAGGATCCTGATCTGTGAGATTCAAGATCTTTCTCATTTGGCTAAAAGTGTTATAGAGAAAACAAGATATGGAAATTTCGTACCATCAGTAATCCCATTCTTCATCTTTTTGAGAGCAAGAAAAAAGGATCAGTAGTGTTTGGGATTCAGCATATTTCTCTTTTCCTCTGAAAGAGTTTGAAAAACATCTAACTCCTATAATTTGTTAATATTTTCAGAGTCAATCTGGGTTAAAAGTAAGTAGACTCTGTTTTGCTCTGTTTTGTTTTTGTTCTCATTGGCTCTTTTTTACTGTCGTATTTAGTACTTTTCTTTTTTTTCTAACAGGTCAGAATCTGCCCTGTTTGTTTCAGGTCAGAGTGCTTGCAAGGAGAATTCCTGTTGATTGCTCAGTTAATCACTAATCACTCTCTTGTGACATGTTTCCTGAGGCAGATTAACTGTTGACTATGCTTAAAGTATAGGTATGTGACAGAATCTTTACACATGTCTTTGGTCATTGTATTCAGAAAAGATCTTAAGTATAAAAATTTGGAAAAGGAAGCTTTATTTTTTGAAAATGGACAAAGCATTCTTGTTTTGCAATTGGTTTAGAGGTCAAGTAGGGATCTGGATCTTTTCACTGATGCTTCTCAAATCTCTGATATCAGAATGAGGAGTGAAAGGTTGTTTTGAAGGCTTAGGGAAGTGGGGAAAGGGAGAAAGCCAGAAGTAAGCTATTGTGACAGAAATAGTTCTGCGGTAGATATAGAAGAACTGAGAAAGGGAATATGAAATGAGGGACCAGATTTTGTGAGGATTCCAGGTGTGGTTTGTGCCAAAAGGAAATGAAAGACAGAAGTCTAAGTGGTAATAGAGAATGAAGATAAAAAACAAAGTTACCATGTCTGAAGACTCATTACTTTTGAACTGAGAGTTTCAAAGTTTGGTGAAAGTTCAATTCATAGTTCTATTCTGGCAAATAGAAATTTTAATGTTTTAACGACTATTTTGCTTGCTGTTTACATAGTTACTTAAGCCTTTGTTTTGTTGGTATAATCTTAGTATATATTCTCCCATTTTTTTCAACCATTACAAATCCTTTGGTCTTAGCTGCATTGCTTACAAACTACATAAGCTAGCTTCATTTTTCAAAAATGCCATTTGCTTCATGGCTTTTCTTAGTTCATTTAGTTTCATTATGGAATTTCTTTTTGTCTCTTTTTTTCCTAGTCCTTCCTTTTTTTTTAATATGGTGAAAAAAATAATATTTAGAATGAGCCATCTGGAGTCAGTTTTGGTAACCCCAATTTTGTCGGCAATACCAAAGCATCATAGTCAATAGCCTGTCGAACATTTGCTTTCTTTCCATCAGGTCTGATCAGGGTATTGACCTTGGCTAGGTCAAAGTCACAGAGCTTATTCAAAGCCTGTTAGATGTGGTGTTAGCTGGCCTTTGCATGCACAATGACGCAAAGGTGTTATTGTCTTCTGTCTTCTCTGTGCCTCACTCAGTGGTTAGAAGCACCTTGATGGTGGCGTAGTGGTCAAGCTTGTTTCTCCTAGGAGAGCTTTTCCAAGGATATTTTATTTGGGTGGCTTTTGGAGTTCCATGTCTTGGGCCTCTGGATGGTGGGTAATGGGTGGCTCTTTCTCTTGTGGCTGTGGACTCTTTTTAGCACTGCTTTTTTGGACTTCAAAGCTCTTGCTATTTCTTCCACTCTGTGAGGGGCAGGGGCATCCTTCTTTACTTTCAGAGCCATTTCATTAGTTCTTCCAATTTTCCTTGAAAAAAAAATTCTTTCTTAATAGCGTTTAAATTGAACTGTTGTTTGTTTTCAATTTTTTTCTAATTCTATATTTATTTGGAAATGATATTCTTTTATTTTTAAGTAATTGCAAGAGCTAATTTAATTCAACACACATACCTATCAAAGTTTAAATTAATCGATACCTTTATTGTTCTTTAATAAAATATAAAAACACCAGACTCTTAAACTTTGCTCACTCCCCTTCCCCTTCATATACTATTGCATTTGTATTTCAACTTTAGACTTTTTCTGGCACAAACTGGATTATTACAGTTGTTTTAGAGAGTGAATTTGCTTATATTTACTTCCCTATTTACTAATCCAGTATTTTTTTATTATTTTTACATGTAATCCACTCAATATTAGATAACTCTCTTGCCAGAAATACAGTCCTTACATTGTTCTGGTTTATCTGAAAATAGCCTTATTGCATCTCATTTTTTTTAATTATTTATTTATGCACACAAGAACTGGGGCACAGGCCAGAAGTGTCAGGGGTTAGAGGATTCACCAGAGACAGAGTGGGGAACAGAACAGGCAGATCGACTGAAACACTGCTGAGGGGAGCAGTGGGAGAGTCAGGAGAGGTCTGCTATGCCATGTGGGTTGCTCCCTGGCTGGGGATAGAACTAGTGCTGTAGTGGCTGTGGCTAGCTTCATAGGTTGTGCCTTAACCCCTTGTGCCACCAGGGAGGCCCCCTGCATCTCATTCTTTTTTTTTTTTTTTTTAAAGATTTATTTATTTATGCATACAAGAGCTGGAGTACAGACCAGAGATGCGGGCGGTGAGAGGACTTACCAGAGACAGAGTGGGGAACAGACAGGCAGACTGACTTAAATACACCGCTGAGGGGAGCAGCGGGCGAGGCAGGAGAGGTCTGCTTCGCCATGTGGCTTGCTCCTTGGGATCGAACTCATGCTGCAGAGGCTTTGGATTGCTTCACAGTGTGGTCCTTAACCCCTTGCGCCACAAGGGAGGCCTTGCATCTCATTCTCGAAAAGTATTTTTCTAATATTTTGTCTTATAAAGATTTTCAAACAAAAAAGTAGAGTTGAAAGAATTTTATAGTTAATACCCATATATTCACCACTTGAATTCTACCACTATTATTTAAAGGAATATTTGCTTTGACTAGAGGTTCAGGTTGTTGGCTATTTTCTTTCTTTTAGTGTGTTGACTTCTGACTTATTGAAGTCAACCATAAATCTCACTACTGTTTCTCTGTAGATAATCTATAATCTTTATCTCCCTGTTTATGATTTTTTTTCAGCGTTGCTGTTGTTCAGTTTCACTATTATATGTCTAGAAAGCCAACACATATAGGCTTCATTGAGTATCATGATTTGAGGACTGGTATCTTTCAGCCACTCTAAAAAGTCTAGCCCATCATCTATTAAAATAGCAATTCTTCTTGTTCTTGCTAATAAACCCTTCTGCAACTACTTTTTTAAAATTTATTTTTATTTTTAAAGATTTATTTATTTATTTATACAAGCACTGGGTACAATCAGAAGCGCAGGAGGGTGAGAGAATTCACCAGAGCCAGAGCCGGAAGCAGAACAGGCAGAAGGACCGAAGTACACTGCTGAAGGGCGCAGCGGGCGGCAGGAGAGGTCTGCGCGCCATGTGGGACCCCCTTGCCAGCTGCCGGGGATCGAACCGGCGCTGCAAAGGCTGTGGGCAGCTTCGGAACTCAGCACTCAACCGCGGCGCCACCAGGGTGGCTCTGCAACTACTTTAAACTAACTTATCCACTTAAGATTCTCTGGACTAGTGATTAAGGGAACTATCTATTGAGAAGATAAAATGTTGTTGATACTTATAAATCCAATACAGTTTCACCTAAATATATAAATCATTTATTAATAGAACTAAAGCAAGAAGTTGATGGCAACACAGTAATAGTAAAGGATTTCTACATCCACACAGAAAGTAAACAATAAAATAATTGCTTTAAATGAAGTAATTGAATAGATATGCTTAATAGACATATACACAAATTTCTATCTCTGAAGGGGATATGCCAGGGGATATCCTAAAAGGCAACTCATATGGGGCCTCCCTGGTGGCGCAGAGGTTGAGCTCTGGGCTGTGAAGTTGCCTGCAGCCTCTGCAGCACCGGTTCAATCCCTGGCTGGGTGAGGGTCCCACATGAAGCGCAGACCTCTTCTGCTGCCCGCCTTTCCCCTCAGCAGTGTACTTCATCAGTCTGCCTGATCTGCTCTCCACTCTGTCTCTGGTGAATTCTCTCACCCCCCTGTGCTTCTGACTGTACCCAGTGCTTGTATAAATAAATAAATAAATCTTTAAAAAAAAGATAGCTCATATCTTGGGACACGAAACAAGTTTCAACGAATATATGACTATTGGAATCATATCAAGCATCTTTTCTGATCACAATAGAAAAAAGCTAGCTATCAACCACAAGAAAAAATGGGGGAAAACTCAAACATATGAAATTGCAACAAAATGCTTTGGAGTAGCTCTTCATTAATTAAGGAAATCAGAGGAGAAATAAATATTATCTGGAGCCTGGGAGCTTGGTGTGCAGTGGTGATGCTCAGTCATCAGTGTCACTGATTATGGCTTGGAAATTCAAAGAAGCCTGTACTGAAGCCCCGAAATAAGGCCCTGATTCTAGTTAAGCATGTCAGAGAATAGCACCAAGAGAAGGGTGAGGCAATTGTATCATGGAGATATTGGTGATGATTGTTTATTGGAAGCAGAATGAATTCTCTGATGACACATGTAGAAAAGAGATCCAGAACTACTTTGATTGTGTTTCAAGGGCTGAGACAGCCCAAACAATGAGCTAATCCAGGAGACCATGGGAGAGTCTGGTAGTTCATCTGCCAAGAAATTGAATAAGTTGTTTTTCTAATAAACCTAGTATCAGTTTAAAATGGAACTTCTGAGAACTATGCAGGGACATTTTTAGAGGCATTTGTATATTTTTGTTTCTTTTTTTAAAAAAATAACTTTATCAAGGTATAATTTCTCTAAAATCAACTGCCTTTTATTTATTTATGCATGCAAGAACTGGGGTATAGGCCAGAGATTTGGGGGTTGTGAGGATTCACCAGAGACTGAGTAGGGAACAGAACAGGTGGATTGATTAGAATACACTGCTGAAAAGAGCAGCGGGTGAGTCAAGAGAGGTCTATTGTGCCACATGTCACCTCCCAGGCCGGGGATTGAACTTGTGCTGCAGTGGCTGTAGACAGCTTCACAGTGCTGGCCTTTACCCTTGAGCCACTAGGGAGGCCTATCTCTGTTTCTTTTTGAAAGGAAAAGGAGGCAAAACGTATTTTCATACTTCAGACTCCAGCTAACTGATAAGGGCCTGATCACAAAGATATACAAAGAACTCACATGACTCAACAAAAAACAAAATAAACAATCCAGTCAAGAAATGGGCAGAAGAACTTTTTTTTTTAATTGATTTATTTATTTATACAAGCACTGGGTAGAGTCAGAAGCGTGGGAGGGTGAGAGAATCCACCATGGCCAGAGTGGGGAGCAGAACAGGCAGAAGGACCAAAGTACACTGCTGAGGGGAGCAGCGGGCGGCAGGAGAGGTCTGTGTGCCATGCGGGACCCTCCCCCGGTGGCCAGGGAGCAGCCGGGGATCGAACCGGTGCTGCAGAGGCTGTGGGCAGCTTCGCAACCCAGCGCTCAACATCTGCGCCACCGGAGAGGCCCAAGAAATGGGCAGAAGAACTTAAAAGACAGTTCTCCAAAAAAACCTGATGGATTTACAAATGAAATCTACCAAACATTCAGAGACAAATTAGTGCCTATCCTTCACAAACTCTTCCAAAAAATTGAGAAGGAAGGGATAATACCAACATGTTCTATGAAGCCAACGTTACACTAACACCAAAACCAAAGAAGGGCAAACAAAAAAAGAAAACTACAGGCCAATTTCCCTAATGAACACTGATGCAAAAATCCTCAATAAAATTTTAGCTATCAGAATCCAACAATGTATCCATAAGATAATTCACCACGACCAAGCAGGATTCATTCCAGAGACACAAGGATGGTACAACATCCAAAAATCAATCAATGTTATTCAACACATCAACAAAAAGAAATATAAAAACCATATGATAATATCAATAAATGCTGAGAAAGCTTTCGACAAAGTACATCACCCATTCATGATAAAAGCCCTTGAAATTCTTGGGATACAAGGAGGCCCTAAAATTATTATTTGTATAAATGCTTTCTCTTGAAAAATTCTGAACAAACTTATTTTTCTTAAAATGTTTGAAAGAATGGATCCCTCATTTTCTCTTTGGCTCGGTGCCTCCATTTGTTGTGTCTGTTTCATGTCATATTTCCAGTGAACATGCATTGGGCACTTTATAAAGTGGTAGCATAGAGTATAAGTTTAATATTTCAGATGTGCTTCAGAGTCTCATTGGAAAACAAAATGCCTGTCATGAGATAATAAAAAATATTCAATGTGCTGCAAGAAACAAGAGCCAAGAAATGTGATCTATTTTTGAATAAATTGGATTATCTTCCAAACTTAACATGAGGTTTCTATATAAAACATACAACAACTTATTTTTGATCCAGATGCCTTTAACTAGATATTTCCATTGAATGCATGTTTTTAGTATGAACATGTAATTTGTGGGGATTAACTCCCTATGCCAAGATACTAGGTACAAACTTTAAAATAATATTTTCTTCCCTAATCCATATTAATTTAGAAATTTGAAATTAAGGACTTTGTGAATATAATTGTCCAAAAACCAATGTAAGATTTTAAAAGAAGACATTCTTCAATGATCGAACAATTTTTATTTTCCATATAGATTAATAAAAAGTAACCAGACACTCACTTTGCAGGATCATCAAATCTTAAAGATGGTATTTTCTTAGGCAAAGAAAATTTAATTAATTTATATTATGTTATAATAATGTTAATTTATGTTATGTTAATTTATATTATGTTATAAAAATGTTATAATTTATAACATTAATTTATATAATGTTTTCCAATGGAGATTGCTAACTTTTAAAAGATAAAATATTGTGGTGAGTAAATCCTGCTGTTTGTACTAATGATAATGTTATTTATTGAGTGAAAATTGACAGACAACTGTTTATATGTTTTTATAATTCAATAGAAAAATCATGTAACCAGAATAACCTTTACTACTTAGCAGAACATGTGCTGTACACACACACACACACACACACACACAAACACACACAGAGGCATGCTATGCCAACAATGACATTTTCATTTACTTCTTGTTTTTTCTGGCAATGGTGGAACAGGCCCTGACAACCCACCTTCCATTATAAATATTTTAAAAACTAGGCAGAAGTCATCCCCTAACCACAGTCATATAATGTAATAAAGGATACACACAGCTGCAGCAACCCCATGTAATTACTTAATTTGTTTTTGACAACTCTCATTTGTAGAGAAGAGGAAAGTATGAACCACACATGGGCAAAGATTTTATGTATGCCCAAATTTGTTTGTCAGTTATGAATATTCACACATTTTCTTGGGAATGGCACAAAGTATGGGGCAGAATACCAAGATCAACATCACCTTTTCTTAGTATAGAAGTAGTTTAATATATTTGCTGTTCATGGAAAACTGAAGCAAACTCAAGTTAAAGTCTTTTTGCCAAGACAAGGATGTCAACTTTCACAGTACTATTCAACATAGTATTGGAAGTTCTAGCTAGAGAAATTAGGTAAGAGGAAGGTATAAAAGGAATCAAAATTGTGAAAGAAAAAATAAAACTATTACTGTTTGCAGATTGCATGACAATATACATAGAAAATCTTAAAGATGCCACTAAAAAAACTATTTGAAGCAATAAATCAGTTCATCAAAGTGGAAGTTTATAATATCAATTTACAAATATCAGTTGCATTGCTATAAGCAAATAACAATAAAGAAAAGGGAGAATTCAATAAAACAGTCCCTTTTACAACTACATCAAAAGAACTGGATACCTAAGAGTAAATGTAACAAAGGAGGTGAAGGATCTGTATGATTAAAACTGTAAGACACTGCTAAAAGAAATAGAAGAGACAAAGAAATGGAAAGATAATTCACTGTCCATGGATTGGAAGGACTAACTTTGTTAAAAATGGTCATTTTACATGAAACAATAAACAAATTCAGTGCAATCCCTATCAAAGTTTCAATGGCATTCTTCAAAGAAATAAAACAAACATTACTGAAATTCATATGGAACTACCAAAGACCCTGAACAGCCAAAACTATCATGATAACACAAAGGAAGAAAGGTGTTACTACACTCCCTGAATTCAGCTACACTTTACAGCTATAATAATCAAAACAGTATGGCAATGGGATAAAAACAGACATACATACCAATGGAATAAATTAGAAATCCCAGAAATAAGCTCATATGTGCCAAGAGGAAGAGAAAGGAATTGAACAGTGTCCTGGCTGACATGAAGCAGGCAGCTCCCCAAAAAGACTGACCTTCCCCACCCATATGCATAAATAAACTCTTTTCAGAAGATTTTAGGAACATGTAGTTTCATGTTCACTTTGTCTTATATAGTCTACTCAAAAGAAAGGATTGAAGGCCTGGGAAATGTAGAAATTCCATCTCTGGTGTTCAGAATACTTTGATCTAAAGTCAGGTGATCAGTTAGCCCGTGGCTAAGATTCCTTTCCCTGTCCTTATCAGCATCCACAGCCAAGAGCAGACATGGAGTCTGGTGATAGGCATGAATTTTAGCATGCATTTGAAAAAATGTGAACCTATACTCCTTTGTAAACCAAGGTTACCTCAATAAATAAATAACATAAATAACTAAATAAATTTTTGCTATTTAAACAATAAAATGTAAAATAGAATCTACTCTCTGTCACTAATTTTCAGTCATTTGATGTTGAGATTCATAGATGCAGTTTTATTTTTGTCTTATTTACTTTTTATTTGTTGAACTATCTGATTTTCTGGATTTAATTTATTTATCAAATTTCTAAAGGTTTGTGCTTTATCAAAAGAAAAAAAATATTGTGTAAAGGAAGAGCTGAATAGTAACCAACCAAAGTTCAAGTGTTGTAGTTTCCTGCCAATAACAGCCTCAAAATCGTGTGCTTATTGCATCTCTTGATAGCATCATTTTCCCTTGTGCTTGATTTAATTTCATGTTGTTTTGTTGATTGTGGTCCCTAACAATACAAACTACCAATATTGAATTTGAACAGCAACGAAATCTCCTAATGATGCATTTCTCAGAACATATCCCTGTTAAGTGACACATGACTGTATGTATATACATATAAACATATACATATATGACTGTACATATAAACACATGACTGATATGTGTATATATATAACACACAGTCATGGACTATATATGTAGTACCATATATACATGGTCACTTGTGTCACTTTTATACAACTGAATAATAATCTTATTTATTTATTTATTTATTATTTTAAAGATTATTTATGCATACAAGAGCTGGGGTATAGGCTAGAGGTGTGGGAGGGTGAGAGGATTCACCAGAGACAGAGTGGGGAGCACAACAGGCAGATCTACTGAAATATACTGCTGAGGGGAGCAGTGGGCAAGACAGGAGAGGTCTGCTGTGCCATGTGGGTCAGCTTCCTGACTGGGGATTGAATTTATGCTGCAGTGGCTGCTGATAGCTTCATAGTGCTGAGACTTAACCCCTTGCGCCACCAGGGAGGCCCCTGAAATCTTTTTTAAAACACCCTGCAAGGGTCAAAAAAGGAAGATGTGGAGTCATATGCAGTGATAGGGCTAGTTTATCAATCTCTACCAGTCCATGACCCTGACTTACAGTCATAACAGAGAAGGAAAAATTGCTCTTTGTGACAACATGGATGGCCCTTGAGGGCATTATGCTAAGTGAAGTAAGTCAGAGAAAGAGAAATACTGTACAGTCCCATATATGGATTATAAAAACCAAAGACCAAATACTAGAAAAAGAGATCTGATTTATGGTTATCAGAGATGGGGGAAAGGAGTTGGAGAATTGGAGGAAGGTAGTCAAAAATTATAAATAAGTATTATGGATATAATGTAAAACATAATGACTGTGTTAATGTTGCTGTATGGTATATTTGAAAGTTGCTTAAAGAATAAAGACTAGAAGTTCTCATCACAAGAAAAAGCATTTTCCCTTTTTTTGTATTTATATGAATTGGTGGATGTTAACTAAACATTTTATGGTAATTATTTCACAGTCTATATAAGTCAAGTCATATTATATACCTTAAACTTGAACAGTACTGGAATATACTTGTATAATAAAGCTGGAAAAGATTAATCAAAAAACAGTAAATCAAGAAAACAATTTTAGTATTAGAACTAAAAGATTGGCAATCAAAACTTTGAAAGAACTTATTAGCACTATCTATACTCTCTTTCCTTATTTCTTTTTTTTACTTTTATTTCTCCTTGTTATTTACATGAGTAATTTATTGTCATTATAACCAAATGACATAAAAATATATAAAGAAATGGTGATGTTAAACAGGCAACCATAGACCAGAGACATTCTATAGGGGAGGAGGAGGGAGAGGGATCAGGACATGGGTGGGAAGAGCATAAGGGACTATGGTGATGGGTGAATTGATGGTGGGAATTTCACAGGGAAATCATACATTGTACAAAAATGAAGGATGATGTAATAAATATATTAAAAAAGATATCATGATGTTCCCTCAACTTCACCTATGGCAACAAACTGTTAATGGCTTAGAATAAATGTTTCTACTCTTTTTTCTTTTTTTTTAATTAATTTATTTATGCATACATGAGCTGGGGCACAGGTCAGAGGTGTTGGGGGTGAGAGGATTCACCAGAGACAGAGTGGGGAACAGAACAGGCAGATTGACCCAAAGGACACTGCTGAGGGAAGCAGCAGGCGAGTCAGGAGAGGTCTGCTGCGCCATGTGGTAGCTCCCTGGCTGGCTGTGGATGGAACTCATGCTGCAGAGGCTGTGGACAGCTTCATAGGTTGTGTCTTTTTTTTTTTTTTAAAGATTTATTTATTTATTTTATATTTATTTATTTATTTATACATACATACAAGTACTGGGTACAGTCAGAAGCGTGGGGAGGGTGAGAGAATTCACCAGAGCCATAGTGGGGAGCAGAACAGACAGAAGTACACTGCTGAGGGTTGCGGCTGGCGGCAGGAGAGGTCTGCGCACCATGTGGGACCCTCCTCCGGTGGCCGGGGAGCAGCTGGGGTTCGAACCGGCACTGCAGAGGCTGCGGGCAGCTTCGCAGCCCAGCGCTCAAACGCTGCGCCACCAGGGGAGGCCCCCATAGGTTGTGTCTTAAACCCTTGCGCCACCAGGGAGATCCCTCTACTCCTTTTTCTTTACCCATAAAAAGATAAACATGTAACACTAGCACATCACACATATACTTTTTTCAATAGTCAGATTAAGATTCCTTTTTAAAAACAAATTTAATTGAAAAAATCACACACATCATTTTTTACAGCAGAGGCAGATTTGCAGGGACAAAGCAGATATAAGATTTCAAGGATTGGGCCTGTGGATGCACATAGACCATAAAGGGACACAGGCAATTTTTTTTTAAACAAAACATGGTTTATTTACAAAAGGGAAATTGGGAAAAAGGAGAGTCTCTATGGCCACAAATGGTGAGCTGTCCCAAGGTAATTCTTTTTTTTTTTTTTTTTTTTTTGATGATAGAAATGTGCATCTTGATTGTGGTGGATATATAACTATGTGATTATATAACTATTCTTATCAAAACTTATCATGTTTTGCATCTTGAAAGTATAAATTTTAATGTAACTGAATTGTATCTCAACAGTCTGCCAAAAATTTAATTCAAAAGAATGAGTTAAAGAGAGTTTCAGATAAATAAATACAAAGGGTACTATACAGCTCTGGAAAATGATGGTAGGCAAATGATCAGAATTTGGGAAATAATGTGTTTAATGATAATATCAAAATTGGAGCAATACTCAGGTGGGTATTTTTGCCTCCCTTTGTTTCTATAGTTTATCTGTTCATCAGACACTATTTCAGGTTGACATGGCCTCATCTGTCTCCTACTCCAAGCACCACTGCTAAAATCAATTTGCATTGCTCTGACCAGTTACACATGTGTGTAACTCAGCAGTGTCTGGCCTCAGGCAATGAAAACACTCAGCTTCCACTGATGCATACCCCAGACATATTGGAGAGATAACCCTGTGGGAGCAAAACTACATCCAGTGCAGGGTGGAGCCAGGAGATAATTGCTTTTCCCTTCCCTGAAGATGGATAGTCTTGAGTCATTCCTGCAGGATAGAGCAGTCCTCTCCCCAGTACAGCGGTCAGATCATTAAGCCTCTTTGTTCTTTTCCTCCCTCCCT
The DNA here is from genome assembly GCF_014898055.3 of Talpa occidentalis. NCBI lineage: Eukaryota > Metazoa > Chordata > Mammalia > Eulipotyphla > Talpidae > Talpa > Talpa occidentalis. The sequence continues at coordinate 71,895,395 of NW_023605083.1, forward strand.
TCATTTTGCTCCTTCTTTCCCACACTCTTGATCACTGGTATTGCACTCCCCAATACAGCTTTTTAAAAAATTGTAAACTACACAAAACAAAAACTTACCTTGGCCATTTTAATGTATGTAGTTCAGTGGTTTTACTTACATTCACATAGTTATTCAAACATCACCACCATTCATCACCAGAACTCTTTATTTTGCACAACTGAATCCCTAACCCTACCAAGTAACAATTCTCCATTTCTCTCTTCTCCAGTGATTTTTTTTTCTTCTCATTCATTGTTGTCTACATTACTGCTGTCTGGGTAACTCATATCAAAACTCCATTCCATTCCCAGCCTACCTTGGTCCTTTACTAAAATGCAGAATCATCAAAAAATAGATTTTACATGTTCAGCGGTATAATTTTTGTTACTTTAGTTCTCTTCTCTTTGATTCAACTTCTCCTTTAAAAAATGTTCCATCCAGATTCTTTTTCCTTCTTCACTGAAAAATCAGTTGAGTTCTTCCTCTAGGGCAGGGCCATGACTAACAGAGGTTGGAAAACAGGCCCTCACACTGCATATGATTCCATATCTCCCTGTGTTTGATGCTTCCAGGGTGTTTTGAAAGGGATTTTGTAATTGACAGGTATTTTGCTTGACCTGGGGATAAATAGCTCAAACACTTATGTTAGCTACTTGGCTCCTTTTCCCATGTGATTCTGCAGTGTCTGGCTAGCACAATGGCTATGGGGTGAGGCAGAACACAACCCTTGGGTTCTGGGGATGGCAAGAGTCCAGCATCACCTGGAAGTGCAGCCAAGGATAATGGCTGGGCCCGGTGTTTCCCAAACACAGCATCTGTTCTCCAGGAGTGAAGGGGGCAGTTTTTCCTGTGATTTGCATAGGATACAGGAGGGTGCAGCCTCTGGGCCGTCCATTCAACTCAGCTGTGAGAAATTTATCTTCCATTAACTTTATATTGAAAAGAAAAAAAAAGCCTTGTGTGGAGAAAAATGCAAATTTTCCATTTAAGATAAACGATATTTACAAACCCTGGCCCAGTGCCCTTCTGTACCCAGTTATACCTTCAGATTCTCTGAGGAACATGAATCTACTCTCCTCTATCGTTAGAATTTTCTTGGAAACAACTTTTCAAAGGCCACTATCAAGGCATTCCTTGGTCTCTTTGGCCTAACCCTCTTTCAAGTAAGGGAGAATGAAGCTCAGAGATTTTCTGTCTCTTGCCTCTGACTTTGCGTGTTTTGATCTTGGCTTGGTCACCGGATTCTCATCTGTTGTGATAATGACCTTGCTTCCTCATTTTTTATTCTCTTTCCTTTGTATTGTTATCTTTAGGTTTTTAGCTTTGGTCTAATGTTCTCATTCTGTTAAAAATCCCAGTCAGAGGCAAAATATAATTACCCCTTAGACGTAGTTTCCGCATTTTTGTTACTGGGCTTTTATTCCTATGTTTTTTCTTTCTCTTCACATTTTAGATGATCTCCTTGTACTTATTTTAAATGACTGATTTACAGGTAACCTTCCATTTCAAGACATTTCAAATAGTTCTTTCCTGTTTGCAAATGATCTTTTCTTATAAGTGTGTTGCTGCCACTATGCTAACTTAACAATAAAATTTCTTGTTTTCCCCAGATTTTTTGAAACCTGAGAATTAAGTTTCCAGAAATGCCAAACCACTGCATTTCATCTTGACTAATTTGTCACATGGGCAGGCTTCCCATTGCAAAATCAGCATGTGTTTTTTTTTTTTTTTTTTTTTTAAAGGAAAAGAAAGCAATATGATTCTTTGGTAGATACTCACCATTACTTTTCCAGTAATCTGATAAAATTCCTCCCTTTCACTCCCCAAAAGCAGATCTTGAGCTAAATGTTCAGCTTTTTGTTTTTTGGAAATGGGCTTAAACAAATGCAGTCAATTTGGGAAACAGATCTTCCTTTAGGCAAGGCAGGCTGAGTCACATTCCTGTGTTTCTCATGCTGCAGTGGGAAAAGCACTCAAATGTAAGGGAGTGCTTTTCTAAAGTTATCTGTGAAGGGGAAGAATAATTAACTTCTGTGTGATTCAAGCCTGGGCACCGTCCAGGTTTCCCCAATTAGCTGTCAGAACAGAGCACGCTATTGTGTCTCAGGTTCACCTTGAATTCTCCAAGGAAACTTTGATTTCTGATGATTGAGAATATTAATAGGATCCCACAAGATTTTTCTTTTTTGGATTTGAATCCAAGGAGGTCCATTGGACTGTCAGAGTGGCTAGGAGCTAAGCACTTACCCTGAACTTTGTAGTGTCCCTGGGTGGGAAGGGGACTGAGACATAACTTTTTTATTTTCCTAGAAAAAAATTTCAGAATCTTCTGCATTACGAGAGGTGATTGGATATAGACACTTCAAGCATGGGGAGATTATATGGGTTATACAACTTGTTTATGTTTTCTTTATGTATCCTGCTTTTTAGTATAGTTTGTATTTTTTAATAGATCAAACGTAACATTAATTGGAAGTCACTTTTCTAGTAATTTGTATTTTTGAAATCACACTGGACTAAGTAAAATGAAGATGAAAATAAGTCACAACGTAGTATTTGTAAGAGGCCAGGAATAGACACAGTGCAGGTTTCCTATGATCCAGCAGACTGGGTAAAGGAGGAATCAGAGTCCTCCGTGGTTTTGCAGGTTTTTATTGGGATTACCAGGTACATGGCAGGCAGGAGTACAGCAGGTCTTCACTCTATGGGCTCTCCAGCCTTCTCTCGGCTTCTGCTTCTCTTGCTTCTCTCTCGGCTTCTGCTCAGCTTCTACTCCATGTGCCTGCCATCAGGCATGCATTCAGGACCGCAAGGATCCATCATCTATCCTGATGGTGGGAGGGCAGAAAAGCCTGACATTTTCTTTACCCTAAAGTCCACCCCCTCAGGGTTTTCTGCCATATAGTCTTCATATATACAATTTTCTTAGCAAACATAAATAATGCAGCCATGGCCCACAAAAGCAAATACATCACAATATAACAACAAATACAACAGAACACAAATAAGTCCAGGCAGGGCCCCAACCTAGTGCAAAAGACAATTATTGGTACCAGCAGACAAGCCACCAAATCTGCTGCCGAAGGCACTGCTCATACAAGGGAGGGGAACCACTCACGGCATCTACTGTAACACGCCAGGAGCCATCAGGCTTCCTGGCCTTCTCTGGCTGCAGTCTCGGCTACAAGTCACACATTGCATCCACCCCCAGGATGCACTCACTCTAGGATTGGCGATTCTATTCTGTTGGGGGTAATCGCCAACCCTCAGGGTTTCTGTCTGCAGTCGCTCCAACACTCGGCCTTCATAGCCACCAATGCGACTCGCAGACCCCTGCACTCAGGCCAACCCACTGCACAAGCACATGGGTCGGGATCCAAACTCTACATTCGGCTTGGGCTCCACCCCAAGCCACGTTCCCCACCCGTCCCTCAGGACGGGTTCCTCAGCTCCTCACCCTCACTCAACAACGAGCAGAGCATCACCCACAGGTGATTTTATGAGACTCACAGGTCTTCAGTGTACTTAGGCTGCTTAACAGCTGCTCAAGGCTTCCCAAACTTAGCATCAGCACCAGCTTTTGCCTTCTCAGTTGGCTTTTCTCCTCTGCCTGGATGCTGGGCATACACAGGCTGCTTTTGGCCATCAAGGCCCACTGGCCACCCCCAGATTCTCCAAAAAAAAACATAACCTGCCAAGGTCCTCCACCTTCTGGCGGGATTGTCAGTCCAAGTTCATCAGTCCAAGTCCTTTAGGCCTCTCCCTGCCATCAGCACCGGCGAGCTTCGAATCATGGTCCTCTCTTCCCTATGATTCTTGCTGCCTCAGGGGTCATTGGCTGGTCCTTTTGGGGGTCGTTGGCTGGTCCTCTTGGGCGTCTCCTCTATGCGAGGTCTCGTCCCGCAGCTCCCGGACCGTATCCACCTTCTGTGCCACCATGGCACCTCCAGCGTCGTTGCAGGCAAACACAGTCTGTTACTCCTTAGTCCCTCCAGGTCTTCGGAGGGCTCCAATACCCATCTGCATGGATCATCCTGCCGACTACGCCAATTGTAAGAGGCCAGGAATGGACACAGTGCAGGTTTCCTATGATCCAGCAGACTGGGTAAAGGAGGAATCAGAGTCCTCAGTGGTTTTGCAGGTTTTTATTGGGATTACCAGGTACACGGCAGGCAAGAGTACAGCAGGTCTTCACTCTATGGGCTCTCCAGGCTTCTCTTGGCTTCTGCTTCTCTTGCTTCTCTCTCGGCTTCTGCTCGGCTTCTACTCCAGAGGCCCGCCATCAGGCATGCATTCAGGACCACAAGGATCCATCATCTATCCTGATGGTGGGAGAGCAGAGAAGCCTGACATTTTCTTTACCCTACAGTATTTCTTTAGCTCTACAATTCTGGAAACTCCAGATTCTCAACATCTTTTTAAGTAGCATTGGGAGTCTTCATGGAAAAATGTCATGTGTGCTTCTGAAACCAGATCCCCACAGGCAAGTCATGGGGCATAACTGCCCCCATACCCCCTACAAAACACACACACACACACACACACACACACACACACACACACACGGCCGGGCTTTGTTGGCACCCCAGTCTCAGCACTTACAGCCTGAGGGCTGTCCGCTCTAAAAGTGGTAGCAGCTGTGGGAGTTTTCCCTGCCTGCCTGCTGCTGGAATGTGGGTACCTGAGGCTGCTGCTCTTCTGGGGCTAGCCAGGTTTGAGTACCAAGCCCCTCTGGCAGAATCCTCTTGTGCTGTTGCCCAAGTGCTCTGCCTGGGCATTGTCCAGGGTACTTTGAAAACAACAGCATTTTATGCCTCTTACCGGCTGTGTGAATGCCCCCCAGGGCTAAGGCTGCCAGCAGCAGCTGTGGTGGGCTCAGTGGTTCTCCCACTAGGCTGTTCCAGAAGACGCAGCCCCAGTGGGGCTGCAGCACAAGGTCACCCTGTACCAGAGCAAGCTCTGGCAGTGGAGGCAAACATCATGCCCTGTGGTCCCTGGTGCATGACTCGGGAAGGAGCTCTGGGCCCCACTGAGCCAGCTCTGGCTCTGTGTTTCCAGACTCAGGCAGACAGGCCTATGGAGTCTCTGGGCCAACATGGTGGGCTCTACAGCAGCTAGGACCCATGTCTGGTGTTGCTGTAGGCCTCTCTCCCCCTTGTATTTTTTACACCCAGTCTCACTGAAGGGGTACTGAGTATAGTGCGCCTCTGGCCCCACCAAAGCTGGCTCCAGTTGATGAGCAAGCCCTGACCTCAGGCAGTTGGGACTGTGCTGTCGGTGGGCTCTACTGTACTTGGGGCCCAGATTGTAAATGGACCAATCAGTTTCAAGTTAAATGGACCAATCATGTTTGAGCTCAATTTCATTCCCAGTGGAGAGCATGCATACAGCACACCTGGCTTGACCTGGTGTCTCCTAAAGAGTTGGTTGCTATGGTTTATGCCAATAGCTCACAAAGAGCTATTTGTTGTTGGTGTAGGCCAACAACTCACAGAGAGTTATAACACAGAGAGTTATGACACTCTCTCCTGGTGACGGGTGCTAACCCACACTGTTGACAGGTGACTGACACTCTGTGCCCAGCCACCTTTGAGAGCTGTCCACCACTTCTGATGGTTTGGCACTGTCTCAATGCTGTTCCACTGTTGTTTGGTCTGGCATTTGGTGTTGTGCAGCCTGGCCTTCAGACTGTTGCTGCGGGCTGCTGTGTTATCAACTCAGCACCTCCAGCTGTGACTATGAGTTGGATCCTGGTGCACTGCTGACCAGTGTGCCAGCAGCTCCAGGCCCTTGTTGAAAAAACAGCATCATCTTGCCTGAGTGTCCTTTGTTTGGGACTACTGGACATTGCCCATACTATTTGGGGTGAGACAGGTGACACAATCTCCTGTTTGTTCACCCCACTTTTGTTGTTCCTTGTGCCTGAGTAGTCTTGAAATTCCTAGTGCATGTGTACAAAACCACAGACAGTGATTTGTCCCCTTCCTTGGAACTGTCCTTTGACAGTGTTTTGTGCACTGTTTTACCTCTTGGGTGATGTTGGCAGATGTCATTTCCTGCCATTGTAGATGACTTTCACATGGGACAACTATCATGTCATTTTCCCTGATGAAACTGACACATGGTGTTGAGGCTTGGGGCCTGTGTAGGGAGCATCATTGCTGATGATTCACCTGTGAATACACTATTGCTAATGATACACTGACTGAAGGGGGAGGCCTTGGAAAAGTTTAAAGTAAGACTGGTGGTAGTTCCTGTTTGTGGTGCTTACCTCTGTTCTGAGAAGGCCATTGCTCCAATGTGACTCTCCCTCTTAAAGATACCTGCGAGTGTTTCTTTCCTTTTAATAAAATGATCTCAACTTGGGACATGAATCATGTGATTTTGAAGATTGGCAGGGTAATCTGGCCACAGGCACATGCTTTTTCAATACAATATATTATAATTCATGTTATAGTTGAATAATGTTAAAATTTTCTAAAAACAAATTTTCTTGAATATTCATCAGGGGTACCCTTGCAATATTACTAGTCTGCAGTAATGTAGCAAACAGTTATATTAGGTTGATTTGAGCTACAATAAGATATTAGCACAAGTCTTAGTTAAGCCAGAAGACCAGAAATATTGGCTTTTCTGCCTAGTAGTTATGTGATTTAACTGATTTGAAAATGCTATATTTTTAAGAGAACCTCTTTCTACCTATTCAGATATTATTTAATTTCTTTCCACATGCTTTCATAGTTTTCTGGCACAGATTTGTACCTATTTTGCTAGATTTGTAACTAAGTATTCCTTTTTTTGGTGCTATTATAAACAATATTAAAAAAATCGTGTGCATCCCACATCACCATTTTAGAACAGGGACATTTCTTCAGTAAAGACTGCTTGAAACTGGCAGAAGGCTCCTGGAGGAGCCAGAGGTGAGCTGGGAAGTTTGCCCATGCCAGGCCCCTTCTGGCCTGCAGTCCGAGCCCAGATGGGGAGCAGGCACCCAAGACCGGGGCAGACCGGGTATGCAGAGGAGTGTGAACCCACATCGCCTTTTTAGAACAGGGACCTTTCTTCAGTAAAGCCTGCTTGAAACCAGCAGATGGCTCCTGGAGGAGCCAGAGGTGAGCTGGGAAGTTCGCCCAAGATGCCAGCCAGTACCAGCAACACAGTGTCCCAAAGCATACGGCAAACTACAAAACAGGCAGCAGGGAGTAGAAAAACCACACACAACCCAGCAACTCCTCAGGAAAAAAGCTTACCACAAAAAGAAAACCACACCCCAGATTGCAACGACAGTAACTTGGAAGAACTTCTGAGCCTTCCAGAAAGAGAATTTAAAATTACCATGATTAAAAAACTGACAGAAGTCATAAATGAAAACAATGATAAGGGAAAAATAATCAATGATCAGAAGAATGAAACAGAGTCCCTAAAGAGGGAAGTAAGAGAAATGCAGGAGATCAAAGAATTAATGGAGGCACTAAAGAACTCTGGGAAAAGCAATGAAAGCAGAATAGATGAAATGGAAGAACGAATAAGTACTCTTGAAGACAGAGAAATAAAAAGAACCAAAACAGAAAAGGAAAGAGAAGTATGAAGGAAAAAGAACGAAGAAAGACTTCGGGAACTATCTGACTCCATGAGGAAAGGAAATATAAGAGTTATAGGAATCCCAGAAAGAGAGGAGACAGATGTAGGAACAGAGAAAATATTCAAGGAGATAACTGAAGAGAATGTCCCAAATGTGAAGAAGTAGATGAAAATAGACATACAAGAAGCAAGAAGAACACCAAACTTCCATGACGAAAGGGAAAATACAGCAAGACACATAATAGTAAAGCTCCCAAGAATCCAGGGCAAGGAAAAAATAATGTAGCTGACAAAAGGAAAGAAACAGATAACATTCAAAGGAAAACCAATCAGACTGACATCAGACTTCTCTGAAGAAACACTACAGGCAAGGAGAGAGTGGAGGGACATAGTCAACAGACTCCAAGAAAACAGATGCCAACCAAGAATACTCTATCCCACAAAGCTCTCCTTCCTCTATGAAGAAAGAATAAGGACCTTCCCAGACACACAGAAACTCTGGAATTTCATTACGACTAAACCCCCACTCCAAAAAATACTACAAGGAGTCCTAAAGCCAGAACCTCAGAGGGATGAATAACAATGAAAGAAGGCCAAAAAAAAAGGTATTAAAAGAATAAATAAATAAAATCAAAGGAAAGACAAACACAATGGCAACTACAGATGCTAACATATCAATATTAACTTTAAATGTAAATGGACTAAACTCTTCAATATAAAGACACAGAGTCACAGGCTGGATTAAGAAACAAAATCCAACCTTTTGCTGTCTCCAGGAAACTCAGTTAGCTACAAAAGATAAAAATAGAGTCAAAGTTAAAGGATGGAAAACAATCCTACAAGCAAAAAAAAAAAAAAAAAAAAAAAAAAAGAAAGCAGGAACAGCTGTACTTATATCAGATAAAACAGATTTCAAACTCAAAAAGATAATAAGGGACCCCAACGGTCACTACATTATGATCAAGGGGACAATACTTCAAGAAGAAATAACACTCATTAACATATATTCACCAAATGAAGGAGCACCAAAATATATCAGACAACTATTGTCATCTCTGAAAACAGACACTAGAGAAAACACATATGTGGTGGGAGACTTCAACTCACCACTATCAACAATGGATAGATCAACAAGACAAAAAATAAGTAAAGACACTAAAGCTCTAAATAAGGATCTAGAGCGCTTGGGCTTAACAGACATCTATAGAACACTAAACCCCAAAAATCTGAGTACACATTTTTCTCAAGCACACATGGATCATTCTCCAGGATCAATCACATTCTGGGACCCAAGACAAACATCAACAGATACACGAAGATTGAAATCATAACAACCATCTTTTCTGACCATGAAGGCATCAAACTAGAAATAAACCATAAAAAGAAGGCAAGGAACTCTCCTACCTCATGGAGATTGAAAACCACACTTCTGGAAGACCACTGGACTAATGAGGAGATCAAAGAAGAAATTAAAAAATTCTTTGAGTTGAATGACAAGGAGGACACCAATTTCCTAAATGTATGTGATGCAGCAAAAGCAGTAATAAGAGGAAAATATATAACAATAGAGGCTCACATCAAGAAACAAGAAAGAACTCAAAGAAACGACCTAATCTCAAAGCTCAAAGATCTAGAAAAAGAACAACAAAAAAACCCCAAAACCAGTAGAAGAGAAGAAATAATAAAAACCAAAGCAGAAATAAATGAAATCGAAACTAAAAAAAACAATCCAAAAGATCAATGAAACCAAGAGCTGGTTCTTCAAAAAAATAAATAAAATAGACAAACCCCTAGCCAGGCTCACAAAGGAAAAACGGGAGAAAGCACAAATAAACAGGATCACAAATGAAAGAGGAGAAATCACAACGGACACAGCAGAAATCAAAAAGAAAAAATCAGTAACTACTATGAACAGTTATATGGAAACAAGTTCAACTCTAGAGGAAATGGACAAATTCCTACAACTCTACAATCACACAAAGCTAGATAAAGAAGAAATAGAACACCTAAACAGACCAATTACAAGCAGCGAAATTGAAATGGTAATCAAAAACCTCCCCAAAAACAAAAGCCCAGGACCTGATGGATTTACAAATGTATGCTACCAAACATTCAGAAATGAATTAGTGCCTATCCTTCACAAACTCTTCCAAAAAATTGAGAAGGAAGGGATAATACCAAACATGTTCTATGAAGCCATCATTACACTAATACCAAAACTGAAGAAGGGCAACACAAAAAAAGAAAACTACAGGCCAATCTCCCTAATGAACACTGATGCAAAAATCCACAATAAAATTTTAGCTATCAGAATCCAACAATGTATCCATAAGAAAATTCACCATGACCAAGTAGGATTCATTCCAGGGACACAAGGATGGTTCAACATCCAAAAATCAATCAACTTTATCCAACACATCAACAAAAAGAAATATAAAAACCATATGATAATATCAATAGATGCTGAGAAAGCTTTCGACAAAGTGCAACACCCATTCACGATAAAAGCCCTTGAAATTCTTGGGATACAAGGAACATACCTCAACATCATAAAGGCCATATATGACAAGCCAACAGCCAGTATCATTCTCAATGGTGAAAAGCTGAAAGCATTTCCATTAAGATCTCGAACAAGACAAGGATGTCCACTCTCACCACTGCTTTTCAATATTATACTGGAAATTCTAGCCAGAGCAATAAGACAAGAGAAAGACATACAAGGAATCCAAATAGGAAATGAAGAAGTCAAACTATCACTATTTGCAGATGATATGATAATATACATAGAGAACCCCAAAAACTCCACAGAAAAACTAATTCAACTCATCAGTCAGTTCAGTAAAGTGGCAGGATACAAAATCAACATGCAAAAGTCAGTAGCCTTCCTATACACAAATAAATCTGAAGAAGAAGAAATAAAAAAAAAATCCCTTTTATTATTGAAACAAAAAAAATCAAATACTTGAGAATAAATCTAACAAAAGAGATAAAGGACCTGTACAAAGAAAACTATAAAACACTGTTAAAAGAAATAGAAGAAGACACAAAGAAATGGAAAGATGTCCCCTGCACATGGATTGGAAGAATTAACATTATTAAAATGGCCATCCTACCAAAAGCAATATAGAGATTCAAGCTATTCCAATAAAAATTTCAATGTCATTCTTCAAAGAAATATAACAATTATTGATGAAATTCATATGGAATCACCAAAAATCCCAAATAGCCAAAGCTCTCCTGAAAACATACAAAAAAAGGGAATGGAGGCATCACACTCCCAGACTTCAAACTATACTACAAAGCCATAATCATCAAAATTGCATGGTATTGGAACAAGAACAGACACACAGACCAATGGAATAGAATAGAAAATCCAGAAATAAACCCACAGATTTATGGTCAACTAATCTTTGACAAAGGAGCAAAGACTATGCATTGGAGCAAAGAAAGTTTGTTCAATAAATGGTGCTGGGAAAACTGGGTCGCTACATGCAAAAGAATGAAGCTTGACCACTACCTCACACCATACACAAAAATCAACTCAAAATGGATTAAAGAACTAGACATAAGACCTGAAACCATAAAATATATAGAAGGAAATATAGGCGAAACACTACGTGATTTGCACATCAAAGACATCTTTACAGACACATCACCCAAAGCAGTGATAGTGAAGGCAAAGATCAACAGCTGGGACTACATCAAATTAAAGAGCTTCTGCACAGCAAAAGAGACAATAACAAAAACAAAGAGAAACCCCACCAACTGGGAGAACATTTTTGCACCCAACACTAATGATAAAGGACTGATCACAAAAAGCTGCAATGAGCTGATGAGACTCAACAAAAACAAAGAAAATAATCCAGTCAAAAAATGGGCAGAAGAGCTAAAAAGAAACTTCTCTGAAGAGGAAATGCAAATGGCCAACAGGCATATGAAAAAATGTTCAACATCACTTGTAATCAGGGAAATGCAAATCAAAACTACCATGAGATACCATCTTACACCAGTGAGAATGGCACATATTAAAAAAACTAGCAACAACAAATGTTGGCGAGGGTGTGGAGAATAAGGAACTCTCCTGCACTGTTGGTGGGAGTGCAAACTGGTCCAACCACTATGGAAAGCTGTGTGGAGATTTCTGGACCTACTAAACATAGAACTTCCATATGATCCAGCAATTCCACTCCTAGGTATTTACCCAAAAGACACAGAAACATCAATTCCAAAGAGCACCTGCACCCCTATGTTTACAGCAGCACTGTTTACAATAGCTAAGCTTTGGAAACAACCCAAATGCCCAAAAATAGATGACTGGATCAAGAAGATGTGGTACATATATACCATGGAATATTACTCAGCATTCAAAAAAGATAAACACATGCAATTTGCAGCAACATGGATGGCGCTGGAAGGGATCATGCTCAGCGAAATAAGCCAAAAAGAAAAAGAAAAATACCGGATGGTCTCACTCATAACAGGAATCTAGAAAACTTAAATAAGGAACCAGGAAAATGAATAACTTTAAGAAAGTGAAAATCAAAATCAACAAAAAACTATGAACCAGAGACACTTTTAGGGGGGCGGCGGCGGGAGGGGAGGGATTGGGGTCAGAATGGGGGGCTGCAATTGTATGGGGAATATAACAATAAAATTTATTATTTAATAAAAAAAAGAATATGCAATAGAGCAAAGAAAGTTTGTTCAATAAATGGTGCTGGGAAAACTGGGTCGCTACATGCAAAAGAATGAAGCTTGACTACTACCTCACACCATGCACACAAACCAACTCAAAATGGATTAAAGAAGTAGACATAAGACCTGAAACCATAAAATACATAGAAGGAAATATAGGCGAAACACAACATGACATGCACCTCAAAGATATCTTTACAGACACATCACCCAAAGCAGTGATAGTGAAGGCAAAGATAAACAGCTGGGACTACATCAAATTAAAGTGTTTCTGCGCAGCGAAAGAGACAATAACAAAACCAAAGAGAAATCCCACCAACTGGGAGAATATTTATGAACACAATACTAATGATAAAGGACTGATCACAAAAATCTACAAAGAGCTGATGAGACTCAACAAAAACAAAGAAAATAATCCAGTCAAAAAATGGGCAGAAGAGCTAAAAAGAAACTTCTCTGAAGAGGAAATGCAAATGGCCAACAGGCATATGAAAAAATGTTCAACATCACTTGTAATCAGGGAAATGCAAATCAAAACTACCATGAGATACCATCTTACACCAGTGAGAATGGCACATGTTAAAAAAACTAGTGACAACAAATGTTGGCGAAGTTGTGGAGAAATAGGAACTCTCCTGCACTGTTGGTGGGAGTACAAACTGATCCAACCACTAATGGAGAGCTGTGTGGAGATTTCTTGACCTACCAAACATAGAGCTTCCATCTGATCCAGCAATTCCACTCCTAGGTATTTACCCAATGGACACAGAAACATCAATTCCAAAGAGCACCTGCACCCCTATGTTTATAGCAGCACTGTTTACAATAGCTAAGCTTTGGAAACAACCCAAATGCCCAAAAATTGATGACTAGATCAAGAAGATGTGGTACATATATACCATGGAACATTACTCAGCATTCAAAAAAGATAAACACATGCAATTTGCAGCAACATGGATGGCGTCGGAAGGAATCATGCTCAGCGAAATAAGGCAGAAAGAAAAAGAAAAATACCGGATGGTCTCACTCATAGCAGGAATCTAGAAAACTTAAATAAGGGACCAGGAAAATGAATAACTCTAAGAAAATGAAAATCAAAATCAACAAACAACTATGAACCAGAGACACTCTATGGGTTGTGGGGGCAGGGAGGGGAGGGATTGGGGTCAAAATAAGGGGGTTGCCATTGTATGGGGAATATAAAAATAAAATTTATAATAAAAAAATCACCTGATTGTTTATTGTTGGTATAAACTTTTACATATTGACATTGTACTTTGCTTTCTGTTACCTTTACCTACTGTCACCAAGACGTAGGATACTGTATTTCATTTTTTCCCCATAGTGCTACAATTCTTTTTCTTAAAAAAATGTATTGTGCTAAGAATACTAAACATGAAATCTACCCTCGTAACAAAAGTTAAACTTATAAGAACAATGTTATATAGCAGATTTCTATAGTTTATTCCTATTTTATAACTGAAAGTTTATTACCACTGAAAAACAATGATCTAAACATTCTGAACATCATGTTCTTTTTCAGCATCCATAAAGTTTTATTGGTACACAACTTTGTTCATTATTTCTTTGTGTTGTATTTGTTGGCTTTTGCACTGCAGGGGAAACTTTCTTTTTACTATTTTTAAGTTAACTGTTCCCCTCACCCCTGCAGCTGTCTTGAAATATAATTGACACACAATATTGTATAAGTTTATGGTGTGTAACAAAATGATTTGATACACTTATATAGTTGTGAAATGATTACCAGAATAAGGTGTTTAATACTTCCATCACCTCAGATAATTACTTTCATTTGTAGAGAGAACATTTAAGGTTTGCTCTCTTACTGACTTCCCAGTATCTAACATGGTATTAACTATAGTCATCATCCTGTACACTACATCCCCACAACTTATTCACTGTCTAACTAGACATTTGTACCCTTTGACAACATCTCCCCATTTCCCCCACCCCTTAGCCTCTGGCAACCACAACTCTGCTCTCTGCTTCTGTGAGATCAAATTACTTATTTTTGTAATCCATCTAATTTTATTTCTTTGTTTTAAATTAAATTTTATTCATTAAGTGTTGGTTACAACACTACACACTACATAAATTTTGGGAATACAGTTTCACACTTGGATATGTGTATATACTACATTGTATCCTCTGAGTTTGACTTTAGATTCTAGAGATGAGATCAAACAGTATCTGGTTTTTGTCTGACCTATTTCTCTTTAGGGAAATAACCCCCAAGGTCCATGCATGTTGTTGAAAAAGGATTTCTTTTTATGGCTGAATCTCAATCTGTCTGCCTGTCTGTCTGTCTATCTTTCTCAGACATATTTTCATTATTCACTCACCTGTCCATGGACATTTAGGTTGTTTCTATCTGTGAAATAGACCAAACAATGCTGTCTGCATTGAGGAAGCTACACTTAAGATATGCTTATAAAGTGCTTATGATAGACTTGTGTTCCCTGTGTACATTGAAGAGTTATTTATTAATCTCCGTATCCCTGAGAGTGATGAGAAAGTTATCAATGGAGTTGTTTGTGGAGGGCTGGGTGCCGGAGCCTCCTTAATTTTCTATCACTAACTGAATTCCTCAAGGACAGGCAGGACACTGTTGGTGTCTGCCACCTTTTGGGCTTCTGATGAATGCTTCTAAGTCAATGAATGAATGAACTCAAATCTCTTACCTTCAGAGTTGTTTAAATTTTTTTCAGAAATAATTACAAGTAATCCAGATGAGTAATTTATCTTTACCATTCCTTACTTTTTTTTTTTTAAAGATTTATTTATTTATGAATACAAGAGCTGGGGTACGGGCCAGAGATGTGGGGGGTGGGAGGATTCACCAGAGACATAGTGGGGAACAGAACAGGCAGAATGACTGAAATAAGGTGAGGGGAGCAGCGGGTGAGACAGGAAAGGTCTGCCGCGCCATGTGAGTTGCACCCTGGCTGGCCAGGGGAATCAAACTTGTGCTGCAGTGGCTTCGGATAGCTTCATAGGTTGCATCTTAACCCTTGCGCCACCAAGGAGGCCCCATTCCTTACTTATTTTGACTAACAAGCAAAGAATGCATTATTTCTGGATATTTGGCCTGAGGTAGATTTTGGTAAAGTAACTAAAATGTACTACTAAATGTCAAAAAATTAACACTACAAAAATTAGCATGATACTCAGACTTGTGCTTTATGGGAGCATTCTTAGGTATTTTTGCAAGATTCTCTTTGTAAATATTTTAATAATTTGACAGATGAATGTTGAGGATTTAGTCAGCTTTTTGTACTAGTTTTTTTCCCCTAGAGGTGAATGGTTTTGTTGAATACAATTTGCCAGCTCCATATCAAATCTACAGTATGAGATTGTTAAGTGTTTTTTTTCTTCTAGCCTAAATTGGAACCTTATGGATACTCAACCTAGGAACATATGCCGGCGTGATTTATATGTAGAAAATTTCTTTTCGTAATATTAACAAAGCCACTCTTATGTACTGATCGTTGGGTAGGAATCTTCGTAAGTCACTTCCTGCCTTTCAGATGCTTCAGAGATCAAACTGCCTGAAGTTTAACAACAAATTCATCAGAAAATACAATCAAAAAAACCCGAAGACGCTATGATGACAAGAAAATGTTTTTTTTTTTTCTCCTGCAAGGGCAGGGAGGAGGGGTAAGAAAGAAAGGAGAGACTTTTAGAACCTGCTTCTTCTATGTCTGAAAAAAGACAGTTCAGATTAACTACTAGTGCCTTAAATGAGAAACAGGAACATTTCCTCTATGGAGTCACTGTGTCCGGCTGTAAACATTTGGTACTCATCCTCAGGCTCCAGGCACAAAGAGGTGCTTAGATAGTTCTGAAAAAAAACAGGTCAAGCATGTTTTTAAAAATGAAAATTGGAAATAAAATTCATTGTGCTCACATTGTTCTTCAGACTGGTCATTCCTCTCTGTATCTCTGTATTTTGAGTTTATCACTGTAACAACCCTGGAATGTTCAAAGTTTTATGAGCATGTGTATGTGCACTCCCCGCCCCCCCCCATAGAATTTACCTTACACATTTAGTTTATGAAGATGATTCAGGTTGTAAATTCTTCCGTCTGTTGTACTTACCTGTAATGTAGAGCTTATAAATGCTTTCATTTCCTAGGGAAATTTCTCTCATGTTGCATTTCCAAGATGTGCCCCAAAAGACATGAAAAGCACTTTTTCAGTTCCTCAGAAGAGGGATCTCTGAATGGAATGCTGTTTTTCACGCACTGCCCAGTGCACAGGTGCCTTCTGTTAGCATAGACAGGATGCACCTGGGCTCTCATACCTCTTCTGCAGTCTTGGGTTTCTGGTGCCTGAGATGTGATAGGGAAGAGGCTGAGAGTGGTAGGAGGTTTGAAGAGAGTGTTATATTGAGTTAGGTCTATTATTACCCAATTCCTGCGCCCAGGTTTTAGGTGCTTATTGCTATGCGTGAGTCCTCGTTCTTGGGAGGCAGCCCACAGAGGCAGGCAGGGCTGTCTCCCAGGTCATCAGTGCCGGTTCTGCTCTGTAGTCATTGGTGTTGATAGGACCAGTGACATGTGTGAGAGAAGGTCTTTGAGAATTTCTTTTGAATGAGACTCATGGTGGTTTGATCTAGGCTGTGAATCAGATGCTGCTGACATTTATGAAGAACTGACTATGTTTCACATAAGATAAAAGAAACATCTTTGACAAAGGGAGATTATTTATATATTTATATATTTACATCATTGTTCTTTTTCTCTACAATGTATACTTCCTCCTCTCAGGTATAGTCCCTGTAAAATTCCCACCACCAAGTTACTGAACCATCACCATAGCCCTTGTGTGCTTCCCTCCCCTATTTTGATCCCTTTGCCTCCCCCTCATAAGGAAGAGTCTTTATTTTATTTTTAATATTTTTTATTTATATATTTTCCACATCATTGTTCATTTTTAAACGATGTTTGCTTTCTTCTCCCTCCCCCACCCAGGTGTAGTCCTCATAGAATTTCCTTCACCAATGCACCCGTGCATCATCACCTCAGTCTCCTGTGCTCTTTCCTCCCTCCCTCTGATCTCTCTCCCTCCTCCTCCCCTGCAGGGCACATTACAAAACACAACACAACAAAACAAAAACAAATAGACAATTATAAATCAAAAGGGAGATACTTTATTTTTTTTTTTTTTTAAATATTAAATTTTATTTTTATATTCCCCCATACAATTGCAAACGCCCCATTCTGACCCCAATCCTTCCCCTCCCGCCCCCCACCCCCAAAAAGTGTCTCTGGTTCATAGTTTTTTGTTGATTTTGATTTTCACTTTCTTATATTCATTTTCCTGGTCCCTTATTTAAGTTTTCTAGATTCCTGCTATGAGTGAGACCATCCGGTATTTATCTTTTTCTTTTTGGCTTATCTCGCTGAGCATGATCCCTTCCAGTGCCATCCATGTTGCTGCAAATTGCATGTGTTTATCTTTTTTGAATGCTGAGTAATATTCCATGGTATATATGTACCACATCTTCTTGATCCAGTCATCTATTTTTGGGCATTTGGGTTGTTTCCAAAGCTTAGCTATTGTAAACAGTGCTGCTATAAACATAGGAGTGCAGGTGCTCTTTGGAATTGATGTTTCTGTGTCCTTTGGGTAAATACCTAGGAGTGGAATTGCTGGATCATATGGAAGCTCTATGTTTAGTAGGTCCAGAAATCTCCACACAGCTCTCCATAGTGGTTGGACCAGTTTGCACTCCCACCAACAGTGCAGGAGAGTTCAAAAGGGAGATACTTTAAATGAAAAGGGAATCAGGTGTTTTTTGGGAAGCCATGCAGCAATTTTACCCTGAATGGGGGAAGTCAGAGTCCCAGCCAAATCAAGACTGTATAAGACCCTCAATATTTCTTGTGCTTCTCCTTCTCTTGTACTCAATTTGTTTCCCAAAATTTTAATAAAGGTAATCTCACTGGTTCCTGGGTTTGATTTGTTAGAACATCTCAGTGAGTATAGGGAAAAGAGATGATTTAGACTCTGGACAGTCTGCTCAAGACACCTTGAAGGCCCTAAGCCGCATATTGCTTTTAACACATAGTGGGGAAAATTCAATTTGGAGTCGGAAGGTCTTGGCCTATATTATTGGGCATGTACTCACTGAATGATTTTTAGCCAATTTCTTAACTTTTCTGAGTCTCAGCTTTATTAGTAAAGCAGGAATAGTAATATCGTCCTCACAAGATTGTGTAAGGCTCCCGTATTCAACTGTTTTTGACCTTCGCAAAAATCTGTTTTAGATGGGACAAACTCATATATGCAATGTTTGTAAATTATAAAGTACAATGTAAATTTTGGTTAATTAAAGTGAAAAGGTTCTTTATCTTCTCATGTGTAAGGGGAAAGTGGAACTTTCCTCACAATTGGAGAACAATTTTTACAGGGAGGTGTGTGCAGAAGTTAAGGAGAGGAGGTAAGGAAGATAATTAAGCAAAGAAATAAATTTTTATTCTTTGGACAATCTTTTGCAATGTTAAAATGGAATGATGAGTAGGCTGTTCCATTTAATGAGATGTATGTTTGTGAAATATCCATAGCACTGTATTCATAGTTCAGGAAGGGGTTTATTAATATCAACACATTAATGTTAAAAACCTGTTATTGTCCTTTTCAAAGAACAAAATGCTTCCTATTCAAATCCCTCAATAATCCCCCTAATTTAATATGATTAATAAGATAATTTGAAATTTTGATGATATTTACATATTGTATAAAGGAACAGTAACTTGATGTTAGAGGTCATTTGGAATAGATGATCTGTATATTTAAGAAAATAAAAAAAGAAATATAGCACCAGTATTTTGTTGTTGTTGAGATGATTATTGTTCAAAGTACAGTAAGCCTTAGGATATAAACTGACTAAGTATACTTTTTCTTTTTGTCTAGTTGAGTTATGTTAATATTTTATACATGTCAATGCATAAAGCATAATGTTAATACAAAGGCATAGTTCTGCTTCCCATCCTTTAGATAGATGTTCTTCAGCCATAGTTAATAGCTTTGGCTTAAATCCTTTAATACAGATTGTAACAGTCAAAAAGGAAGATTTAAAACAGTGCTAATCATCTACACTGAGAGAAAAAGAGTAATTAGGATGAGTTAGTGTTTTCCAAAGATGTAGAAATTGTATAATCATGCACAAAATTTTTTTGTGCAAAAATCAAATGAGGATGTTCACACTGAAATTCTCAGAAATGAACTTTTGTCTTGGCTTTGCTGATGAATTATGCAGTCTGTTAAACCATTTGCACTTGTACTTTCACTGATAAATATGCTTTACTAAGGACTTGACTTTGCCTTTTCTACTTTTTCATTTGATAGGGGTTTTCATATTTGCCGACATGTTGAATATTTTTATGTTTTGGGAATTCTGTAAGGTACATTAAAACATTATTTGTTCCTTACTATTTTAATTCTAAATCATGAGGGAAATTTAGAAACACGGGGGAGATTTTTCTTAGAGAAAGACCTAAACTATGGAAAAATGCTCTAAGTGATCAGTCTTATGATGGGGCAAAATTCCAGTGGAAAACAAAGAACAAAGTTTGCCAGCCAAGAAATATGTGAATACACATTCATGCCTGTGTACAGCCCCTATGGGGAGGCAGACTGTCAGAGGCAGGTGGGAAGAAGCTGTTAATGTCTCTGTCCCAGCATAATGATTACTAGCACATCTTTTTAGGTTCAAAAATCTGAACTAGAACTAAGAAATAATGAAATTTATTTGGAACTACAAAAGAACTCAAATACCACATTTCTGAGAAAAAACAAAATGGAGGTATCCTGCCCCTTGCATTCTAACTATATTACAAACTGATAGTAATTATAATAGCATAGTATTGGAATAAAAACAGATATACAGGTCAATGGAACAGAATTTTGAGAGCCCTGAAATAAAATCACACATACATGGACAATTAACTTATGACAAGGTAACCAAAAGTTTATAATGGAGCAAGGAAGCTCTGGCAATATATGGCACAAGGAAAACTGGGCAGCCACATTCAAAAGAATGAAACTAGATTACAATGTAACACTACACATAAAACTTAATTTAAAAATGGATTAAAGACTTAGATGTAAGACATGAAACTATAAAATCCTTAAAAAGAAAGTATAGATGTTATGCTCCTTGACATCAGTCCTAGAGATGTCTTTAGACAGTAGACTTCAACAACAAGGGAAACAAAAACAAAAAGAAACAAATCGGACTCTATTAAAGTAAAAAGTTTCTTCACAGCAAATGAAATTTTCATCAAAGAGAAAAGAGATTCTACTGACTGGCCCATTGGACAAAAGGTTAATACTCATAATATACAAAGAATGCATAAAATGCAACAATAATAATTAAAATTAAAAGCTAGGCAAAGAATTTGAATGGAAATGTCTCTGAAGAAGAGTGTGGTCAAAGGCACATAAAGAGCTGTTTAATGTTTCTTCTTATTAGACTTCCATACAATCCAGTTACACCACTCCTAGATTTACTCCCGAATACAAAATCACTAATTTGAAGAGATATATGTAACCCCATGTTTATTGCAGCATAATTTACAGTTGCCAAGCACTTGTAACAACCTAAGTACCTATCAAGTGATGAATGGATAAAGAAGAATGGTATATATACATTCTGGAATATTATTCAGTTATATAAAAAAGATGAAATCTTGTCATTTGTAACATGGATGGAACTAGAGGGTATTATGATGCATGAAATAAACCGGATAGAGAAAGTAAAGCAAGTATGATTTCACTCATATGTGGTATGGAGACAAAACAAACAAAAGGATGAGCTAAATAAAGCAGAAATAAATCTGGATTATAACACTAACCAGTGGTTAACAAAAGGGAAGGGGAGATGGGCAAATTGGGAAAAAGGGGACAATTGTATGGTGAAGGGAAAACTTAAACATTTTTTGTAGTGAACTTAACCTAGTATATACACATATTGACTTTCAATGATTCACACATGAATTTTATATAATGTTATAACGCAATATTATTTCAATTAAAAAACCTTTTTTTAATAATAAATTTTATTTTTATATTCCCCATACAATTGCAACCCCCTTATTTTGACCCCAATCCCTCCCTCCTGCCCCCTACCCCCATAGAGTGTCTCTGGTTCATAGTTTTTTGTTGATTTTGCTTTTAACTTTCTTATAGTTATTCATTTTCCTGGTCCCTTATTTAAATTTTCTAGATTCCTGCTATGAGTGAGACCATCTGGTATTTTTCTTTTTCTTTCTGGCTTATTTCGCTGATCATGATCCCTTCCAGTGCCATCCATGTTGCTGCAAATTTCATGTGTTTATCTTTTTTGAATGCGGAGCAATATTCCATGGTATAGATGTACCACATCTTCTTGATCCAGTCATCTATTTTTGGGCATTTGGGTTGTTTCCAAAGCTTAGCTATTGTAAACAGTGCTGCTATAAACCTAGGGGTGCAGGTGCTCTTTGGAATTGATGTTTCTGTGTCCTTTGGGTAAATACCTAGGAGTGGAATTGCTGGATCATATGGAAGCTCTATGTTTAGTAGGTCCAGAAATCTCCACACAGCTCTCCACAGTGGTTGGACCAGTTTGCACTCCCACCAACAGTGCAGAAGAGTTCCTTTTTCTCCACACCCTCGCCAACATTTGTTGTTGCTAGTTTTTTTAATATGTGCCATTCTCACTGGTGTAAGATGGTATCTCATGGTAGTTTTGATTTGCATTTCCCTGATTACAAGTGATGTTGAACATTTTTTCATATGCCTGTTGGCCATTTGCATTTCCTCTTCAGAGAAGTTTCTTTTTAGCTCTTCTGCCCATTTTTTGACTGGAGTATTTTCTTTGTTGTTGCTGAGTCTCATCAGCTCTTTGCAGATTTTTGTGATCAGTCCTTTATCATTAGTGTTGGGTGCAAAAATGTTCTCCCAGTCGGTGGGGTTTCTCTTTGTTTTGGTTATTGTCTCTTTTGCTGTGCAGAAGCTCTTTAATTTGATGTAGTCCCAGCTGTTTATCTTTGCCTTCACTATCACTGCTTTGGGTGATGTGTCTGTAAAGATGTCTTTGATGTGCATATCACGTAGTGTTTCGCCTATATTTCCTTCTATGTATTTTATGGTTTCAGGTCTTATGTCTAGTTCTTTAATCCATTTTGAGTTGATTTTTGTGTATGGTGTGAGGTAGTGGTCAAGCTTCATTCTTTTGCATGTAGCGACCCAGTTTTCCCAGCAACATTTATTGAACAAACTTTCTTTGCTCCATTGCATAGTCTTTGCTCCTTTATCAAAGATTAGTTGACCATAAATCTGTGGGTTTATTTCTGGATTTTCTATTTGATTCCATTGGTCTGTATGTCTGTTCTTGTTCCAGTACCATGCAGTTTTGATGATTATGGCTTTGCAGTATAGTTTGAAGTCTGGGAGTGTGATGCCTCCATTCCCTTCTTTTTTTTAAAAAAAAAAAACTTCTTAATTTTGTGACTATTTGCCAACTTTTCTTCCTTACCCAGTAAGATGTTTGCTCTCAAAAGTGTATCTTTGGCTTGTTCAATTTGCATAATATATTTTGCTTAACTTTTTGTGCTTGTGAACTGTTATGATTTTTTTTAGTACATAGCCACAAAACATATTTATCATAACATTTTTACCCTTTAAATTGCCATTTTCTTTCATTTACTAGAAAAGAAGCTCAGAAAAGTGACCAAAGGCTTTAGTAGAAACACTTTAATGTAGACATTCCTGGAGGAATCAAGGGAACAATTCAGAGTGAAAGTTGCCCTGGAAAATACACACTTTTTATTTCTTTAAATGTTATTAATTGTTGCAAAGGAAAGTTTCACAAATCATTGATTAATATTTGAAAAAAATATGGAATTAAACTGAACTGCTTGCCCCCAAATATGCCAGTTGTACCTAACAGAATGTACCTAACAGAATGTCTCTAACAGAATGTTAGAGACACACTAGACAGGGTCTGGATTGCACAATAATCATTTTAGGACAACTGTTTCTCCATGCCAAATCTTGTGTGATTGGAATAGTCAAGATAGAATTTAGCCCAGCTTTATTATACTAATTCAGAATTTTTCAGTATTCATTTGGTCATCACACTGGGACATGGTAGCAGAATAGTTCTCATTCAGAATATCTGCAGCAAGTAAACATTTGAATTTAATCTGAGAATTTCCTTTGGACCCAAGTAGATTTTCATGAATTTGTGTTTTTCTGAATTTCTGTGGTTATTCCTTGTCTGAACACTATGTTCTTGAGGAGTACCCATTTTTAGATTGAAAAAACAAATTTGAATTTTCCAAAGGATGAAATCTTGCTTATGAGTCTTATATCTAAGAATGAGAATAAGCACTTTGTTGAAAATTCAGCATTTCCTGACCTCAGAATCTCTGACCATTTTTAGATGAAAAAGCAGAATAGTTTTTGTTAGGTGGAATATTAACGCTTCCCTAAGATGTAAGTTTTGTTATTGGAACATAAAGCCAAGATCTTTGATTTTAGGTTTGAAATTGACTCTGTTCATGTGTTGACTTTGGAATTCTTAACTTTAAAGTATAATAATTCCTTTCCTTCGTGTGTGGAGGGTGGTGGGTTGTTGTAGAACTTAATTAATTTATAATATGTAATATTCTTTGAAGACTAGAAAAACTTCATAGAAATTTGAAAAACTATTATAACGAGACTTCTGTGTTTGAAATTAATACAATGGAGGGTGTTTACACATCAAAAATAAAGTGAGGACTTGCCATGTCCCTATTGATTTAATTAATGCAGTTGACTAAAAGATAAGCTTCTTTTTTATATTAATTTTTTAATTTTTTTACATCATTGTTCATTTTTAAACAATATTTGCTTTCTCCCACCCCCTCAGATGTAGTCCCCATAGAGTTTCCTTCCCCAAGGCACCTGTGCACCATCATCTCAGTCCCCTGTGCTCCTCCCTCTCTCTCTCTGATGCCTCTCCCTCCTCCTCCCCTGCAGTATGTTTCTGATTTATAATTGTCAGTTTTTGCTTTGTTGTGTTTTGTACTGTCATTTTTTTTTTTTAAACTGATGTCTTATTTGTTTCCCCTGTATTCCTGCTATAAGTGAAACCATCCAATATTTTTGTTTTCCCTTCTGGCTCATTTCACTGAGTATAATTCCTTCTAGTTCCATCCACGTTGCTGTGAATGGCTTGAATTTATCTGAAAGATAAGCTTCTTTATGTTAAGTGGACTCCCTTTATTTTTCCGGAGGTGGAAGAACTTTTCAATAAACTAGTTTCCTTGTTTCTGGTATCCCGATAAACTGAATGACTGTTAAACCTTCACTTTTACTTTGTAGATGGGACTTCTATAAGGGTAGCGCGTAGTTTAAATTGCTTGGTTTGGTCCTCCCTGGTGGCGTGGGGGTTAAGTCTCAGTGATGTCAGCCCTCTCCTCTCTCACCAGCTGCTCCCCTCAGCAGTGTATTTAAGCAAATCTACCTGCTCTGCTCTCCACTCTGTTTCTGGTGAATCCTCTCTCCCCTTGCACTTCTGGCCTATACCCAAGTTCTTCTATGCATAAATAAATAAATTAATTAAAAGATAAATAAATTGATTGGTTTTTTTTTTTTTAAATAAAGTAGGCACTACTATTAGGTTAAATGTCGGCAAGGATTAGTGTTGCCATGATTTGGGTGCTTGGGTTGCCATGATTTTGGATTTGGGTTGCCATGATTTAGTTACCGGGGTTTCTTTACTTTATGAAAATTCAGTGCATAGTTATGGTCTATGTACTTATCTTTATGCACATTATATCTGAATACAATTTACAAGAGAAACATAGCATGCCTTAACATATTTGAACAAATTTCTTAAATTTAAAAAGTTTCAAGGGAGCAATTTTAAAAAGTTAAAAAACTTGATATTTACATAGTTGTGCATATATTACCATATATGCCTATTTATGCTATGAAATGAGGATATCTTTTTAAGCTTGAGACAATGCTTAATATATTATCTGTTTATAAACACACACTTTGAATACCTAAAAATTAAGGATTTGTTTTAATTATTTGTTCCTATACTGAGTAGTTTTTTTTTTAAAGGTTTATTTATTTATTCATACAAGAGCTGGGGTACAGGCCAGAGGTGTGGGGGGTGAGAGGATTCACTAGAGACAGAGTGGGGAACAGAACAAGCAGATTGACTGAAATACACTGCTGAGGGGAGCAGTGGGCAAGTCAGGAGAGGTCTGCTGTGCCATGTGGGTAGCTCCCTGCCCGGGGATGGAACTCGTGTTGCAGTGGCTATGGCTAGCTTCATAGGTTGTGTCTTAACCCCTTGTGCCGCCAGGGAGACCCTATACTGAGTAGTTTTTGACCTCTTAGTGGGACTATATGAAACAATTGTGGGATTGGTCTCCCCAAAAATATTCAGACAGGTTTTTTCCAAAATGTCCAGAGTAGGTTTTTTCCAATACATGTCACCTTGGTATGTGGAAATAAGGTCAGTCAAAACCCTGTGGATCTTGGGAGAAACTGTTGCCATTGCTTAAAGATTGCAGATTTCCTAGCTATAGAGACAGCTTCAGAAATACCTTTTCATCAGTAAAACCTATCTAAAGGCAGGGCAAACATCTAGAGTAAAGGTTTTATCATATGAAGTTATCCCCTTCTTGTCGTGTGAGATCCCTCCTCCCCT
Organism: Talpa occidentalis; assembly: GCF_014898055.3. Taxonomy (NCBI): domain Eukaryota; kingdom Metazoa; phylum Chordata; class Mammalia; order Eulipotyphla; family Talpidae; genus Talpa; species Talpa occidentalis. The sequence continues at coordinate 71,921,412 of NW_023605083.1, forward strand.
CCCGATGTCCCAGACCCCATTCCATCCTCAGTTCAGGAATTTTGGAATTTACAATCATGTAAATTCTCCATTTGAATGTAATTAAATTTGTTCCTTTCTCTTACTTGTCTGATGTTAATTTGTGTGCTCATGCAGCCTGAGAAGAACCCAAGGTGTGGGAAAATTTTCCTTACATCCTAGAACCATGATTAATTTGATCACAAACATTCAGCAAATTCTGTTTTCAGAATTATAACCATGATTATCAGATTTGATTAATTAAAAGAAAATAACTATTTTTAAACGGGAAAAATGTTAGTATTTATTTAAAACTGAAAATCTACCAAATAATGACTTATATAAGTATCATCAAATTCATCATGAGCAAACACCACATATTTTACCTTGTGAAAAGCTATAGGTGTTGTGGTTCTCTAACACTTTATGATAAACACAGAGAATGACTGGTGGTTTTTAAAATTGATTTGACCAGCAGAAATTAAAAAAGTCTACCAAAGTATAATTAAAATAAATATATGTAAATATATAGGCTAACATTGAAAGTTGATGCTGTTTGTTGAAAAAAAATATGTAAGATAAATATAAGAAAAATATTCAAGTCAAGAATGCTCTATCCTTGTAGCAATATAATTGGTAATGTAGCATTGCTTTTAATTGATGGTTGCATTTACTGATTACAACGAATATGCAAGCTGTGATGACAGAGTAAAGTGGTAGATTTTAAAAATAAACACCCTAAAGTTCAAATAAATACATAAAGCTCATACATATATTTCCAAAGTGTATGTTCATTTTGGAAGGCCACATTCATTTAGGTGTCTATGGTCTTGTTGGCACTAATTTGTAGTCATCTTCTTGCCCGCGCCTCTCCTTGCTCACAGTGGTGCTCACCATGTCGTGTTTAGCTGGCAGACTCTCTCCACGTCTATGATTTCATTACTCTTGAGTTCGCTGATATTATTAAATGTGACACTAAGTCACTATTTCCAAATGAAAAGTGTTTGTGAAAGATTGAAAGTGTTCCAGGATGCCCCAAATCAGATGGCTGCAGCTTCTGGGAAGGAGACAGGTAGTGGAGTGACTAAGTAGAAGGCTAAGCTTTGATAATTGGCCAAGATGCTAACTAGTAACATTAGCTTGGGCAGTTTCCTTAACCTCTCTAAGCCTAATTTTCTTCATTCATAAAGTAGGGGCAATACCATTTCATGCTTTATAATGATTGTTGTGTATAATAAAGACAATAAGGATAAAGCATTTAATATGGTGCCTACTCTGAGGAAAGACAACCAATACAAACAAGCAGTGGAGTAAGAAAAAACAACAAAACGATAGCTTATTTAGGTCTGAAATCCTTCAGCTTCCATTTGTTGGCAGTTTTAGCTATAGATATCATTATACTCTGGGTCAAGGAGAGGCTATGATTTACAAACTGGGTTGAGAAAATAGAACATAGGCTGACCTGTGCCGACTTTAAACACATGCATTGTGGTAAACCAATGCGTGGCTTTCATTCACTTACATGTGGCCAGCCGGAGCTAGGACTTGAAAACCTTACCTTTTGATGTTGAATTCCAAAAAATAGAAGATAAGATGAAGTGGCTCCTTAGCTATCAAATCAATTTATCATGGGATCTTTGAAAGTGAAGATCTTCCTAAATGAATATGCACTAATGTAAGAGTTCTAGGATGTTCATTTAAAAAAATCTACCACTTAGCTGTATCATATGCTTTGTAATCAATAACTACAAGGTCTGTTTGTAGGTGACTTTACCTGTGGACTTTTGAATATGGCCCATTTCTGATCATCTGTCCCTTTAATATGAACCTGTATGTGGGAATGTGCATGTATTGTATATGAGTATTACATGGTGTGAGGGCAGGGAACTCAACAATGGGGTGTCACATTCACGCTGGAAGCATAACTAGCAGAGTGTGAGGCAGGAATTGTGGCTTTGCGGAGGGGTTTTCATCGCCGTCTTTGTGTCTAGCCACTGACTGCAATGGGAGTTTCCACTTTTCCAAAATGAAGCCAGAATCTGTTCCTTAAAACTGGCAGTTCACAAATGGGTGTAGAGTGAGAACTCCTTTCAATGCTAGGCAATTTAATGGATGTGAAATACTTGTGCTTTTAATATCGTTTGCTTGAGAAGATACACAATGGTACAAGGATACAGAAAAAGTGTATTTTATTGGCAATAAACATTGGAAGAACAAGCACGAGCATATTCTCTGTTTTGTCTACATACGATATTCAATGCCCCTGTGGATTTCAGTTGCACCTGGGGCCCTGCAGGAATCAGTGTTTCCTCTTCGAGGAATCAGTGTCAAGCAGGTGTCCCATGGGCTGTGTCAGCTCAGGCTGACATCATTTGTCAAATGAAACTACTTTTGACAATGGAATTACTTCCTGGGATTGCTTTGAGGATTGAATGAGATAATCCAAGTGTTTGGAACAGTCTAGCACATAGTAAAAGCTCAATAAATGTTAGTTCACTTTAGCAGCCATAATCACTTTTTAAAAATGTAAATGAGGGCCCCCTGGTGGCCCAGGGGTTAGACACAACACTATCAAGCTGTCTCCAGCCACTGCAGCACAAGTTTGATTCCTGGCCGGCCAAGGAGCAACCCACATGGCAGGGTAGACCTCTCCTGCCTCCCCCGCTGCTCCCCTCAGCAGTGTGTTTCTGCCTGTTATACTCCCCACTCTCTCTGGTGAATCCTGTACCCCCTTCCACCTCTGGCTTACACCCCATTTCTTGTATGAATAAATAAATACATCTTAAAAAATTTATCAAAAATATGTAAATGAGATCATTTTACTTTACTACTTATATCTCTTCAAGGACTTCCCATTATGCTAAAATAAAATTCAAACTGAGCCTCTGGCCTCCTTCATTAAGCCCTGGCACCTGGACTCATTTCTTCGTGTCTTCATTGCTTTCCTGCAGGGAAGGGTTCCATGTGCTGGAGCCTCCCTGGTGTCTTTGGGCTTTTCTTCAATCTCACTGCTCAGCTGAAGAGTCTTCTCCTTGGAGAGGTTCTGTCCTCTAGCACAGGTTTGTTTGTTTCTGTTATAACATGTATCATCATTTGTAAACACGAGGTAATCAACAAGCTAGCTTTCTTGTTTTCTTTCTCCATCAGGACAAAGGACTTTACAGGTCTTGTTCATGCTGTTTTTAGTGCTACTCTTGGGTCCTGGCTCAGAGTAAGGGATTAAAGTGTATTCACTGAGTGACTGATGGTTATCAACAATTGTTTTATGAAAGAAATACTCAGCTAAACAATTGGGAGCAGTATGTCCAGATATTCCCAGCATTTGCTTCAAAAATGTTTTTATTAACCCCAGTTTCTCTATGCTTTTTTAAATTTTTATTTATGTATTTTTACATCATTGTTCATTTTTGTACAATGTTTGATTTCTCCTCTCAAGTGTTGTCCCCATAAAATTACCACTACCAAGATGGGCACGTACCACCAGGTGGGAACCATCACCATACTCTTTTGCTCTTCCCTCCTATTTTGATCCCTTTTCCTACCCTGCTGAAAGTCTTCTATGTATGGTTTGCCTGCTAGTTTTGTCTTTTTTTTTTTCCTGCTCTTTTTTGATTTCCCTATGTCCACCTGTAAGTGAAACCATCTGATAGTTTTCTTTTTCCTTCTGACTTATTTCCCTAAGCATAATCCCTTCCAATTCCATCCATATTACTGTGAATGGCATGAGTTTATCTTTTTTGATTGCTGAATAATATTCCATTGTGTGTGTATACCCATGTCTTCTTGATCCAATCATCTGTTTTTGGACATTTAGGTTGTTACCATATTTTACCTATTGTAAATAGTGCTGCAATGAACATAGGAATGCAGGTTCCCTTTTGAATTAATGTTTTTGTGTCCTTTGGGTAGATTCCTAGGAGTGGAATTGCTGGGTGTAGTGGCAGGAAGGGCAAAGTGCAGGTTTTCTGATGGGGTAGTTGGGTAAAGAAGGAGTCCTGGAGCCCTCTGTGGGTTTCTCAGACTTTTATTGAGCTGTTACATATAGAGCAGCAACCAGATACATGGCAGGCAGGCCCCTGGCATGTCTTCACTCTGGGCTTCTCTAGCTTCTCTCCTGCTTCTGCTTCTCTCCTGCTTCTCTCCTGCTTCTGCTTCTCTATGGGACTATCTCAATACCCCTCCCATGGCCCACAGAAGTAAATAAGACAGCTTGCAACAATGTAACAACTGCAGGTACCCCATCAGGCAGGGCAATCCTAATGGTGGGAGGGCAGAAAAGCCTTAAAAACCATTTACCCTGGGCCTCCCCGGTGGCGCAGTGGTTGAGCGCTGGGTTGCAAAGCTGCCCACAGCCTCTGCAGCGCTGGTTCGATCTCCGGCCACCGGGTGAGGGTCCCACATGGCGCGCAGACCTCTCCTGCCGCCCACTGCTCCCCTCAGCAATGTACTTCATCAGTCTACCTGTTCTGCTCTCCGTTCTGGCTCTGGTGAATTCTCTTACCCTCCCGTGCTTCTAACAGTATCCAGTGCTTGTACAAATAAATAAATAAATCTTTAAAAAAACAAAAAAACCATTTACCCTACACTGGGTCATAAAGTAGCTCCATTTTTAGTAGTTTGAGGAACCTCCACACAACTTTCCATAGTGGTTGGACCAATTTGCATCCCCACCAGCAATGTAAAAGGGTTCCTTTTCCTCCACATCCTAACCAGCATTTGTTGTTAGTTTTTTTTAATGTGTGTCATTCTTACTGGTGTAAGGTAGTAGCTCATTGTGGTTTTGATTTGCATTTCCATGATTGTAAGTGATGTTGAGTATTTTTTCATGTGCCTGTTGGCCATCTGCATTTCCTTTTTTGATAAGTGTCTTTTTAGGTCTTTTGCCCACTTTTTGACTGGATTGCTTATTTTGTTTTGTTGAGTTGTGTAAGCTCTTTGTAGATTTTTGATATCAGTCCCTTATCAGTTTTGTGGGGTGTAAATGTTTTCTCCCAATCTGTGGGGTATCTATTCATGTTGGTTATTGTCTCTTTTTCTGTATAGAAGCTTTTTAGTTTGATGTAGTCCCAGCTGTTTATCTTTTTCTTGATTTTCTTTGCTTTGGGGGATGAGTCTTGGAATGTTTTGCCTGTGTTTTCTTCTATGTATTGTATGATTTCAGATCTTACATTCAGGTCTTTTATCCATTTTGAGTTGATCTTTGTGTATTGTGTGCATCTCTGCTGATTTATAGAAATATAACTAACCTCACTTCTGAAGTGTTTCCCAACTTGTTTGTGAGTCTCTGAATTGCTGTCATCATGTGACTCTGTGTGTGTATGTGTGCATTTGCTTAAACTGGAACTGGCACGTGGTAGTCACTATGTGGCATTAGCTGTTTCATTACCAATATTAACATGTGGCTGAAATAATTTCCTCTTCTTTTGTTCTGGTCTTTTTGCCAACTCGCTCTGTGTCTCCTGGAGGCATCTTTGACAAAAGGGCAGTTGATCGTCTTTTCTCTGATTGATATTATCACTGTTGTTCCAAATTTAAGGGATGGAGCTGCTATCCTTTGGACCACTGCATCTCAAGTGGGAGTTTCTCTTTCTCACACTACCCATCCTAAAGGGAGGCAGTGCCACAACTTTCAGTAGGTCCTTATTTAGAATCAGGAGTAACCAAAAATAGAAAGTGATACATGGAGCTCCAGGAAGTAGTTCTGCTTCAAGCCCAGAAACACAGACTCTCCTTAGGGACTTTGTTTCTTGGTTGCTGTGGGGAGCAGTAGTCAGTTTGCACTCTCCTCTAGGACATATTTGAATAACACCAAAGAGAGAATTAAACTTCTTTCATTAAGAAAAGTGAGAAGACTCTGAGTCACAACTCTGACTCAACTCCATGTAACAAATAACTTGATTTACAAATCAAGGCTTAACTTCCTCTCAAAAAGAGCAGAATTAAATTAGAGTTGTTTTCTCCCTCCTCCTCTAATAACCACTGGGAATGTTCTTGATTTGCATTAATGTAACCAAAGGGCACTAAAACAAGGCAACAATTGCTTGGGAGGTAAGAAGATAGAAAACTGCTCTAAAATGTAAAATCCTCTCACACTAGCCACGCCCTTCTTACCTTTCCCTATAGGCTTCAGGCACCCACTGCCTAAGCATGAGCACATACTGCTGTCCACTTCAAAGAGATAAATGCCCTGCCTCCCTCCTGTAGGTAGACTCAGTCAGGACTAGTTTCAATATACTGCAGTAACAAACATCCCCACAATGGTAGTGACCTTAATTTTAAAGTTTATTTCTCATTTGCATTACATGATCATGCAGATTGGCTAAGGGGCTACATCCACGGCATGCTCTCAGAGACCTAGGATGACCTGAGAGGGCCTCCTGTTCTTCCCTCTCTCTTCTCCTGAACTTTCAATTCCAGAATCAGTTTGGTTTGGCCATGTAAACAGAATTTCCTGTGGAAATCACAACCCTGATATTCTATCAGGTTTGTGATCTCTGGAGTGCTAACTTCCATAGAGCAGGAAGGTTTCATTCATGACTCAAGTCAAATGTATATAGCCATATTATGAATTTATTGGGAAGAGCCCACATTATAATTGACAGTAAAACAGGGGAAGATAATGAAGGTCTTGGCAGAGTGTGTGAGAGTGACACCCAGGGTGGTGGGGCCTGTCAGGAGAGCTCCTGTGGCTCTCTGCCTACCAGGGCCAGGGTCAGGGCAAGGATCTGCTGGCTCTTGCCGAATCTTGTAGGAGGTTTCAGGACCAAGGACATGGAGTCCATAAGGCCTCAAATTGCCTCAACTTTGGTGCCTATATTTACACCACTTTTCAGAGATAATTTATCAGGACCATCTGTTAATTTTGATTTAGGTGGGGTCTCTCCTCACAGCCAGCTTTTTATCTGTTCTTGTGTAGTGCCAGGAAAGGTACAGAGCAGCTTTTCTATGATAGGAGCAGATGGGTAAAGGAGAGTCCTGGAGCCCTCGGTGGCTTTCTCATGCTTTTACTGAGCTTTTACATGTAATGCAACAACCAGGTACATAGCAGTCGGGGGTGCTAGGAAGCCTCCCTGCCCCAGGCGAATCTTCACTCTTTGCTGCTCTCTCTGACCTTCTCTCTTCTTTCTCTTTCCTGTTCTTTCTCCTGCCTCTGCTTCTCTTGGCAAATATATCAATACTGCAGCCATGGCCCACAAGAGTAAACAACTGAATAACGATGTAACAAAATGCAGGTGCTGCCATCAGGCATGCAATCCTAATGGTAGGAGGGCAGAAAAGCCTGAAAATCATTTACCCTACACCTTGCCTTTGACATACCTGTTTATCAATGTTTTTGTAAAGAAGTGGTTGCTCTGTGTGTGTGTGCATTTCCTGGCTTGCCCTTGGAGCTTGATGCCTCACTCCCTCAAATCCACAAGTGGTTGATTTTTATTGGTAACTTAAGCCACTCAATTGTCCCCCACCTTACTATCAGTCATGGTCTTTGCAATGTAAATACATAGGACACCTGGCTAGGGCCCATTCTCTCTTCCATTAAAAAAATGTTTTCCTGAAAGAAAAAGCATTACGCAAGATTGTTCTACTGCTCCCTACAGTTTGTTCAGATTTCATGTACACATCGTGCAGTTTTGGTAACAACTGTGGTGGTTCAGGCCCAAACTATAGCAATGGGAGTTATCTAGTTACTTGTTAGAAAGAGCTGTTAAGGAGAACTATACAAAACTTGCTTTTTCCAAGTGAAAAGTTCATCTTATTAAAACAGACACATTGCTTATAATCAAATCCTTTTAATTTTGGTGTATATTTGACAGACTGAAACTTTTCACAATGAGACAGTTCACTCTGAGGTAAAGCAGATAGAAATGCTTATCTAAACACAGGTATAGTGTTAAATCAAGTCCTTTTCTGAGAGCTAGTGATAGAGGTATATAAAGCTATAGAAATGTCTTTGCTACAGGAAAATGCAATGGAAAATAAATCAGACCATGCATAGCACCAAAAGCAAGTGGTGTGACATAATGTAGGGCAGGCAATTTTGAATACTTCTGTTAGGGGAGGCTAATTTTGTAGTCCAAGATCAGAATGCAAACATGGTTAAGCTGATATATGTGCATTTCTATACAGAAAGTATGTAAATGACATTATTTTTCTTCTAGAGATTATGTCAGAGAGGTTATGATCAGGCCCTTTCTTATAAATATAATTATCTGGGATTATGACTCAATTTCTGGCACTGTTATCAAGGCTTAGGAGATTTCCAGGGAATGGAAATTTTTCCTCTTCATATATTTCAAGTTTTTTCCACAAAGATTGACTATCATGAGCCAAGTGGGATTTTTATTTCCATTTTTGAGATGCGCTTATTCCCCATAGTGCCTCCTTCCCAGTGATCAGCAAAGAGGAAAACATTTCAAGAGGCAAATAGAACAGGGATTTAATGAATTTGTTTGCTTCTTTTCCACAAGGTGGCAGTAAATACATTCCTAAGTAGTCATCTACTAGGGAGAAGAATGAAAGCAAGTGGAAAAGTATTGTTTAGCGTCTGTGCTGTTGGAATTGAAACCAGAGTGAACACATTTTAAGCCTGGGTGAGTGTTGCTCATCAGAATCTCCCTCCTTAAATCCCCTCCTTGACTCTCAGGATGGAAATGAAAGTCCAAGAATAGATGTGCAGTTTGACTTCCTATCATGATATTCTGCTGTCACCAAAAATGGGGCCTCAAGCTGTGGGGACATCAGAACTTGTGCTCTCTGTACTATAGTCTTGAGGTTTTGTTTGTGTTAGGTAACAGGCAAGCCCTACATTGGCTCTCAAGGCTATTCAGTCACAATACAGTCTGTAAGTGGTAGATGAATTGGGCAAAAATTGAGACACTCTATACTTAGAGCAAGTTGGTCACAGGATGAATGAATGACACTACCTAGAAAGACAAATTCATCTTTAAGTCTGGAGCACCATATTAAGATAGCTAAATGAGGACTTCTTAAATTGTCAATCTTTTTTTCTGGATAAGTACCATAAGAGTGATTACTTCATTGACATGTTTTCTGGTTCCATAATTATGGCTAAGAGGATCATGCAAGCCTTAGAATAGATACAGGAAGTTTTTAAATGTGGGTAACTAAAGCCCTTTCCTGCAGGTCTAACCAAATTGGATAATTTCACATGCATTAATCAGAACTCTCCTAATCCTATATCTGAATCCACAACTTTCCCCTGAAGGGAATATCAGGCACTTATAAGCAAATGTTGGGCCACTCAGGACAAATGTCAATAAATATTGATTGAGCCATTCAATTCATTCAAGCTCTGAAACTCAAGGAAGGAAAAGCTCCAATATTTGCTTTCAAGGAAAGAAAGTCCCCTTTTTTCTGTCTTTTTGCAAAATTTGGTTAATAACCTTCTTTATGACTTTTGTATCCTTTAGAAGTTAAGAGTACAGTTGATAAAGGATTGAAGTTTCCCTTGGTTCCTTGAATAGACATTTTGCTGTGTAGTTAGTGCCTCTTTAGGCCTTTCTCATGGCCACTCATAGTTAATTAAATAAGAACTTCCATTAGTTCTCCATGGCAAGGGATACAGAATAGTTTTATTTTTCCCTCTGATCATAGGATGATCCAAGGCTAGTCAGTAGCACTCTCTTGGGACAAAGTGAAAAAATAGTCTTAATATTTAGTATAAGCATTATGTTCTTTGAGGACTTTCTGGTAAATTCAGTCTGTTCTTGCAATGAATAGCTCAAGGAATACAACATGGAGAAATGTTATTGTCTCCATTTTGCAAATGGGAAGACTGAGGTAATGACAAATTAAGAGATTCATCCATTCTTACATAATTTTTAAAAAAGATTTATTTACTTATTTATGCATTCAGGAGCTGGGGTGTAGGCCAGAGGTGTGGTGAGAAGATTCACCAGAGACAGAGCGGGGAGCAGAACAGGCAGATTGACTGATATACATTGCTGAGGGGAGCAGCAGGCGAGACAGGACAGGTCTTCTGCACCATCTGGATTAGCTCCCTGGCTGGGGGTGGAACTCATGCTGTAGAGGCTGCCAATAGCTTCATAGTACTGAGACTTAACCTCTTGCACCACCATGGAGGCCCATTCTTACATCGTTTTTCAGGCATTGAGTTGGTAATGGGGAGCTACCACCTTTTGACATTGGACCATATGCCATATCTCAATCCAGGGCCTGTGATTGACAAGAAGGTGCTTTTTTGTACATTAGGAGAGGTGCATCCCCTGGGCCTTGTAACCCCATGGTTGCTTGGCTTGGTAAAAGGAACAAGGACTGGATTCCAGTAATCAATCACCTTAGTTCGATGCTCTTGGGCAGACTACTTGTTCATCCCTAGAGCTGGCTGTTACCACTTCATTCTTGGGAATCACATGCTAGGTGAGAAAATTGAGCATTGGGAAATCTACAAGTATGGAAATGTGTATGAGTGTTGTTTAATAATTGGATCAGGATCAGACCCATCACAGGGGCCCAGACACTCTTCCCCATTGTGTCACCATGGCTGTGCAACCCCATACAAAATCATATTTAGAGCAGAAGTAGAGGCTGGGGATTAGTACAATCCTCAATTGAGTGTATCTTCATCCTTAGGATGTTATATTCTCTTGCAACTACTTGCTCCCAACCCCCATGAGTAAGAGCAATAAGAGAACTAAAACCGCTTACCATATAGTGATATGTTAATCTTTTCTATGAGTGGACAAGTGTGGCTGCACTAATGGAAAGATTCTCTGACTTAAGAAACTATACCATGGCCTGGCAATGAGATGACCACTTTGCCCTGGCTCCTAAATCTGACACAGAATTTTTATTGCTATTACTTCACCGGCCACTAGATTCTCGGTGCAATAAAGATTTTATAGTTGTCCTGTGCAATATGATGCTGAGGCCCTGAGACAAAGTAGACACACAGAATGTCTGCAGATAAGGAGGTTTACTCATGGGCAATCCCCAGGAGAACAGATAAAGACCAGCCACGAAGGGTGTCTGCTGTGAAATGTGTACCTTGAATCTGAGCTTGACATTGTGAGAAGCATAAAGATGCACTCTGTAGTGTCTGTGTTTCCAGGTAGGTATTGTTCCTTTATTTTCACTTGGGGTAAAGTTATTTTTCTGTTTTTGAAGTAACGTTTCTTAATGTAATTTTGACTAGTGTTCCTTCAGAAATAATGAGGAGGAAGATCACTTACTCATCTATCAATTTCCTTCCCAAGTCTTCTGCTTTGCCCCAGCTCCCGGGAAATTAACACATGAACTATGGTCAGCTAACATAAGGTGTATTAGCCTGATGGCTCTCCACATCAAAACAACACCAAATTATACATTTGTTTTTCCAGAAGCTTTCTTTTCTGACTGAAAGTTTATGAACCTTGGAGGTTTGTAATTGTTTCTTGCTCTGAATTAAAAAAGGAAATCTTGTAATCACAGCTTTTAGCATACTGCCAGGCTCACAGAAAGGACTGCAACTGCAGAGTGAATAAACAAATGAATGACTGGAATGAGCACCTGTGCTTTTGGTCACATTAAGTCTTTTTCTGTATCGAACGGGCTGTGTTGTTGTCAAGTTTCAAGGTTGACAGGTTTGGCCTCCCTGATTTGGGGAAATCATTGAGCAGCAAACATGCTTCTGATGACCTCAGTTCCCAGTGGTCAGTGGGCATTTCCAGGGTCATCTCTTCCTTTATTGAGGTTACTTCTTTTTTTTTTTTTTTGCTGTATCCAGAGGCTTATAAATCACAAACCATATGCACTGAAAAGTTCTCCTCTTGTCTCATGAAACTCAAGCGGAAAAGTTGAAGAAAGAGGGGCACAAGATTTAATATCTTCTGCTGGAGCCATTTTATAGTTCTTGCTAGATCAATTCTGCTTTCTTCTGTCAGGAGTGTGTGTGTGTGTGTGTGTGTGTGTGTGTATTTGCATGGTGCTTGCAGACACAGTGTTCTAAAATTGAACAAGCATTGATGCTACTCACCCACCTATAAGGTAAAAAGACCCACTTTCTGCTGCAGACTGTGGATCTAGCCTCAACAGTTTATGGTCACTCCACAAATGCTGAATTGGGATGTCAAGCCCTGTGACACACCATATCAGTGGCATTCTGCCTTGAGGATCCTGCTTCTGGCTTGTGTATTCTTTTACCACTACTGCATAACAAAAACAACTTTCTTTTATTTTGGGCTTTGAGAAGAGAGAGTGCCTAAAAATGTTACATGCACATTTTGAAATATGTAATACACCATTCATGCAGAGATTGTGAGATTTATTCATTAATTTATTATCCTGAACATCTGGCATAGTGTCTGGAAATGAATATGTGTGTGAATGAATGAAAAAAGATAGCACAATATATCCAACTTTAAAAATAAATGTGCCAAAGTTGTGAGAATTTGAATGCCTTAAACATATATGATTTAGTGCCAGGCACAATTTTAAATGCTTTACCTATATATTAGCACATTTAAACCTCATAAAAATCCCTAGAGTTGAATTTCATTGTCATCACACTTTGCAGGTCGGGAAGCTGGGCACACATGAAGGCTGAGTTGTCCAAGTGAAAGTGGCAGAGCTGAGGTGTGAACCCAGGCATTCTCTGCCTTTGGTCATGACCCATTCTGCTTCTGAAGTTATCTTACCATGGTCTTGGGTGCCCAGGAGAAAGAACATCTATAAAGTGCTTTTTTTTAAAGATTTTTTTTACAAGATAAACTTTTAGCTCCCAGTCTATTCTATACTTGAAGCAAATGTCTGGGATTTAGTTTAGGAATTAGGGAGGATGAACGGAATCCATCTAAAACACCAGTGTAATGAAATCTTATCTCTGCTGATTTCCTATCTCATATTTCATGTTGTCCATAAAATACCTCTGGATTTCTTTGTCTTCAGAAACCCACACAAAGGGCACTTGATCTAATGACGTCAAGTGATCAATCTTGGTACAGTAGTCTTCTCACAAGTGTTATGAAATCATTTTTATTGTGTTTTCTTTTGAGCAGCAATGAGAGAGTTCCAGATCTACATGTAATTCCCAATTCTATGCAACTTCCTCAGCACATGGTGGGCATTCACGTCTAGACAGTCAGCCTATGCTGTTGCACAAGAAACTAAACTTGAGGACAAAGGAGCATGAATTTGGGCCAAGGACATAGTTCCATACTGTTCATTTTCTTATTTTTAATTATTAATTATGCTGATTAATTGTGATAGTAATAGATAATTGTTGTCAGAAATGAAATATAAACATGTATAAAGAAAACATAAACATGTATAATGAAAAAGAGTCAACTGATTTCTCTTGTGTTCAGTGCTCCCTCCTCTCCACCATTCTCTGTAGGTATGAAGTGGTATCTAATTATGCTTTTGATTGTATATCCCTGATGATTAACGATGTTGTCTTTTTTCTTGTGCTTACTGGTCATTTGTATATCTTCCTTGAATAAATATCAGTTGATCCTATTTTACTTAGTGTTTTTATTATTGAATTGTGAGAATTATATACTCTGGGTACTAGTCCCTTATCAGACATTTGAACTCCTGTTTTGCTGAGGTCCTTAGGTGGCAGTCCCTTCTTTCTTAATTGTCAATACCCTGTGTGACACACCCACAATGCACACAAAGAACCAGGAGGAAAGATCCCTGTGTAAAAGTGAAAAGTAAGACTGTCTACAGCTGGCAATCAAGGGCATGCGGCGCACATCACCTACCCTAGTAGATCCAATACAATAAAACAAAACTGGTCTTTTTCAGAAACTACTTCATGTCAGAGGGCTGTTTATTGGGTAGTGGATTAATGTCCAGACCTCTTAGCTAATTAGAGTGATACACAAATCACCCTTATGTCATAGGCTGATAATAACCGGAAAAGTCAGAGTGAATGTTTCTACTGTCTGGTTGCCCCTGAAAGAGGCTGGATGGGCTGCTCTGTTTTCTTTAGTACAGTGCTTCTAACGTCAATCATAAGAGCAATACTTCCTATTTTGCACAATCGGTGACTTCATGGAAAAATCCAAACATGCTTAGAAAAAAATATATTTTCTGTACCTCTAAATGGAGAATTAATTTTGAACAATTGGATTTTCTCCCAGAATGAAATTGTGGATTTCTGTGATGAGAAATGTCTCAAATAGTTAGCATGGAAGGTCAATGGGACTGGTAGGTGGGGTAATTATTAAACTGCAAATGGAGAAAATAGCAATCATTATCCAAAAATCCATTCCAGTATTCCCTTGAAGTCCTCTTCATAGATGTTATCTGAAGATTTTGTTCCAAGGACATTCCTTTGGAGATGTCTAACATTTGTTCTTGTTCCATAGCTGTCTTTTAGTGTAAGAATGTATTTATTATGTAATGGGAGTTGGTAAATAATAAATTTGGTTGTAATCATCAGCTGCTCAACTGAGCTGTTCAGTTTGAAGCAGGCAATATAAATATTTGCTTTTAATTTGTTCATTTCAGTGTTTTTAAAATCACACACCCTGAGGAAACTTGATCCACAAAAGTGTTTTTTTTTTTTTTTTAATTTGATATATAATTGACTTACAACTTTGTGTACCTTTGAGGTAGAGATGTGTTGATTTTGGCCTCCCTGGTGGTGTAAGGGATTAAACACAGCACTGTGAAGCTATCTGCAGCTTCTGTAGCAGAAGTTCAATCCCCAGCCAGGGAGCTGACCCACATGATGCAGCAGACCTCTCCTGTCTCTCCTGCTGCTCCCCTCAGCAGTGTATTTCAGCAGTCTGCCTGTTCTGTTCCCCACTCTGTCTCTGGTGAATCCTCTTATCCCCCTGCACCTCTGGCCTGTACCCCAGTTCTTGAATGCATAAATAAATAAATCTTTTTTTAAAAAAGAAATGTGTTGACTTGATACCGCTCATCTGTATATTGGCACATTATTACCACTGTAATGTTAGTTAAAACTCCTATCATGTCACATAATGATCTTTTATTTTCTTGTATGATGAGAATAATTAAGAGTCTCATAGCAATTTTGAAGTTCACAGTTTCCTTTAATGAATTCTTCTCACCACAACGTTCCCTTGAAGATCTTACCCTGATTGAAGGCTTTGTCCACATACTAGAAGCCCCCTCCCAGGAAAAGTCTGCTTGAGCCACTGTCAGGGTCTCCTCACTGCCAGGATCCGGAGTCTATGGTGTAGATGACTCGTAGTTCACTGCTGGTCTGGGTTCAATGGAAAGGCAAGCTTTTCATTGAAGCTGCTGAGGGGAGCAGCCATATGGGTTAGCTCCCTGGCCGGGGATCGAACTTGTGCTGCAGTGGCTGCAGATAGCTTCATAGTGCTGTGACTTAGCCCCTTGTGTCACAAAGAAAGCAAAATCCTAAAGAGAAAACCTAAGGGTTACCAAGGGTCTGGGAGACAGCTTATAATTCCATTAGAAAAGAATCTGGTTCACTACCTCTGAGGGCATGAACTCAGTGTTAGATAAGTTAGTCAGCTGAAAATGAAAATGGTGAGAGGGAGTGAGTACATCCAGAATTGTGTTGGGCCAGACCTGTCCTATTTCTTAAGCTTTTACCAGAAGAGCCAAATTGTAATAACTCAATCTCCCCCTTCTCAGGGAGGTTTATCTTTCAAAGTCTGGGCTTGGCGGTAAAGTGCCTAGAAGGGATTTGCGGTTTTCTTGCCCAGCACACCAGATTTCAAATTGGGCTGTCACTGTCGCTTCCACGAAGAGTCCCAGGAGTTCTGCAAACTCGAGGTTAAATCCTGGCCAGCACAGAAATCTAGGAACAATCTTTCCCAAACAATCACTATTATTTTATTTTATTTCATTTTTAATTGAAGTAACAGCAATTATTTGATCGAGAGGTTCAGGACCGCACTATGCAGGTGTCTGTTATTACTCCACACCCACCACCAAGGCCCCCACTGTTGGCCACCGAGGTCCAAGCTGCCCCTCCTACTTTGCTCTCCCCACTCACCCTCAGCTCTGCAGATTTCTAGGGCTTGTTGGTGGTTTGGTTTTAACTGACCCTTTGTTTTGTTTCTCTGTATTCCATGTATAAATAATAGCATCCAGTATTTGTTTGTTTCCTTATTTTGTTTAGCATAATCTCCTCCAGTTCCATCCATTTATTGCAAATGACAAGATTTCACCCTTGGGTTTTTTTTCCCCTATAGCTGAGCAATATTTTTTTCTTTAAGATTTATTTTTATTTATTTATGCATACAAGAGCTGGGTTGTAGGTCAGAGGTGTGGGAGAGTCCCCTCTGGTGAGAGGATTCACCAGAGACAGCTTGGGGAGCAGAACATGAGAATCTACTGAAGTACACTGCTGAGGGGAGCAGCGGGTGAGACAGGAGAGGTCTCTGTGCCATCCCTGGCTAGGGATGGAACTCAAGCCACAGTGGCTGGTGATAGCTTGGTAGTGGTGACACTTTAACCCCTGAGCCACCAGGGAGGCCCCAGCTGAGCAGTATTCTATTGTGTGTGTATATGTACTATATCTTCCTAATCCAGTCATCTGTCTTTGGGTACTTATGCTGTTTCCATAGCTTGATGTTTTAAATAGTCCTTCAATGAACACAGGTGTACATGTGTCTCATTGAATTAGCACTTTTTATTCTTTGAATAGGAGTGAAATTGTTGGATCATATGTTAGTTCTATTTTAAATATTTTGAGAAATCTCCATGTTGTTTTCCACAGATGCTAGACTATTATACATTTCCATCAACAGTGTAAGATGGTTCCTTTTTCTCCGCACCCTCACCAGTACTTGTTGTTTCTGGTCTTTTTGATCTGGGCCATTCTTACAGGTGTGAGGTGGTATCTCATTATAGTCTTGATTTGCATTTCCCTGGTGATAAGTGACGATGAGCATTTTTTCATGTGTCTGTTGGACATATATATATATGTGGAGAAGTGCCTATTTAGCACTTCTGCATATTTTTGATTTGGTTATTTTATTTTTGTTGAGTTGTCTAGTTCTTTGTAGATCTTGGATATCAGCCCCTTGTCAGATATATGGTGTGCAAATATTTTCTCCCATACAGGAGGGTGTCTTTATTTTAGTGAGTTTATGTCACTGTTCAGAAACTGTATAGTTTGATGTAGTTCCAATTGTTTATATTCTCCTTTTTTTCTCTTGCTTTCAAAACAGTCATTTAAAAACAATTTTTTCTTCAGTGGGAGGAGGAGCAGCAGGAAAAAGGGAGGGACACACAGCATCACGTGCCTGTGGATATTCCACTAGGCAAAGGCATGAAGCTGACTAGAGCATTTGACAGAAAATTAATGAAAGAATTTGTTTACCTAAGACTTGGATTTGTCTGACAGCTTGTGCTAGAGTTCCAGACTCTTGGCTCACTGTGATTGTTGAAATCCTGCTGATCTTTAAAAAAGAGATCCATGGGAATCAGAAGCTGACTTCTTGCCACTCAAAATGGTAAACAGTGAACTAATAAGGCTCTTCTATGTTCTGCCTCAACAGCATTCAATTCAACATCTGTCTCTTATACACATCTCAAAGTGGTAAAAAATGTTGAATCAAAGTGTTTAATGGCAATGAAATTTTATCTGTGTTTCTATGAATATTTCTTTCATGGGACATTTATGAATCTCTTAGGATCCTCTGGCTATCAGTCAATGCTAATTCAGAAAATTCATAGATTCACTGCCTAATTATGAAAAAGGTACAAACATACTGACTGATAAAGACTGGAGAAAATTTATAGCTTTTTTAAAAGCCAGTAATTCTAAGTAGATACAATAGATGATCATAAGTATTCCTAGACATTCTACTTCTTTATCTTACTTAGAGAACTCCCGGTCTTGGAAAAGTGAGAACTCATTCAGATACAGTAAAAAAATAGTTAACATAACAAGAATTTGCAATCTTTGCATTTAAGCTTACTTTTTGACAACTTCTTCTGAAGTAATTGCTAGATTAGCAAAGACCAAAAAATACTAGACCCAGTAATCTTTCTTCAAATGAGAAAATACTCTTAATATATTTATTAATTTAACTCTCTTTTGGCAGTTTTGCAATATTCTTATCATAAGATGTCTTAACTTTCATGCCCAGGACATAGTAGCATTCACTACATATTTTATTCATTTATTTTCTTTTTATTTATTTATTTTTTACATCATTGTTCATTTTTAAACAATGTTTGCTTCCCGCCCCCCACACCCTTCTCAGGTGTAGTCCCCATAGAATATTTTTTATGTGAAGGAATACCATGGTAATTTACACATATATTCAGTATAGGCTAGGTTAGGTTGTAAAAAAATAGCTTTCATTGCCTTAGCACAACAAAAGTGTATTTCTCACTCACCACAAACTCTGATGTGCATTGATAAGAGTTCTTGACCTCAGGTACTTGGGAGTTCTCTTCAGCTTGTGAGGTCATCCTCTCAGCACTTGGCTTCTAGAGTTGTCCAAGCAAAGGAAGGGGAAGATGAAGGAGACCCATGTACTCTGGAGTGTCTTGGAATGGATATGGTACATCACTTCCTCTTGCATACTGCATGTCAGATGCAATCAGGGGCCCTGACCTGACCACAGGTGAGTGAGAAAGACTCCGGAAATCCATGAATATTCTGTGAGTGCAAATGGTCTCCACTGACTGAATTTTTGGAAACAAGGTGTAAATTAAAAACTAATGCAATATTTTTCATTTTTTTTTTTTTAGACTTTATTGTCCCTAGTACTGCAAATGACATTGTGAGAATTTTTTTTTATTAATGGTAGAACAACTTTGGGAAATATACGTACTATATTGTCTCATTGAATTTACAATGTGCAATTATTGACTAAAAGTTTTGAAGAGTGCCACATTAAAGAAGCCTATTTAATTGGAATAGACAAGATATTATACAGTGGAGTAAATTTTTAAAAATATTTTATTTTACATAATTTGAGTAAATATTTTTGAATAACTACTATTTTCTAGGTGTTAAGCTAGATTTTGGGGAGGGGGGAATTAGAGTAATAAGACCTTTTTCTTGCCCACAAGGAGATTAACTCTAGGGGAGAAGTATAAAGTAATTTGATTCTAGTCCTTGCATTACATTGGGGATAACTATATTACGTGTTCATCACTTGAGCACATTTGTGGTGATATTTTATAGCATATTCGTCCCATAGCAGGCATGTAATTTTTAAAATTAGACTTTATTTTTTAGAGCACTTTGAGGTTCTCAATTTACTCAGAGTAAATTGAATAGAAAGTACAGATTCCATATCATCCCTAAGGCAGGTAATTTTGAAATATAATGACACTAGTTTACACCCTGTTTAGCTAAGAACTTTTTTAGTGCTATGCACTATAAAAATATTCTGTTTCAAGAGAAAATATCACAGAATGCTGAACACAAAATATACTTATATGACTCAAAATTAAAAATTAAAAAATTCTTTTTATTGGGCAACATTGTTATGCCACTTTTTTTAATAGCTGGTGTTTATTTTTTATTCACCATACCAAACTGCCCATACCAATATCTCATCTTCCTCCTTCCAACATTTATTTATTTATTTTTATTAAATTTTATTTTTATATTCCCCATACAATTGCGACCCCCTTATTTTGACCCCAATCCCTCCCCTCCCCGCCCCTCACCCCCTATAGAGTGTCTCTGGTTCATAGTTGTTTGTTGATTTTGATTTTCTCTTTCTTATAGTTATTCTTTTTCCTGGTCCCTTATTTAAATTTTCTAGATTCCTGCTATGAGTAAGACCATCCGGTATTTTTCTTTTTCTTTCTGACTTATTTCGCTGAGCATGATCCCTTCCAGTGCCATCCATGTTGCTGCAAATTGCATGTGCTTATCTTTTTTGAATGCTGAGTAATATTCCATGGTGTATATGTACCACATCTTCTTGATCCAGTCATCTATTTTTGGACATTTGGGTTGTTTCCAAAGCTTAGCTATTGTAAATAGTGCTGCTATAAACCTAGGGGTGCAGGTGCTCTTTGGAATTGATGTTTCTGTGTCCTTTGGGTAAATACCCAGGAGTGGAATTGCTGGATCATATGGAAGCTCTATGTTTAGTAGGTCCAGAAATCTCCACACAGCTCTCCATAGTGGTTGGACCAGTTTGCACTCCCACCAACAGTGCGGGAGAGTTCCTTTTTCTCCACACCCTCGCCAACATTTGTTGTTGCTAGTTTTTTTAACATGTGCCATTCTTGCTGGTGTAAGATGGTATCTCATGGTAGTTTTGATTTGCATTTCCCTGATGACATGTGATGTTGAACATTTTTTCATATGCCTGTTGGCCATTTGCATTTCCTCTTCAGAGAAGTTTCTTTTTAGCTCTTCTGCCCATTTTTTGACTGGATTATTTTCTTTGTTTTTGTTGAGTCTCATCAGCTCTTTGTAGATTTTTGTGATCAGTCCTTTATCATTAGTGTTGTGTGCAAAAATGTTCTCCCAGTCGGTGGGGTTTCTCTTTGTTTTTGTTATTGTCTCTTTTGCTGTGCAGAAACTCTTTAATTTGATGTAGTCCCAGCTGTTGATCTTTGCCTTCACTATCACTGCTTTGGGTGATGTGTCTGTAAAGATGTCTTTGATGTGCAAATCACGTAGTGTTTCGCCTATATTTCCTTCTATATATTTTATGGTTTCAGGTCTTATGTCTAGTTCTTTAATCCATTTTGAGTTGGTTTTTGTGTATGGTGTGAGGTAGTAGTCAAGCTTCATTCTTTTGCATGTAGCGGCCCATTTTTCCCAGCACCATTTATTGAACAAACTTTCTTTGCTCCAATGCATATTCTTTGCTCCTTTGTCAAAGATTAGTTGACCATAAATCTGTGGGTTTATTTCTGATTTTCTATTCGATTCCATTGGTCGGGGTGTCTGTTCTTGTTCCAATACCATGCAGTTTTTATGATTATGGCTTTGTAGTATAGTTTGAAGTCTGGGCGTGTGATGCCCCCATTTCCTTCTTTTATTTTAGGAGAGCTTTGGCTATTCAGGGTTTTTTGTGATTCCATATGAATTTCATCAATAATCAACATTTAATTTTTTAAATTAAAAAGTGGTACATACAGTAAAAAACTAAACAAGCCCAGAGTAAACAAAAACATCCAGACTTTTACCTACAGCCTTTAATCTAAATACTTTAGTCTCTTTTTCCTACCATTTCCCCTTGTATTCTTCTAGAGATAATCTGTTTAAGTACTACTAAAATAGTATATCTAATACACACATACATATCCCATACATATATATACATATATATATATCCATTTTAGAAACACAAGTAGTAGCAAAATAAGCATTATTCTGAGCTTCTATTTTTTTAAATTAAAAACACCTAGAATAATAATCCACACACAAATATCAATTGTTTTGATGTATCCTAATTTATGTAGCTGGAATCCCTGTTTTGATTTATCATAATTTATGTACTTACAATTTATGTACTTACAAATGGTTTTTAAAGTTTGAGAAAATTTCGTGGTTTTGAAGTTTTACAAAAGAACAAAAGTAAATGGACACAATCTTAATCTTAAAACATGGTTATTGTGAGGCATTTTAAATACTGAAATGGTTTGCACTGTGGCTTTTTAAAAAAGATTTATTTATTTATGCATACAAGAACTGGGGTACAGGCAAGAGGTGTGGGGGTGTGTGTGAGAGGATTCACCAGAGACAGAATGGGGAGCAGAACAGGCAGACTGACTTAAACACTGCTGAGGGGAGCAGCGAGCAAGTCAGGAGAGGTCTGCTGCACCATGTGGGTAGCTCCCTGCCCGGGGATCGAACTCATGCTGCAGTGGTTGCAGATAGATTCAAAGGTTGTGTGTTAACCTCTTGTGTGAGCAGGGAGGCCCTGTTTGGCATTTTTAACATATAAAAATATATCCAAGAGTTTACTCCACACATGTATGTATTTTTTATGTGAAACTTAACTATGTATTTTTCTTCTTTTTAAAAATGTTAACTGATTTAGGCTTAGCCTTACTAGGAGATAGTAGTCAAGTCTCATCTGTTCTTGAATTCGTAGAAATATGCTCTTGACAGCACATAGACACGCACTGATCCATAGAAACAATTATTGATAATTTCATAGCCTTTGTGGAATTTTATAAAGATGTTAAAAATTGTTGCACCTAAAAATATTGATACTTTCTGAGTTGTGACAAAAATGTGTAGAACTGAAAACACAGAAATTTAGGAAAAAGTATTAGTATGTTTTCCTTTGGATAGTCAATATAAAGGGGGAAAGGAAAAGGAAAGAACATTATATTTTCTCCCTCATCTAAGATGAGAAAAGTTGCCAGGACACAGGGAGGCAGGACTTGGCCAGAGACCTTCCACCTGCCACTCAGTGAGCAAGCACGCCCATCTTCTAGTGATTTACAAACATTAATAAAGTTTCCCAACAGCCTTATAAGGCAGGAAGGTTATAATTACCCTGTTTTACAAATGGCAGATGGAGACAAAAATAGGTTAAGTGCTTTGCCTCAGGCACACTGTGACTTCTCCTGAGTTAGACTGCAAGGAGCTTGCTGCCCTAGCTCCACTCACCCTGCCCCCTGGGCTGCCACCCTCCTCTCTTTCCAGGTCCTTGCTCTGGAGAGAAAGCTCAAGCCAGGTCTCCAGGACAGAGAGGGACAGAATTAGGGCAGCAGTGAGGCAATTCAGTGACTCCTCATAGATGTCATTGGTTTTCTAAAGTCAAAGATTAGAAATGTCTTTCTGTAGGACTATGTGCCCGATGGGCCCTCTACAAGGCCCTGCTGGTAACCATGGCAAATTACTCAGATTGTAAAGTCAATGTTCCTTCCCTTTAAATCTATAATTACCCAATTATCCAAAGACTTGGGAGAATCCAGATTTCAAACTAAAACAAAGGTAATTTCTTTCTGTACTTGTGTTTAACTCCTTCCCAGGATGCTGCTTTAAAATGTAAAGGAGAGTTGAGAAAATTATCTAACAAATATGAAATGATGTATAGACTGGCCACATGGAAATGAGTAACTGGATTCACCTTGATAATTGTCCTAATTATGGAGCATTCAAGTGTAGTAGTTCTTGGAATTCTGAAGGTGAAAAAATATGTAAGGGAACATATGAAGAGAGAGTTTTAAATGAGTATCATTCATTCATTTGGTTGGGCTTACAGTATCTTGTTGCAAGGGTAAAAATCAGTGAGTAAATACTTTAGACATAGGGCTTTATTATAGCTCAAGAATTGATGAACAACCCCAGAGCAGTATGATCTTCAACAATATGGACAGCAAGTGGGCAAAGCTATTAGCTTTCATTCTGTTCCAAGGACCAGAGACTGAAATTGGATACATGTGCCATTTAAGAGAAGGCTTTCCATAGCTCTCGGGCAGCATTTACATACATATATACATGCAGATACACAAAACATGTCAGGTATAAATTTCTCATCTGCAAGGGTGTGTTAAGGAAATATCTTTTTATGTGTGTGTTTTATTAGTGCCAGAGTCTATGTCCTCATTATGGGGTAGTTCATTGGAAATGGTGGGAGAATGCTCTTGTCATCTCTGCTACCTACCCAGGGCTACACAGTGTTTTGCTTATCATCTGTCTAGTACATATATAATTATGTACAAATAAAAGTGTAGTCTTAGCTCTTGAGAGGCTCTCAGCAATAAACACCATCCTCTCAGAGCCTGCTACCCAGGATATAAATCTAGGTCTCTCTTTGGAAGGGCTTTCAACAAGACACCCCCAAACCCCCCAAATTAAAGGCTAAAGTTTCAAATGTAAATGTCTTCTTCTCCATGGTCACATTGTATTTTCCTTAAAGCAATAAACAATAGTTAACAAAAAGTGAGTAACTCTGGCAGAAGATAACAAAATACTGAAGTGATTTATATTTCTTTTTCCACCTATATTTTTGGGAGTTTAGAATTTCAGTGAATTTCATTGGGTTGTGTGCTTTTTCTCTTTCCTTGAACTTCTAACCTAGTGAATAGCTAACCTTCTGTGTTTATCTAAATTTTCATTTTCTCTTGAAGTACTCTGATTAAGTCTGCACGTGTTGTTACTGCATTTCAAAAACACACATCTCTTGAACTTTTTAAAAGTTAAAAAAAAAGCAAAAGAAAACTACAATATAAACAATTAGTTCCTCTTGTCTTTGTATATAGATAACTCAGAAAGTTTCCTTAGGAATAGATTCCAGTAACGTTTATTCACCTCTTGCATTTTTATTTCAATGAAAGTTTTGCTGCTTTTCCTTGCTGGTTGTGAGCTTACCCCAGCATTTGGTTGTTTTTCTTCTTGGATTATTCATTTCTCTTAGTTATGGCTTCAGATAGGCTGCTGATTGTGGTGCCGATTCCCGCTTGATTATTTTGCATTATCTTCTAGGTCCTGGGGGTCTTTCAGCAGCAGGGGCCCCTGTGCTCCACAGGGTTCCATCCACCTGTGGGTAGATCAATTCCATGTGTCCTCAGTACTGTTTTTGAACAGTGGCTCACTTCAGAGCCATAAATGCCTAGGTGCATGAGCTAATCCAGTCTCCTTGGTTGATAGAATCCATGACAGGATCACAAGCCACAGGGTAATAAACATCATTTGGGTGCTAATAAATTTCGAGCTTTGAAAGGAGGTGTTTATGTCTAGCAAGAGATACTGTTTGCAGAAGGAACTTTCTTGGGGCATCTGTAATTTGTTTGGTAGCAGTGACACCTCAGTGACCTGCCAAGAGAATTTGTCTCAGGTCTCAGGTAAAGGGAGGAGGGGGCCATTTGCTGGCCAGAGCCATGGGACTCCCCAATTCACTTTCCCATCTGTCTTGGCCTTTCCCCTGACACCTCCTTCTTTGAACTCCATCTTTTATAACGGGCTCCCTCCATCTGTAAAGGAATAGTGATATCAATTTTAACCTTCTGGGGGGAGAGGAGGTAATTTTTATTACATTCTTTAGTCTTCACACTTGCATACTCTTCTACTGAACTGATAGGATTTTGAAACTTTGAGATTTCAGCCTAAGGTTTTGGGTTGTACTTAAATGGGTGAAATTTTGTCCTTGGATGTTTTAAAAATAGGATAAATTCTTATTTCGATTTGTCTGTATGGTTTGGTCTGTGTGATTACTTGGCTGCTCTGCCAGGATTGTGTTGATCAATCAGTATTTCTGAATGATCTTTAATTTATTCAGGACTCTTCTGTCATAATGGAGATATAAAGAGAAGTCATGGATTTACAATGTTGCTGGCAAGGAAAGAAGTACAAGGAAAAAGGAATACACTAACCTGGAGTACATTATCACCCCTTTCCTTACCCAGGGATGGACTGGCTGTCCCTGTGGCTGTTTCTTCCAGGATATGAGGCCTGGGGACATAAGGCCTGGCTGCTCCATCTGGCTGCCGAGTTCAGTTGTTGTTCTATTTGTGATGGCTTTGCAAGAACAAGGTCATACTAACAAAAGTCTGTTCAGTAGTTTCAGCACCCCAGAGTTGATGGGATGGTTTGTCTAGCACTGTGTGTTTTGGATAGTATGGTGCCTTTTAATTAGTGCTTTGTGTATGCTGCCTTGAGGTGTGCTGTGCCTATGCAGCTCTGTCTCCCTTGGTGACTCTCATTCTTATGCATCTATTCTTCCTCTGCAGGCCTCTGCTAAGTAAGAGGCATGTTCTAGAACACACTTGTGTCTCCTGCCTTCCACAAAAGTGAATGCAAAATTAGATTTTAGAGTATAAATGATCTGTCATATGATGAGTGTTATGGTCAGAGTGTGAAAAGGGAAGAGCAAATCACTTCATTTCTGCCCCCAAGGGGTTTCATCAAAGAGCTGGTGGGGCTACTTTATTTTTTAAGATAATGAGGCCACGTATCTGCCCACAGCATAATACTCCCTACAAGTAAGAGGTACTTGGTCAAACCACAGCTCTCACCTTCAGCTTTTGCCCTAACTCCTAAATGTCCCTACTCCCCCTTGATTAACTATGTACCTGACATCCTGATGGATGAATACTTCTCTGCCTAGGTATTGGATAAGGAATCTGCAGCTGGTTAAATCACAGATTTCCCATATCTTTCTTATGTGTTCTGTAGCTCAGTTCCTTGAGCTGACAGCTGCACAATAGCACCTTTTGAACTGTTGCTGGTCTCATGCCAGAGAACTTATCTTTTAAAGGTTTTGCACCCACCTCCCAACTTCTAGGGCAAGCACTGAAAGAAAGAAGTCTGTTTTGAAAGAAATTCTAACCATGTATTGTGTGTTTTCCCGCTTCACAGTCTAGTTTGTCATTTATGAAAAGCATCATGCAAAGCACAAGGGTGGATTGTTTCAGAATATCTACAAAAAGGCCCAGTTCATCATGTTTTAACACTTATGGAATGCTTGCTATACACCAGGCACTCTGCTAGGCCTGGGGATAGCAGGTAGGCAAAAAATTTTTTTTTCTTATTTTTTTTTGAATATTTATTTATGCATACAAGAACTGGGGTACAGGCCAGAGGTTTGGGGGGGTGAGAGGATTCACCAGACAGAATGGGGAGCAGAACAGGCAGACTGACTGAAATACACTGTTGAGGGGAGCAGCAGGTGAGACAGGAGAGGTCAGCTGCACCATGTGGGTAGCTCCCTGGCCGGGGATTGAACTTGTGCTGCAGTGGCTGCGGATTGCTTCATAGGTTGTGTCTTAATCCCTTGCACTACCAGGGCAGGCCCCAAAATTGTTTTGTCATTAGGTTATTTTTGAGATTTTAGCTCTCTAAATAGCATATCATGATTATGAAGCAGGTGAATTAATGTCTGTTTCTGTTTTTGCTTTGAAGAAGATCTCATATGAGAAAGTGAAAGGCAATAATAACTTATTTCCCTTGCTTTTGCCTTCCATGACTGAAATAGATATTCCTTTACAAAACTCATTTCTGTAGGATTTCCTGAGAACCTTGTTAATGTATCAGTATATAATTTTAATGAGGACTCATGAAAAGAATTTTTCTCGGGACTCACTACCTGAATAACTAACTGGACTCTTCACAAGTTATTGGTTTGCTTTGATATTAAGATTATCGTGAAGTCTGAAACTGTTGTTTCCCTCTTTTGCAGAGATGTTGGGAATCTTGACCTAGGAAGTCGTAGGTTTTTCTTCTACTGATCCTATTTCTAACTTCATTTGTTTTCCTTGCCCCTATTTGTCTAGTATTTGTTTGATTTTTTTCACTTATTTTAATCTTATAGTACTATTTATAGACATTTTAATAAATCTCAAATTTGGAGTGAAATAGAGGTATTCATGAGTATGTACTCATGAATACATTGAGAAACTAGGAAATAATTTTACTTTAGAAAAACTTTAGGTCAGGTATATACATTTATGGTCAACAATTTCTGAAAGATTTAAGAACAAATCTAGACACTGTTAGTGTTCTTTGAGGCTCCAAATAAATGTGTCCAGAGAATTTTATAGTCAAGATGGATCATAGTGATAGGGTTTTTGAGCATGTTCTTCATTTATTCTTTTTGGAGCTTGTATATATAGAATGAGACAGTATTTTTTCCTTTTCATATTACAAAATTAATACAAAATCATACTTAAATAAGTACTAAAGTATTTTTCCTTCCTGAGCCCTCTAAATTTTACTTCCCTTTGTGTAACAGTCTAGACTTTTCTATGCATTTCCAAGGACGTGTAGATACATATATACTTTGGTGTTACCTGTGAGTTATATTCTTCTAACTACACTTTTGTCAGCTGAAAAAATATGGACTTTTTTTCATGGTAGGATAGCAAAGTCTCTTTAATTTTTATAGATGTTTGTATTCCATTGTATGACCAACTCATGCCTTATTTGACTAGTCTCCTAATGATGGGAGACTAGTATTTTCCCACCTCCTTTTTTTTTTTTTGCTAGCTATCACTGATGCAACTTATGTCCTTTCTCATATAATTTTAACATGCTGTGGGAAATATACATTTCTGAAATATAACTGTTTTTGATAGATATCACCAAATGGTTCTCCAAATGCTGTTCTATTTATCACTTCTTTCAGAAGATTGGATTTAATTGAATTTGTTTTTCTTGCATGGAAGACCAAAAATGGCATCTTATGTCTGTTTTAGTATGAATGTTATTTGATGAATGAGTTTGAGTCTCTTGGTTTATCTTTTTGGGTTTCTTTGGACTATCTCTTGGGTCCATCACACATTCATCACCTCACAGTGGTTTGTCCAGCTTTTTCTTATTGTAAAGAGTGTTCTTTGTCTTAATTTTCTGTCTTGGCATGTTGCAATTTTAAAAAATTGGTTAATCATTTGCTTTGTTTCTAAGTCTGTTGATCTCTATCTATTGATCTATCATCAATCATATATACACCTCTATATATTCCCCCACACTGAGCTTATTTTTGCAGTTGAATTTATCAATGTTTCTTTTTATAATCTTTTCTTCATTGTGCTTAGATATCCTCGACAAAATTATAAGCATATTAATTATTTTTTTTTGTATTTTTAGTGCTTTAACATTTTAGGTCTTTGCCATTTATAATTAATTGACTCAAGAAGAAGGTATGAGTTGATCTTTTTTTCCTACCTATTTCCCCAATATGATCTTTTCTTCACTGTTTGAAATGCTACCCTCATTGTTTTTTCTCCTGGGTGCTTTAGTCTGTACCACTGACCTGTTTCTATGCTCTTGCCTTTAGTAATAGGAAAGTTAAGTTTTTTAGTTTTCGAATGTATTTGACCACATATAATTTGTTTGAGTCAAGTGATTTGCCTGTGCTTGGTGCTCCCATGGGGCTTAGGGGAGCCTGTTAGTGTGGGAAGTGGGCTGGGATAAATGAGCTAAAATTCCTCACTTAGGCTCTAGGGACCTCTAAATGAAATTCATTGGAGCAATCAGCTGATATTGCACTACTATTGTGTCTTTATTTTACACTTGGCAAAATGCTTTCATACGCCCCATCTCATTAATTCTAACAACAATCGTGTAAGGTAGACGTTGCTATTCTTATTTTTGGAAAATGTCTTTTGCAGAGGTTCTGGGATTTGGCCAGCATCCTACAGTTCCCATATGGCACGGTCAGGACTCCCACCCCAGCTTCCCATGCACTTTCCCTGAACCCCAGCTGCTTCATTTCCAGAGCTCATACTGATCATCTGTCTTTCAGGTCTTTGAGCAGGTAATACCTCAACTGGATCTGAGACTTTGTGACTCCCATACCATAAAATCCTCAAATGCCGTTTGGAAATACATGCGGGCAGATGCTGACAGTCTGGCTGCCATTGAGATCTGCTCCCTCTCCTTTGTCTGCAGCCTCTCTAGCAGGAGGCCATCAATGATTAGATCTATATAGTCCTTTCTTTCTTAGAAAGATTATCTTTTCTACTCTGTTTTATTTTTCTTTTTAAGAAAGGAATTTTTCTGTAACACTATAAATTCTTGGAGCAGATATTTATCAGCAGCCTCTGTGGTAGCAAAGTACTTTTCAACAGGGAGAAAGTCAGTTTGACAGATAAACATGGTACATAATTAAAGGATTAGCACCATTTCTCCTGAAATTAAATTAGGAGGAGAGGACTTTTGTGCTAACTTGCTTATGATGGAATTATTTATTGTCATTTTGCAGGGAACAATCTCAAGCTATGAGATAGTGTCAGTTTTGATATTTTAGCCTCAGAGGCAAGTAGAAAATGACATGTACACAATGTGCACATACCTGAATTCTCTCCAGCATGTCACATCCAGACAGTTCCCTTTGTGAGTGAAGGAGCATGCAAATACTTCTCTTTCCTTCCCACCTTTGTTTTACTATGGAGAAAAAAATGTTTCATCTTCCATATTCAGGAAACAACTTGAGTTTGTGCAGATTGGGCAGTTGCCCTTAGAGGGTGAGTTAGTCTCTTTCTGACCCAGGCCACAGTGGCAGGAAAGGAGATTGGGGAATGATGGAAAGGAGGGATTCAGACGGCCAGAAGACCCAGCTAAAGACAGGATTGTGCGGAAGACCAGTTTTATCTATTAATCAAAGCCTGTTTTGTTTCTTCTAACCCTCTGCTGCTTTCTTGTTTCCATGAGAGCAGAGCTCATCTGGCTGGAGCATTCTAAGCATTTGTTGTATAAAGACTTAGACTCGGGGAAATGCTTGTATTCAGTAAAGACTCTGGCACAACTCCCAGGAGTCTGCACCTAGGAGAGTGTTCATCTCTCTGAGACCCCAGAGATGCTCTTCAGGTGTCTGATGCAGCAGGAAGAGACTGAACCAGGACTTCACACCAGTGTTTGATGCCAAAGTCCAAACTCCCCCTGCATTAGGTTGCTTTCCAGGGATGATGTTAGAGAGTAGGCTTTGGAAAATGTTATGCCTATTTTTGGTTCATATTAAAGTGGAGAGGGTGGTGCAGTTGCACAGGAAGGCAAAGGCAGGAAGGTTAGAGACATCTTTGGGAAGGAGAGGTTGCTATAGTGAGAAGCTGGATTAAGACTTGTTTGGGAAGGGCAGTGGGAGGAGTTGTCTGGGCCTTGAGTCACATCCCTGTGACCTTGGTGCCTCTGTGGTGGCTGGTGACCTGCATGCTGGCAGTACCCCTTTATATGCTTGCCTCCATGTCTTTCTTGTTCTGACAAGGGGCTTCCTCCAAAGTCTGGAACACTAGGCCTACTTCTCGGGGGTTCCCCTGCTAAGGCCAGTCTAGTTGAAAGGGATAAGAGTTGTCAAACAAACACCCAACCTCCCTTCCTTTAAAGGGGAACTCTGAGGTGGTGTCTACTCAGTTTCTCTGAGGATAGAGCTCTTGCTTCCTGGGCTCAGATCTCCAATAAAACACCTGTTTATGGTTTATGAGCATGGAGGAAAATACCGACAAGCATACAGTTGGTTGTTACTTGGTATAGTAAGGTGGAAGCATGGGGAGTGGGGCTTGAGGAAAGAATGAGGGATAGTAGACCTAAGATATGCTTAAATATATCCCTTAAGTACATCTGCCTGGTTCTTAGATAGATATTCAGTAAGGAAAATGATGGAGGGGTGCCCATCCTATTCTATTCTATTCTATTCTGCCAAGTTCCATTTCTTGACCTGGGTGGTGGTTATAATAATTCATTAAGATTTACGTTTGTTTTGAATAGTTTTCTGCATCTGTGTTATATTTTACTTTTAAAAACCCTGGTGTGTATGATATAATCAATCTGTGCATTTATAAAATGTACGTGTATAGATAAAAACTAACACACAAATGAAAAATAGCAGTTGGTCAGTGGGCATATAAAATTGCCCCTGACAGCTGAAGAGACTGTTCCAGAGTTTGGTGGAGACCTTTTCCTTTCCAAATCTACAAGGCCTCAAGGCGCCAGGCTGGGCAGCTTTTCTACCGAACTTTGTCCAGACAGATGAAGGCAGGAAGGATTAGTTTTGATCGTGCCCACTAGATGTGTGAGTAACACTCTGCCTGGTAATTAGTTTTGACATTTGATGATTCCAGGCACAAGCTTTTGCAGTTCTGAAATGTTGGCAGTGCATTTATTCTGAAGTGTTCATATTTTCCTATAAGTAACCAAGTACTCACAGGGTACTTTGGACGCCTTGTTTCAAATTAAGGGAGAGAATTTTGGAGGGTTACAAACCCAGAGGAAAACTTGGAGTTTTGGGAAAGAAGCCATTTCTTAGCAACAACGACCACAACAAAAGTAGAACTTTAAAATTAATAATAGTAATAAAAAAACCAACCAAAACCCAGAAGTGGCCTTAGAATCTTTCATATTACCAGGTGAATCTTTTGTTTCTAGATGTCTCACCCACCTGTCTACTACACTGCTGAAATTTCAACTCTTTTAGATGACTCTGTTGTTTAATGAATTAAAAAATGCAAATATCCCTAGGAGGAGCAATAGCCCAGTTAAGACTATTATGAGATATTCATGCCACCATGAATGGAATGTATAGTGAAAGGGATTCTGAAGGAGAGACGAGGGAAGGGACTTTGTATAGGACAGGGAATTGCTCAGAAGTGAAATGTCTGGAGTTTTGCCAGAACAGTCGATAAAAGGGCACTGAGTGTTTGCAGTGACACTTATGGGGGTTTTATTAATTAGATTCTTTTGGTTTCAAGTGGTAGAAAACTCAACCAAACTGGGCTTAAGGGAAAAAGGGACTCTATTGGCTCATATAATGTAAAAGTCTCATGGTAGATTTGGGGTGGTGCTCCAGGGGCTCAGACAGTACTTGCAAAACTTGATCTTTTCTCCGGTTGGATCTTTTCTCCCTCTGCTTTGGGAGCTCCTAATGCCTCCCTAATGCCACGCGAGAGGGTCTTTCTTGCCCTGATCACTGAGCAGTAATTGCAGGGTTAGCGCTGCCTGGGCTGATGGGCGTGCAGCTGGCTGTGGGTGCCGCAGCTGCGATGCTCTGGTACCAGGCCGGAGAGCACGTGCTGCCTCCTGGAGCCAGGGTGTGTCACCACCATTGATATTCCCATACCGAGGAAATGCAGAAATCCCAATTCAGAGTTAATTGTGAAATCGAGTTAGTCGGTTGATTATGATCAGCATCAAAAAATGCTGCTGAAAGAACTTAATAGAACAGAAAATATCTGAGTGCATTATATGTAGTGAGGGTCAGCTTTATAGGTGAGTGTGTGTATACCTATTTATGTATATATATGTGTATGTATTTATGTGCCTGTGTAGAGTTGTGTGAATAAATATGTGTACAACATGATAAAAACATGTAAAAGTGCTGCTCCTTAGGATCCTCTCTATCAGGCAACATGAACTGGGATACTATTTCCCCATCACACCTGATCTTTCCAGCCGCTCATCCTCTGCTCATGCCCACACCCAGCTTGGAGTAACTGCTCCCCCGCGTTCATGCACTCCCTCCTCTTCTGCCAGGTGTAGCCCAAATGTCACTTTATCTGTGAAGGCATGTCTTCCTGATCCTACCCCCATACTGGAATACCAACTCCCACAGGTACCCTTTGCATGGCCCTTTGCATGGCCCTACTCTGTGGGTGCCAATGTGTTTGCCTGGGAAAGGGGTAGAGTTGCATGGTCCCAGACACACATTGTCATTAGTCTTAGGTGGGCCCTGAACAACTGAAATGGGACCTGACCAAATTGAAATGTGCTGTAAGTTAAAATCACTCACTCGCTTTCAAAGGAGAAAAAAAAAATTATGATCTATCTCATTAATAGTTTTTATATTTATTACATGTTGATAGTTTTTGAACACTTTGTGTTAAATAAAGTATATATAAGTAAAATTGACTTGACCTGTTTCTTCTTACCTCTTTTCAAATGCTACTAAGAGGAAATTCAAAATTATATGTGTGGCTAGTTGTGTCTTTGTACAAAACATTGTTGGGTAGGACAAAGCAGATGAAGACTGGATCCTGGAGCAGAGGGAACTGAGCATGATTCAGGGCAAACTCTGAGCTTCCTCACTTGCACAATGGAGATGATAAGAACCAGACCTTGTGGATATAAGCGCCTATTAATGGAATAATTAATGTCACATGGGAGCACTTAACAATTGGTTGCTGTTGCTTCCATTCTGCACAGAAGCCCAGTCTCTCCTACTAGATTAACTCTCAGTTTCACCTATGCAGCCCTTAACAGACTGCCTGGCTCATAGCAGAATCTCAATACTTCTTGAATGGATGAATGAATGAGTGAATGAATGAAACAACATCAGAAATGATTTGAGAAAATTTCCACCAAACAAAAATTTAACCACTTGATAATTTTGATTAAGGGTAAGTATTATACAATTGGAGTTTGTACACTTTATGATTTGCCTGAAGAAAAGTTCTTAGCTGGAAACTAAGGCAACTAGCCATTCACATCAATCTTCCTAACTCCAGATCTAACTTCTTGTTGGTGTTAGAGGTTGATCCAATCTGTATTGAAGAACATTTTCTTC
Organism: Talpa occidentalis; assembly: GCF_014898055.3. NCBI lineage: Eukaryota > Metazoa > Chordata > Mammalia > Eulipotyphla > Talpidae > Talpa > Talpa occidentalis. Next base: position 71,955,254 of record NW_023605083.1, read on the forward strand.
CTCATTTTTGTTTGCTTTTTTCTTTTTTGCTTAAACTTTTTTAAAAAATAGCTACTTCTTTTTCAGTTTTACATTTGATACATCTAACCAATAACCACATGACATTTTATGTACTTTGCAGAGTAACTTTATGTGGTTCTCCCAGGAATTACTAAATAAATATGCATCTATATAAATATATTTGTGAACTATTAAATATATGTTTCCCAGGAACTATTAAATATACACATATACACATATGCATATGCTTTTTTACCCTATGGACATTTTATGTAGAGAATTCAGAAATGAAATTTCTCATTATAAGTCCCCACAGAGGATTGGAGTATAGCAAAGTCACTCCTGCAGGGATTGAAAGTGTTAAAGATATTCGGGTAAGGAAAAGGTCTTTCTTATCACAAAAGGTCTGAGCCTTATAAAATTGGCAAGATATTCCTGCAAGAAATGCCTTCAGTTATCTTATTTCCTGTCTCTCCCTCCCCTTCTCTGAGATTTTGGCTATTTATATAAACATGCCAGCTACAACTCATCTCTGTATGAGTTGGAGACTGGAGCTTTTGCTTACTATCCCTAAGGGGTTTTTAGAACAAGGTTCAGGCTTGGTGAGGATACATTACAAACTTTTAGCTAGTTCTTTAATTCTTTTCAACTTCATCTGTAAAGTGAGGATATCTCACTTGCCTCATAGGATTTTGATAAAGATTAAATGTGATAATATATTTGAAAATAGTGTGTCATGGATGAGATAGTTTTGAAGATGTAGGTGGATGATGGGTGTGAGTCTTGGCGTTAACAAGAGAGTTGAAGACTTGAATGAAGATAGGGTCTGCGTAGGGAGGTTCAGAGTTGGCCAAACTCAAATTTTCATCTTACAAAATGAGTGGTGAATTATGTCACAGAGACAAACAATAGACCACCAGACAAAGCAATTGCCAGATTCTGGAGACAGTGAACATTCAAGATGACCAGTAGGTCTTAGTGAGGGAACAAAGATAGGGTGTATCCAAGCCCAAATGTGGTCACCTTTGAAGAAGTGGACCTTTAAGGAGTCATGTCCATGCCATGCCCCTTTTTGTACTTTCCCTCCAAGTTTAACTCCCAAACAGAGGTGCAAAAATAAAAAAGGTCAAGCTGGGCTAAGAGAAGCAGCATCAACCCCTGTTCAGAACAAAAATGTTCATGGCAGGTTTCCTGAAGAAAGTTGGGTTGAGTCTGCAAGAGGGCAGATATGGGCAAGTGAACATAAAGAGTGGAAAGGGAGAATGTTCTTGAAAGGGGATGGTGCAAGGAAAAACATGGTGCTGGGTAAACACCAGGCTGTCTGATGGAGAATAGATAAGATAATTCAGCCAGCTGGAAAAAATGGGGAAACTCAGGGCTATGTGAATAAAGCTAAGAAATTAATCTGGGGTCATATCAAGAGTTAAATGGAGGAACTTTTACTGTATAGAGTAAATAATGGAGAGCCACTGAAGAATTTTGAGCAGGAACATATCATCAAATTGATATTTTAGAAAGATTGATTGGGTAATATGTGTAGGATGGAAGGCAGCTACGTTCACCACTATACCATAAATGCAAAATGTGTAGGGTGGATTCTAAGTAGATAGAAGGAATTGTTGCTATTGTCAGGTTTAAATGGAAAGAAAGAATTGGAGATTTGGAATCAAATCTACTTTTGGTTCTTGACATTGTGTGACTTAATAGCAGTATAATCTTGGGAGGGTTACTTGACTTCTAAGCCTCAGTTTTACAGGCTTATTATTTTAGAGTATAATAACAGTACTTACCTCAAAGTATTGTTCAACAAGATTCTGCAATGAATTTCAAGTACCTGGTCTAGGGTCTGGCGCACACCAATGAATTGGAAAGTAGTATTATTAAGAAGAAGGCAGGTTATCAGGCCCAGGCAAGTAGCCAAAGCGGTAACAAATGAGAAACGTGGATGAAATATCCTGCCTTCCATCCATCCTATAGATCAGGGGTTGGCAAACTGTGGTTAGTGTGTAAAATCCAGTCTGTGGCCTGTTTCATACAATCCTCAAGCTAGAATTCATTTTCACATTTTAAAGAGCTGTGAAAACAAAAACAAACAAAGAAGATGTGATAGACCACATGTAGTTTTCAAAACCTAAAGTATTTACTCTCTGCTGCAAATGTTCTACCATATCCTCTAGTCCAACAGAGAAGGGGCTTGTTGACTCCTATTTCAAAGTAAATCCTTAAACATCTGACCAAAGTCTTCATCCATGGAGAGCAAACATCTAGACAAAGGTAAGGAAGGTTCCACTGGGCACCTTTCTCAACTCAGGGGATTCACAAAGACATATGTTGGGAACAGCTGCTTTGCTTGGAGGCTTCACCCTCTGAATATTTTCTGAAATGTAATCATATCCTGGACCCTGGGCTCTCAAGACCTTCATTCCTTTCCCAAATCTATGGCTTTTGCTTGATTAAAGGAATATTGTGGGAATCTCCAATGTCTGCAAACAGCCATTGGCCCTTGATGGAGAACCTGAGGGAAAAAAGGTACCTATATATAATGCATAATATTTTGGAAAAGAGTCTCATACCTTGCAGACTTGTAGAAAATTTTCTTTGTGTAAAAAGTAAGGCAGAAAAAAGGAATCACTAAGTGCATTGATCATTTCATTATTTTACAAATCTGAGTCTTATCTAAAGCAAAAGGGATTTGTTGGCCCAGAGATTTTTTTAAAAGTTTATTTATTTATTTATTTATGCTTAGAAGAACTGGGGTGTAGGTCAGAGGTGCAGGGGGTGAGAGGATTCACCAGAGACAGAGTGGGATCTACTGAAATATACTGCTAAGGGGAACAGCAGGCAAGACAGGAGAGGTCTGCTGCTTGGCCCAGAGATGCTTAAAGAAATCAGATATTTAAGTTATCTTTGCAAACTTCATGGGATACTGGAAACACAAAGGAATATTTCAACAACAAAAAAATAAGAAAGAAAGAAGGGAAAAGAAAAAGCAACAACAATGATTTAACTAAATCAAAGCCAGATGGGATGTGCAGACTTGACAAGAATGAGTTTCAGATATACTATTTTCCTCTTACCCCTCTTTAATTGTACCTTTAAAAGGAAATTAAAAAAAATCTTATTTATTAAAGCTACTTGAATTTAGAATCTTAATTTTATCATAAAAATCTGTCTGCCTTGGGCCTCCCAGGTGGCGCAGCGGTTGAGCGCTGTGTTGCGAAGCTGCCCATGGCCTCTGAGGCGCTGGTTCTATCCCCGGCTGCTCCCTGGCCACAGGAGGAGGGTCCCACATGGCGCGCAGACCTCTCCTGCCACCGGCTGCTCCCCTCAGTAGTGTACTTCAGTTCTTCTGCCTGCTCTGCTCCCCGCTCTGGCTCTGGTGAATTCTCTCACCCTCCCGCGCTTCTGACTGTACCCAGTGCTTGTATAAACAAAAAACAAACAAACAAACAAACAAACAAATAAATAAATAATGCCTCTATAAAAAATTAAAAAACAATTAAAAAAAATCTGTCTGCCTTGAAGCTTACTTTTACTTTCAGGGAATAAATTGATTAATTCCTGCACATATTTTTTTTTTTTCTTTTTTGGCTTTTGCAGAATCTTGAACACTTTATTTTTTTATTTTTAATTTTTTTAAACAATATTTGCTTCCCCCCACTCCCTCAGGTTCAGTCCCCATTGAATTTCCTTCCCCAAGGCACCCATGCACCATCACCACAGTCTGCTGTTCTCCTCCCTCCCTCCCTCTGATCCCTTTCCTTCCTCCTCCCCTGCAGTGTGTCTCTGATTTGTAATTGTCTGTTTCTGCTTTGTTGTGTTTTGTACTGTTATTATTATTATTATTTTTTATACTGATGTCTTTTTTGGTTCCCCTATATTCCTGTTATAAGTGAAACCATCTGGTATTTTTCTTTTTCCTTCTGGCTTATTTCACTGAGCATCATTCCTTCTAGCTCCATCCACATTTCTGCAAATGGCATGAGTTTATCTTTTTTGATTGCTGAATAATATTCCATGGTGTATATATACCACATCTTCTTGATCAGTCATCTATTTTTGGGCATTTGTGTTGTTTCCAGGTTTTACCTATTGTAAATAGTGCTGCAATAAACATAGGTGTACAGGTGCTCTTTTGAATCAATGTTTTTGTGTCTTTTGGGTAGATCCCTAGGAGTGGAATTGCTGGGCCATATGGTAGCTCCATTTTCAGTAGACTGAGGAACCTCCAGACAGCTTTCTAGTGTGGGTGGACCAGTTTGCACTCCCACCAGCAATACAGGAGAGTTCCTTTTTCACCACATCCTCGCCAACATTCATTGTTGCTTATTTTTTTTTTATATGTGCCATTCTTACTGGTGTAAGGTGGTATCTCAATATGGTTTTGATTTGTATTTCCCTGATTATAAGGGACATTGAACATTTTTTCATATGTCTATTGGCCATTTGCATTTTCTCTTTGGAGAAATATCTTTTAAGTTCTCCTGCCCATTTCTTGACTGGATTGTTTATTTTGTTTTTGTTGAGTTGGGTGAGTTCTTTGTTTATCTTTGTGATCAGTCCCTAATCAGTTGAATGGAGTGCAAACATTTTTTCCCAATCAGTGGGGTGTCTCTCTGTTTTGGTTAATGTCTCTTTGGCTATACAGAAGCTTTTCAGTTTGATGTAATCCCAGGTGTTTATCTTTGCCTGAACTATCACTGCTTTGGGTGATGAGTCTTTAAAGATGTTATTGCGATGTATGTCTTGTAGTGTTTTAGCTATATTTTCTTCTATATATTTTATGGTTTCAGGTCTTATATCCAGTTCTTTTATCCATTTTGAGCTGATTTTTTGTCATGCACATATTTTCTCAATAGATATATTTTAAGTTCTACTACCTACCAGAAACTACTGCTATATGTCTTGCTGTGGATCTCTTTTCTTTAGATAACTTGGTGTTCTTTCTAGCTTCCTCTGTTTGTATATTTCTTTCTTCTATTCTTTTTTTTTTTGAAAAGATTTATTTATTTACACATACAAGAACTGGGCGTGCGGGGTGAGAGAATTCACCAGAGACAGAGTGGGGAACAGAACAGGAGGAATGACTGAAATATATTCCTGAGGGGCGCAGCGGGTGAGACAGGAGAGGTCTGCTGTGTCATGTGGGTAACTCCCTGGCTGGGGATCAAACTTTTGCTGCAGTGGCTGCATCTTAACCCCTTGCACCACCAGGGAGGCCCCTTCCATTATTTCTTGAAATAATTTTTCAATTCCATTCTCTCCTTCTTCTCCCTCTGGTATTCCTACGATTCTTATATTATCTTTCCTTGGATAATTCTTGATGTGTTGTGTCCCTACTTTGAGTCTTTTCCCATTTGCATATTTGAGCTCACTGATTTAATTTTCCATTTGGTTTATTCTATTTTGTGGCTTTCTCTAGAATTTTTCATCACCTCCATTGATCTCCTCATACTTCACAATTCAGTTATTTTCTTTTTTAAAGTTTTAATTTTAATCTTCTGTTCCTTGTTTTCTCATAGCATTCATTTGCTTTTCTGAGTTTTCTTGCTTACCTCTGGACTGTGTTTCTCTGTATTGTATTCTTCCAATTCTTTTCCTTAATCATGGCGATTTTGAATTCTGTGTCTGATAAGCATAAAAGCTCTTCCACATCTTTGTGGGTTGGTTCTGGGGTTTTGTTTTCTCTCTGTTGTGTTTTATTCCCCTGAGGACTTGCTTGGCCATTTGTAATTTACTTTCTGCCCGTTGCTGGCTTTGGGTTTGCTCTGCTGTAGCTGGGGTTTTGGTTTGGTGTGGTTCCTTCTCCCCCACTCTTCTAGGAGTTTACTGGTTGGTGGGCAGGGCAGCTGTTGCTTTGTGGGGTCTGGAATAGTGCTGGGATCTCTCCAGTAGCTCCTTGGGGTGATTTTTTGGTTGACAGCCGTCTGTGCCTGGCTTGATTTGTGGTCAGTGTATGGGCCACCCCAGAGCTCCTGCAGTGCTCCTGGGGCATTCTTCCAGCTGGTGGGCTGTCTGGGACTGAGTGGGGTTTGGGACTGGGGTTGCGAACCTCTGGGGAGTTCATCCTGATGCTCTGTGGGGCATTCTTCTGGCTGGTGAGCCATCTGGGGCTGGGAGTGCAAGCTGTATTTTGGTAGGTAAATGGATGAATAAATTGTAAGTACATCCAAATAATTGAATACTATTAGTACTAAAAAGAAATGCACTATCAAGTCATGAAAGGATATGGAGGCATCCTAGCTGCATATTATCGAGGAAAGGAAAGGTGACATACTATGTGATTCCACGTATATGGCATTTTGGAAGAAATAAAACTATGGAGACAGTAGAAAGATCAGTAGTTGCTACAGTTTGGAGGAAAGAGGAAAGTAAGGATGAATCGGTGATGCACAGATACACATATTTTCTAGGGCAATGAAATTATTCTTTATGATATTGTAACTATGAATACATGTCATTATACATATGTGCAAATCCACAGAATGTACAATAGCAAGAATGAACCCTAATGTAAACTATGGATTTAGGGTGATAATGATGTGTCAAATGTGGGTTCATCATTGTATTACTAGTGGAGGAGGATCATAATGGATAAGGTATGCATGTGTAAGGGCAACTGATACATGAGAAATCTCTATACCTTACTTTCAACTTTGCTGTGACTCTTAAACTGCTCTGAAATATGTGGGAGGGAGAGTGAGAGGGATCAAAACAGGGGAGGGAGGAGCACAAGGGTCTATGGTGATGGTGAAAGGGTGAATTGGTGGTGGGAATTTTGTGGGGACTACACGAGAAAGGAGAAAGCATACATTGCACAAAAATGAAGAATGTTTTATATATATATGAACATGTTGTATAAACAAAAAACATGGCTTAAATATATGTATTTTAGAAAAAGATTACACAGTTGATATATGAGGCAAGGAGCCCTTCCAATTTTGTCAGGATTTAAAAAATGGGATATATTATTTTTGAGAAGAAGGAAAAATGAATTGGATAAAGGGTGAGCCTAATGAGGAGAGATGCTGGAGATGAGGACTGTGTTGTGCTGTGCAGACCACACACCCTGGCAGAACTGGGATATGGGGTTGCCAAGGCCTGTGCACTGGCTCTCATATACCTTTTTTGTTCATGAAGTATTGGATGACTGTGGTGATTTGCTTGTCATCAAGTGACTCTAATCTCCTAGAACTTTCAGCTCCAGTGGCATAAAGGTGGAGTTGATGTCTGGGACTTGTTAACCTCTTCTCCTTGAATGAGGATGGTTATCAGTGAGCTGACTTACATTATACCTCAACTCAGTGAGCCTGCAAACATCTGAATGAGTGATGGGTGACCATGTGTGTATTAACCTTAGTTATTTCCCATTGGGTTGTAGGAAGGTATGCATTTGTGTGTGGGATGGTGGTCCATTAAGTAGTCTCCTTTTCCTCTTATTTCTCATAACAGGAGGTGCCTGTGTATGAGGAGTATAGAGAAAAGGTCTTAATAGTGCTGGCAGGGGAATGGGGACATATGATTTCAGGCTCAGGCAAGAAATATCACATACTTCCAAGTGGCACTCAGGTCACTCTTCAGCAGAACTAGATTTAAGCCAGTGATGTGAAAACACCTCCTGGATTGGATTTGCTGGCTCCAGCTTAACGCAAGACAATATCACCGACCTAGCTATTGAGTGAAGTAGGAAGTTTTTTCTGAAAATAGTTATATTTTTCCATTCTATTTTAAAAATTGTAATTTTTTAATTGAGGTAATATTGGTTTACAAAACTGTACATAATTTAGGACATTGGTTGATACCTCTTCAAATATATGCTACTGAACTAAAGCCCAAAGCACCCATAATCCTTCAACATGGTCCACTGGGTTCCCTCCTCCCATTTCCCCCCAATTCACCCACCATCCCTATTTGGTGGCATCAGTTCTGCTTGTTAAATTTCTAAGATAGTGGTTTAGTTTTGTTTGTTCCTTTGTTTTTTTTTTTTAATTCATATAGGCATGGAATCATAAATTATATGTCTTTCTCCCTCTGATTTAGTTCACTTGGCATTATCACCTCCAGTTCTATCCATATTGAGGAAAATGGCATGATTGCATCTCTTTTTATAGCCGAGTAGTATTCTATTGTGTATATATGCCACATATTCTAAATTCACACATCTCTTGTTGGGCATACATAGATTGTTTCATAATTTAGCTCTTGTAAATTGTACTACAATAAACATAGGTGTGGCTATACTCTTTCAAATTAGTGTTTTTGCATTCTTTGTGTAGACTCCTATATGTGGAAGTGGATGATAGGGCTGATTATTCAATATGTTGTGAAACCCCCATGTTGCTTTCCATAGGGCTGGGCCAGTCTACCGTCCTAACAGTGTATGAGAGTGACTTTTCCTTTCATATCTTCACCAATGCTTTTTGTTTCTGGTCTTTTTGATTTGGGCCCTGGCAGCAGGTATGAGGTGTCTAATTGTGGTTTTTATTTTCCTCATAATAAGTGATGATGGATATTTTATTTTTATGTGCCAATTGGCCATCTGTAGATCTTCTTTGTGAAAGTGTCTAATTAGCTCTTCTGCCCATTTTTTTGATTGTTTTCTTATGAGATGTATTAATTCTTTGTATATTTTCTATCTTAGCCCCTTGTCAAATATATGTTGATGTTCATTATTTTTTATTCAGTGGGTGTCTTTTTGTTTAAATGATGATTTCCTTCACCATGATAGTGTAGAAAGTTCTTAGTTTGATGTAGCCCCATTGGTTTATTTTTGCTGTTGTTTACCCTGCCAAGGTAGTCAAATTTCTAATAACATCCCTGAAGTCAATGTCTTGGAGTGTTTTCTCTATGTTTTCTTTTATGTATTTTGTGGTTTCATACACATATTTTTATATTATTATTATTATTTTTTTAAAAGATTTATTTATTTTTATTTATATAAGAACCAGGGTACAGGCCAGATGCGCAGGAGGGTGAGAGGATTCATCAGAGATAGAGTGGGGAACAGAACAGGCAGAATGATGAAATACACTGCTGAGGGGAGCAGTGGATGAGACAGGAAAGATCTGCTATGCCATGTGGGTTTCTCTCTGATTGGCGAGGGTCGAACTGGCGCTGCAGAGGCTACAGACAGTTTCACAGCGCTACACTAAAACGCCTGCGCCACCAGGGGAGGCCCTATATGATTATATTTTTTTAAATTTATTTATTTATGCTTACAAGAGCTGGGGTACAGACCAGAGATGCGGGGGGATGGGGTGAGAGGACTTACCAGAGACAGAGACTGACTGAAATACACTGTTGAGGGGGCAGTGGGTGAGACAGGAGAGGTCTGCTGCGCCATATGGGTTTCTCTCTGGCTGGCTAGGGATTGAGCCCATGCTGCAGAGGCTTGGATTGCCTCATAGTGCTGTGCTTAACCCCTTGTACCACCAGGGAGGACCAACACATTTTAAATCTATTTTGAGTAAGGTTTTGTGCATGGTGTGAGATAGTAGTCTACACTCATTGTTTTGCATATGACTAGTTTTGTCAACCATTTATTGAAAGACTTTTCTTTCTCCATTGTGTGCTGTTGAATTCTTTGTCACAGGTAAACTCTCCCTATAAGTGTGAGTTATTTTGTTGATCCAGTTGCTGTCAATTCTATTAATTGATCTTTGTGCTTATATTTATCTCAATAACATACTGCTTTTATTTTTATTGCTCTGTAATACACAGACCAACGGAACTGAATAGAGAGCCCAGAAATAAAATCACACTTATACGGACAACTGATCTTTGACAAAGGAGCAAAGAATATACAATGGAACATGGGCAGTTTGTTCAATAAATCGTGCTGGGAAAACTGGACCACCACATGCAAAAAAATGAAACTAGACCACTATCTCTCACCATATACAAAAATCAACTCAAAATGGATGAAAGAACCGGACATAAGACTTGAAACCGTAAAATATATAGAAGAAAATATAGCTAAAACACTACAAAACATACGTTGCAATAATATCTTTAAAGACTCATCACCCAAAGCAGTGATAGTTCAGGCAAAGATAAACACCTGGGATTACATCAAACTGAAAAGCTTCTGTATAGCCAAAGAGATATTAACCAAAACAGAGAGACACCCCACTGATTGGGAAAAAATCTTTGCACTCCATTCAACTGATAAGGGACTGATCACAAAGATAAACAAAGAACTCACCCAACTCAACAAAAACAAAATAAACAATCCAGTCAAGAAATGGGCAGGAGAACTTAAAAGATATTTCTCCAAAGAGAAAATGCAAATGGCCAATAGACATATGAAAAAATGTTCAATGTCCCTTATAATCAGGGAAATACAAATCAAAACCATATTGAGATACCACCTTACACCAGTAAGAATGGCACATATAAAAAAAAAATAAGCAACAATGAATGTTGGCGAGGATGTGGTGAAAAAGGAACTCTCCTGTATTGCTGGTGGGAGTGCAAACTGGTCCACCCACACTGGAAAGCTGTCTGGAGGTTCCTCAGTCTACTGAAAATGGAGCTACCATATGGCCCAGCAATTCCACTCCTAGGGATCTACCCAAAAGACACAAAAACATTGATTCAAAAGAGCACCTGTACACCTATGTTTATTGCAGCACTATTTACAATAGGTAAAACCTGGAAACAACACAAATGCCCAAAAATAGATGACTGATCAAGAAGATGTGGTATATATACACCATGGAATATTATTCAGCAATCAAAAAAGATAAACTCATGCCATTTGCAGAAATGTGGATGGAGCTAGAAGGAATGATGCTCAGTGAAATAAGCCAGAAGGAAAAAGAAAAATACCAGATGGTTTCACTTATAACAGAAATATAGGGAAACCAAATAAGAACATCAGTGTAAAAAAAAAAAACATTATAAAACACAACAAAGCAAAAACAGACAATTATAAATCAGAGACATACTGCAGGGAAGAGGAGGGAGAGGGATCACAAGGATGGAGGGAGGAGCACAGGGGACTGAAGTGATGGTGCACGGGTTCATTGGTGAAGTGAACTCAATGGGAACTACACCTGAGGGGGTGGGGAAGCAAATATTATTTAAAAATGAACAATGATGTAAAAAATAAAAAAAATTATTATTGCTCTGTAGTATAGTTGAACTCTGGGAGTGTGATACCTCCATTTTTCTTTTTTCACGGGATTGCTTTGGCTATTCAGGCTTTCTCTGGGTTCCATATGAATTTCAGTAAACCTTGATCTATTTATGTGAAGAATAACATTGAGACTTTGATATTGTATAAATGCTGTATATTGTTTTGGGTAAGATGGCATTTTAATGATGCTAATTCCAGCCCCTGAGCAAGGATTATCCTTCAATTTCTTTGTGTCTTCTATTTCTTTAAATAATGTCTTATAGTTTTTGTTATATAGGCTTTTAATGTCTTCTGTTTAATGTATTTCTAGGTACTTACTTTAATTTTTTACTCTGAATATTTTTTTTTTAGGATTTTATTTATTTTATGGAGAAAATATTGGTTTTCAACATTGTATGTGGTTTAGAGACATGGTATCACATCTCCTTAGATGCATGTCCTCACACCACATCCACCACTGAAATACCCATAGTCCTCCACCACAGTCCATTGTACCTCCCTTTCCACTTTGTTTCTCCCATCCCCCTCTTGTAGCCTTGATTCCACAGTCAGTTTTCCAGGGTTTGTTATTGTTTTGGTTTAATCTGACTCTGTTTTTTCTTTATATTCTACAAACAAATGCAACAATCTGGTATTTGTCTTTCTCCTTTTGACTTATTTTTCTTAGCACTAGCCCTTCCATATACTTAGTATTTTCTGTTACTATTGTGAAAGTAATTGTTTTTTCTTGAGTTCTTTCTCTTTTAATTCATTGTTTCTTTTTAAAATAAAGATTTATTTATTTATGCATACAAGAACAGGGATGTAAGCCAGAGGTGCCGGGGTGAGGGGTTGTGGTGAGAGGATTCACCAGAGAGAATGGGGAGCAGAACAGGCAGATCTACGAAATACACTGCTGAGGGGAGCAGCGGGTGAGGCAGGAGAGGTCTGCAGCGCCATGTGGGTTGTTCCCTGGCTGGCTGGGGGAATCAAACTATTCCTGCAGTGGCTGGCAATAGCTTGATAGTGCTGTCTTTAACACTAGGGAGGCCTTTGATTCATTGTTTCTGTGCAGGAATGCAAGTTGATTTTTAGATTTTGACTTTGTAGCCTTTTATTTTACTGTACTGATTTATTGTTTCTAATAGCCCTTTTTAGTGGGAGATTTAGGATTTCTTGTGTACATTATCATGTTGTCTACAAATAGTGATAATTTGGATTTTTAAAATTTCTTCCCTTGTCTAATTGCTCTAGCTTGAATTTCCAATTTATGGGTGAAAGTGAATATCCTTCTACTGTCCATGTCTTTTTTTTTTTTAAAGACTTATTTATTTATGCATTCAAGAACTGGGGTATAAGCCAGAGGTACAGTGGGGGGCAATGAGAGGATTCACCAGAGAGAGTGGGGAGCAGAACAGGCAGATATACTGTAATACACTGATGAGGGAAGCAGCAGGCAGTCAGGAGAGGTCTGCTGTGCCATGTGGGTTGGCTCCCTGGTCGGCTGGGCATTGAACTCATGCTGCAGTGGCTGGCAATCATTTGATAAAACTGCGTCTTTAACCCCTGCACCACCAGAGATATCCCCTGTTCTTGTTAGGGGAAAACCTTCCAGATTTTCAACAATGAATATGATGCTAGGTATGGATTTGTCACATGTAGTCTTTGTTTTCCTACTATCTCCCATTTTTGGAGAGTTTTGAAAATCATAATGGATGGTTTTTAAAATCATGATGTATGCTCCTTTTAATGTATTGCTAAATTTGCTTTGCTAATATTTTGTTGAGAATATTTTTGTCTATGTCAACAAGGATGTTAGCCTGTAGTTTGCCTTTATTGTGATGAATTGTTTGCTTTTGGTATCAGATAAAATATTCATGGAAATATTGCCTCTTTTGCAATTTTTTGGGAATACTTTGAGAATCCTAGATATTAGTTTATATTTGAAGGTTTGGTATGACTTGTAACTGGTCCAGAGCTTTTGTTTTTTGGGGAGATGTTTAATTATTGTTTCAATTTCCTTCCTTATAATCAGTCTATTCAGGATTTCCCTCCTTATAAACGGTCTTGTTCATACAACCTTCAGAAGATTGTATGCTTTGAAAAGTTTGTCCATTTCTTCTAGGTTCTCCAATATATATTGGCATAAAGATGCTCATAGTAATTTCTTATAATCCTCTATATCTGAGATGCTTGTTTTAACTTCTTTTTTGTTTTTGCTTGTTTTTATTAGCATTTTTCTTCTTCTTTTTCTCTTGTGAGTCTTCCTATAGGTTTGCCTATTTTGTTTATCTTTTCAAAGAAACAGCTTTTGGTTTTGGTGATCATTTGAACTGTTTTAAAAAATTTCTATTTCATTTATTTGCATTCTAATTTTTATT
>NW_023605083.1:71968853-72157843 GCF_014898055.3 Talpa occidentalis
CATACATAAAATCAACTCAAAATGGATTAAAGAACTAGACATAAGACCCGAAACCATAAAATACATGAAGGAAATATAGGCAAAAACACTACGGGATTTGCACATCAAAGACATCTTTACAGACACATCACCCAAAGCAGTGATAGTGAAGACAAAGATAAACAGCTGGGACTACATCAAATTAAAGAGCTTCTGCACAGCAAAAGAGACAATAACAAAAACGAAGAGAAACCCACCAAACTGGGAGAACATTTTTGCACCCAACACTAATGATAAGGACTGATCACAAAAATCTGCAAAGAGCTGATGAGACTCAGCAACAACAAAGAAAATAATCCAGTCAAAAAATGGGCAGAAGAACTAAAAAGAAACTTCTCTGAAGAGGAAATGCAAATGGCCAACAGACATATGAAAAAATGTTCAACATCACTTGTAATCAGGGAAATGCAAATCAAAACTACCATGAGATACCATCTCACACCAGTGAGAATGGCACATATTAAAAAAACTAGCAACAACAAATGTTGGCGAGGATGTGGAGAAAAAGGAACTCTCCTGCACTGTTGGTGGGAGTGCAAACTGGTCCAACCACTATGGAGAGCTGTGTGGAGATTTCTGGACCTACTAAACATAGAGCTTCCATATGATCCAGCAATTCCACTCCTAGGTATTTACCCAAAGGACACAGAAACATCAATTCCAAAGAGCACCTGCACTCCTATGTTTATAGCAGCACTGTTTACAATAGCTAAGCTTTGGAAACAACCCAAATGCCCAAAAATAGATGACTGGATCAAGAAGATGTGGTACATATATACATGGATATTACTCAGCATTCAAAAAAGATAAACACATGCAATTTTGCAGCAACATGGATGGCACTGGAAGGGATCATGCTCAGCGAAATAAGCCAAAAAGAAAAAGAAAAATACCGGATGGTCTCACTCATAGCAGGAATCTAGAAAACTTAAATAAGGGACCAGGAAAATGAATATAAGAAAGTGAAAATCAAAATCAACAAAAAACTATGAACCAGAGACACTTTTTGGGGGGTGGGGGGCGGGAGGGGAAGGATTGGGGGTCAGAATGGGGTGTTTGCAATTGTATGGGGGAATATAAAAATAAAATTTAATATTAAAAAAAAATAAAATAAAATGTCAAATGACAGAAAAGATCACAGTCATCAACTTTTAATCCCTTCTTCTTCAACACTAGACTTGATACCATTTTGGAAGAGTATTTAGCAACACCCATGTGAAATAATTGGATTCTAAGGGGATGAAATCTATTTCAAAAGATATTTTTGGCAAGTGTTGTAATAGTTACCATTTTAAGCCAGAATTTTTTTCTGTTCATAATTAAAGTAGTCCCTTTTAAAAACAGCTTCCAGGGCCACCACTGGTGGCACAGAGGTTGAGCGCTGGGCTGCGAAGCTGTGCAGCACTGGTTTGCTCCCTGGCCGCCGGCGAGGATCCCACATAGCGCGACAGACCTCTCCTGCCACTCCTGCTGCTCCCCTCAGCAGTGTATTTCTCACTCTGCCTGTTCTGTTCCCCACTCTGGCTTTGGTGAATTCTCTCACCCTCCCGCACTTCTGACTGTACCCATGCTTGTATAAATAAATAAATAAATCTTTAAAAAGAAAACAAAAAGAAAAACAGCTTCCATTCTTGAAGGGATAAAATTTTCATCAATTCTTTTTTTAAAAGATTCAACAATTTCCTTTAAATAATGAAATAGTTTGCTCTTATGTCAAGTTGCATATTATGGTTGCTGAAGAGATACTGAAAAGTACAGACAAAAAATAAGTAGGCTTTACTCAGTGGGCTATTTTAAAAGTCAGCAACAATTTCAGGGGCCTTTCTTTCAAAATTAGAAGTATGATTTCAGTGCTTCAAACAAACTAAAGATTCTATTAACTGTATTTGTACCAGATGACTACTGTTTTATTTTTATTTTCTATTTTTATTTTATTTTTAAGATTTATTTATTTATATGAGCTGGGGTACAGGCCAGAGGCGCAGGAGGGTGAGAGGGTTCACCAGAGGCAGAGTGGGGAGTAGAACAGGCAGATGGACGAAAAACACTGCAGAAGGGAGCAGTGGGCAAGACAGGAGAGATCTGCTGTGCCATGTGGCTTTCTCCCTCGCGGGGCAGAGGCTGTGGACAGCTTCACAGTGCGGTGCTCAACATGATGTGCCACTGCGGAGGCCTGACCACTGGGTTTTTGAATCAGAGAGAGTGGAAGAGTATTTAATATCAACAAAATCATAAAACTATAATCACTCAGTTTAAACAGTATAAATGTGAAGATAAGGGACTTTTTTAATGACAATTATTTCAATAGATATCAATAAAAATTGATGCAAATAGGAAATCAGATGTGATTTTAGCAGAATTACATAGGACATGGGCAAGACAACCACTGCCTTTCATTAAATCATCTATGCTTTGAGTAAGCATTATACATTTATTCAAACATCTGCCAAAATTTGTATTACCTCCACCAAAAGTAGTACAATTTTTTTTTTCTTCTTTATGTCAAACTCAGAGTCTCTGAAAAAAATTTGTTGTTGTTTCTAAAGCCTCATTTGGAAGTGTTTTGCTTCCATCAGCCCTATACACATACCTTTTCATAAGCAAACATCACACAAGGGAAATTTTTCTGCCTTGTGATTACTTGAGTTATGGCTTTGACTTAAGGTGAGGTATTCAGATCTATCAAAATCTCTGTACTTGTAAGTAGAGCTAGTGATTTTTGTTATTGTAGTAGATTTTATCTTGGCATTTGAAAATCGTTTACATTTTGAATTAGAAAATATTTGTTATAGTCAGATGCCCAGTCATGTGAACTGAAGGACTGATAATATATTGTGTAGAACACCATTACTATATCTTCCGTGACTACTTATAGTCTTCGTCTGGATTTTTCTTAATTAAAAAATCTGTTATTTTATTATTTTCTTTGGTACTAGTTGTAAAACTCAACCAGCACTTATTTTTACTGTTAGGATATATGGGTATATATCTGCCTTTGATGTTATGTTACCGTTGAATGAACAATCACATGGAGTAAATGAGTTTCGAAAGACCATTTTCCTGTGCTCAGGAAATTCAATGGGAAATTTACACTTTTTTGGTTAGGAACTGTAACTGGGGTCGCACCTGGACATAGTGAAGTGCAAGGTCCGCATACAGCTGCAGGCCCACCACCCAGAGGGCAGGGCCAAGTATGTGTGCCTGGAAGTGGAGGGCAAAAGACTGAGGCTGAGGTGTCCTCTTGGATCCAGCTGGTTGGAGGGGACCTGGACTGCACTCAGGTGTGCCTGGCCAATGCTTTGCAAAACGGGAGGAACCTGAGAAAGCAGGTGATGAGAGTGAGAGAGGCATGATGATTATGAAAACTGAGACTTCAAAGAGGAAGCTAGAACTTCAGGAAATCCAATTCAAAGATGCTAAGCAAAATGTACAAGTGTCAAGTAAGTATGAAGAGGTGACTTGTAAGTTGGTATTGAAGGGTATATTGAAGGGTATGGAGATTTTTTTTTTCATTTTGATGTAGAAGATTTGGGGTGTAGGTCATAGGTGCAGGGGGTGAGAGGATTCACCAGAGACAGAGTGGGGAGCAGAACAAGCAGATCTACTGAAATATACTGCTAAGGGGAGCAGCGGCCAGTCATGAGAGGTCTGTTGCGCCATGTGGGTAGCTCCCTGGCTGTAGCAGTGATAGTGCTGAGACTTTACCCCTACACCACCAGGGAGGCCCTGGAGATTTCTTTAGAAAATAAAAATGGAATTTGTATGATCCAGAAATACTTCTGCTAGGTGTCTACCCCCGAAACATGAAAACACTAATGCAAAAGACATATGTGCCTACTACATGTCAACTTGACTGAATCAATTGGTACCTGGATATTGCTGAAGATGTATCTGTGAGGGTATTTTAGATGACATTAACATTTTAAAAGCTAGACTGAGTAAACCAGATTGCCTTTCCTAAAGTGGGCATGCCTTATCCAATCCATTGATGAGAGGTAGCCCCATTAAGAGAGAATTCTTTCTGTCTGACAGCTTTGGGACATTGATTTTCCTACCCTGAACTCTTCTTGGGTCTCTTCTTGGCCTTTAGACTGGAATATACCATGAGCTCTCCTGGGTCTCTCACTTACCAACTCACCCTGCATTTTTGGGAACTTGTCAGCTTCCATGATTATGTGAGCCAATTCCTTATAATAAATCTCTTTCTATTGGTCTGTTTTATTGGTCTATCTTATTGGTTTGCCTTCTCTGGACAGCCCTTATTAATACAACTGGTTATGGGTTCCTGTTTCCAGCTCCTTCAGTATCCCTTACTCTTATTGCTCCAGTCCAGAATAAAACTGAAGGTTACCTGCCAGCCAATGATCCAGGAACTAAATGGTGAGGTCTGGCTCATCAGAAAGTCTCCAGGCCCACATAAATATTCTCTCAATGGGACTGTGCTTCCTTTTATATTCTGGCCAATGTGACTCAGCAAGTTCTGGGTGGATTTTCCTAAGGGCCACGCTCACATCCACTGCTCTCTCAGTGGCTGTAATGTTCCAGCCAGCTCACCCAGTGGCTGCAATGTGCCACCTGCCACCAAAGGGGGCAGAAAGCTAGTGGGGAAAATAGAATCCATGGCAGTACAATGGCAAGTTGTTTATTAATTTATAACATAATGTGGTATTATCCTGGTATTATAACAGGGTAATCTCCAGGGGAAGAGAATGTTCCATGTTCTTTGCCTGACCCTAAGTAGGGGTGGAGCTGGGTAGGGGAGAAAGGCTAGTGAGAATATATACACAATGGGCTGTTATTCAGCAATCAAAAAAGATAAACTCATGCCATTCACAGCAACATGGATGGAGCTAGAAGGAACTATGCTCAATGAAATAAGCCAGAAGGAAAAAGAAAAATATCGGATGGTTTCACTTATAGAAGGAATATAGGGGAGCAAAATAAGATATCAGTGTAAAAAATAGCAATACAAAAAAACAACAAAACAAAAACAGACAATTATAAACTAGAGACATCCTGCAGGGGAGGAGGAGGGAGAGGGATCAGAGGGAGGGAGGGAGGAGCACAAGGGACTGTGGTGATGGTGCACCGGTGCATTGATGAAGGAAATTCTATGGGGACTACGCCTGGAGGGGGAGCAAATATTGTTTAAAAAGGAACAATGATATAAAAAGTAAATAATTAAAATAAAATTCTAAAAAAAAAAAAAAGGTAGTGAGAGACTGAGAGAAGGGAGGATGGGGATCAAGAAGAGGATCTGGGGCCTCCCCTGGTGGTGCAGGTGGTTGAGTGCCATGTTATGAAGCTGTCCACAGCCTCTGCAGCCCTGGTTCGATCCCGGCCAGCCGGCCAGCGAGGGTCCCAAATGGTGCGGCAGACCTCTCCTGCCTCGCCCGCTGCTCCCCTCAGCAGTGTATTTCATCATTCTGCTTGTTGTGTTCCCTGCTCTGTCTCTGGTGAATCCTCTCACCTTCCCACTCATCTGGCCTGTACCCCAGTTCTTGTATAAATAAATAAATATTTTAAAAAATCAGTATAACTTTAAAAAAAAAAAAAAGAAGGGGATCTGGAGGAGACATATTGAGTACAGAGACATGTGAAGAAGCTGCACTTTCTTCTTGGCCTTAGACTTGTACCAGGGTCTTGGGAGACTTGGAAGGAGACACTTGAAAGAGAAAGAGATGTGGGTGAGAGACATGTGGGGAGGTTGACAATGGCAACCTTTATCTTGACTTGGTTTTGATTTTACTCTTTTCCTTCCAGACTTGTCTGGCCTCTTCTGCCCTTTTCCTATTGGTTCCCGCCAGAAGGTGTCTTAGACTTGTGGCAAACTTTGGAGCCTCGGAATTCCTGCTTTGGGCCAACCCTGTTTGACTGGGCATTTACCTAGGAGGACTTTGGGAGTTTGATTTGGAAACTATATTCTTTCTTTCTCTACTCCCTATTGCACACTAATTGTATTAAAATTTTTTCTGTTGAAGGTCTTATGCATTGGATTATGTTTTGTCTTGTTATGGTGGGTGGCAGAACCTATTCAGAGGCAGGTTTGAGGGTCCCAGGGTACTCTTCCTTCTTCCCTAGAACAGTATCCAGACAGATTTTTTTTTAAAAAAAGATTTATTTATTTAAGCATACAAGTGCTGGGGTACAGGCCAGAGATGTGGGGGGTGAGAGGATTTACCAGAGACAGAGTGGGGAATGGAACAGGCTGATTAACCAAATTACACTGCTGAGGGGAGCAGCGGGCAAGTCAGGAGAGGTCTGCTGCACCATGTGGGTAGCTCCCTGGCCAGCTGGGGATCTAAGGCGTGCTGCAGAGGCTGTGGACAGCTTCACAGGTTGCATCTTAACACCTTGTGCCACCAGGGAGGCCCCCCCTGTATCCAAACAGATTTTTGAGGTAGAGGCAGCATCTAATTGCTTGAATGTGGGAAGGGCATCAAGGAAGAACTCAACAATGAGTTTTAGGTTTGAATTGAACAACCTGAAAGATAGTGTTGCCATTTTGTGAGTTAACAAACCCCAAGAAAGAACAAGTTTGGTGGGGAGAGAGAGGAATCAGGAATTCAGGAGGATGACATCATTTTAGATGCATATGAGACCTCCAAAAGGCATGTAGAAGTTTTCTGGATATATGAGTCTGATATTAGAGGAAAGTTTTGAGTTGAGCATAAACATGGGGAGTTAACAACATACATTCTATTTAAAGTCAGAAAGATAAAGATAGTCACTCTGGGAAAAATGTAGAAAGATGAGAGGAATAGTGATTCAGGACCAAGCCCACAGGAAGTCCAGGATTTAGAGTCAAGTAGAGGAAGATGTTTCAGCCAAGAAAATAAGGGTGGACCCTTTTATTATCGAAACAAAAAAAATCAAATATTTGGGAATAAATCTAACAAAAGAGGTAAAGGACCTATACAAAGAAAACTATAAAACACTGTTAAAAGAAATAGAAGAAGACACAAATAAATGGAAAGACATCCCCTGCTCATGGATTGGAAGAATAAACATTATTAAAATGGCCATCCTTCCAAAAGCAATATACAGATTCAATGCTATTCCAATCAAAATCTCAATGGCATTCTTCAAAGAAATAGAACAATTATTGATGAAATTCATATGGAATCACCAAAAACCCCGAATAGCCAAAGCTCTACTGAAAAAAAAAGAAGGAAATGGAGGCATCACACTCCCAGACTTCAAACTATACTACAAAGCCATAATCATCAAAACTGCATGGTATTGGAACAAGAACAGACATACAGACCAATGGAATCGAATAGAAAATCCAGAAATAAACCCACAGATTTATGGTCAACTAATCTTTGACAAAGGAGCAAAGACTATGCATTGGAGCAAAGAAAGTTTGTTCAATAAATGGTGCTGGGAAAACTGGGTCGCTACATGCAAAAGAATGAAGCTTGACCACTACCTCACACCATACACAAAAATCAACTCAAAATGGATTAAAGAACTAGACATAAGACCTGAAACCATAAAATACATAGAAGGAAATATAGGCGAAACACTACGGGATTTGCACATCAAAGACATCTTTACAGACACATCACCCAAAGCAGTGATAGTGAAGAGAAAGATAAACAGCTGGGACTACATCAAATTAAAGAGCTTCTGCACAGCAAAAGAGACAATAACAAAAACAAAGAGAAACCCCACCAACTGGGAGAACATTTTTGCACCCAACACTAATGATAAAGGACTGATCACAAAAATCTGCAAAGAGCTGATGAGACTCAGCAACAACAAAGAAAATAATCCAGTCAAAAAATGGGCAGAAGAGCTAAAAAGAAACTTCTCTGAAGAGGAAATGCAAATGGCCAACAGACATATGAAAAAATGTTCAACATCACTTGTAATCAGGGAAATGCAAATCAAAACTACCATGAGATACCATCTCACACCAGTGAGAATGGCACATATTAAAAAAACTAGCAACAACAAATGTTGGCGAGGATGTGGAGAAAAAGGAACTCTCCTGCACTGTTGGTGGGAGTGCAAACTGGTCCAACCACTATGGAGAGCTGTGTGGAGATTTCTGGACCTACTAAACATAGAGCTTCCATATGATCCAGCAATTCCACTCCTAGGTATTTACCCAAAGGACACAGAAACATCATTTCCAAAGAGCACCTGCACTCCTATGTTTATAGCAGCACTGTTTACAATAGCTAAGCTTTGGAAACAACCCAAATGCCCAAAAATAGATGACTGGATCAAGAAGATGTGGTACATATATACCATGGAATATTACTCAGCATTCAAAAAGATAAACACATGCAATTTGCAGCAACATGGATGGCACTGGAAGGGATCATGCTCAGCGAAATAAGCCAAAAAGAAAAAGAAAAATACCGGATGGTCTCACTCATAGCAGGAATCTAGAAAACTTAAATAAGGGACCAGGAAAATGAATATAAGAAAGTGAAAATCAAAATCAACAAAAAAACTATGAACCAGAGACACTTTTTGGGGGGTGGGGGGCGGGAGGGGAAGGATTGGGGTCAGAATGGGGCGTTTGCAATTGTATGGGGGAATATAAAAATAAAATTTAATAAAAAAAAAAAAAAAAAAAAAAAAAAAAAAAAAAAGAAAATAAGGGTGGAGTGACGAGTGTGGCAGGACAATGGCCAGGAGAGAAGTTTAAGAAAAACAGTGCTTAATTGTCTTGAATGCTGTTGAGAATAAGATTTAAAGGAAATAGACTTTAAAAGCATTAAACTATTTTTTCACAAAATGTAAGATTATGACTACAAATCAGCCTCAAAAAATTTTAACATGAGAAAGAAAATTTGAGTTGTTGGTTGCCAAATGGCCAGCAAATGTAACCCATTAATTTTGTATCAAGGATTGGGCCAAGACATTGACTCAGTAGATGCTTGTGGATAATTGAGTGGATGCAGTTGGCTCAGTAAAACAAATGACTCTGCTACCTCAAGAAAGCCAAACTGATCTGAGTTAAACTCTCATATTATCCATGTAGAATTTGGGATTTTTAGAGGACAAAGATAAACCTGTGGGTTGGGTGTGTTGCTCATATATTTAGCTCATTTATCTAGCTCTGATGCTATTAATCACTGTCCAAAAGGTAAGCCCCCATACTGAAATATTTTCAACCTTCAAAAATATGTAAACTAAAAAATAGTTTAATGATCACATGATCATGAGCTTAATTGCAGGCAGAGCTGAAGCTGGTACAGATTCCTTTGCTGACATCTTTGTGTGTAAAATTAGCCTCCAATGTACCTGAGTGACACCATGGCATTTTGCTCCACTTACAATTTTTAGCTTCCAGGATAGAAAGTAGACTGAGAAATAAGTGTTTACTGAGGTTTTCGCATTAAAGGAATAAGGCAGATACATTTTTTACTTTGTATCTAATGCACAGAATTTCCAAAAGTAAAATTTTGAATACATTACTAATGAGAATTCTTGCTTAAATTATTAATTGTAAGGGCCCATTTTCTTGGGTATTTGGTAAGCATATAACCAAGAAAATCTAGCCATGTTTTGATAGAATGGCTCAGGGTGTATGGCTATTAGGACGTTATTGGCTCTGCCTAATCACAGATAGGACAATTAATTAATTTCCTTCCTTAATTGCATCCCTATGTGACATGTCTCGAGACAGTTATGTGCAATGTCTGTGTATCTGTGTAGATGAGAGAAGAATCATGGTTTGAGGTATACTAGGACACATGTTATTGCAGTTAATTTGGGAATGAAAACAAGAAAGATATGAGTTATCTTATAAAGTTAGTCTGTCAGTAAAGAATGGCCTGCCTGTGTCATAGAGAATGATGGTTTTAAGATATTCTTAAATGTTTAGCATTTATATTAAATTTATTTCTGAAACATATGAATTGTAAGCTCTGTGATTTAGGAGAAAATACTGAAAGAAAAATTACAACAGTATTTCTCTTGGAATGTGTTAATTAAGGTTAGCTTTATGGGTTGCAAAAGCAGGTCTTAGGAAGATGTTTCATTCATTCTGAGGAAAGAGGCAAGGTTGAAGATTGGAAAAGGAAGCAAGAATTCAAAATGAGGAAACCAGGGCTGGAGTGAGGAGTAGAGTATGAGATAGGTGGGGAAAGTGGTTCTAGATGGGTGGGCTTCACAGGTGCCAGGATGATGCCTGACTTGGGTGGAAGGGAGAGAAGACTCTCCTTATGGAATAATGACAGCAGGGTTTGGTGCGGTAATGGAAATAGATAAGATTAGACAGATATAAATTGCCAGTGATTTCTCAAATGTGTAGTAATGGAGAGGTACTAACAATTCAAAGCATAATTGACCATAAGGTATTGTCTTTTTTAAAAAGGCGCTAAACTGGTGGTTGAAAATGATATTAATTTAATTTTGTATGTGCAAATTTCATTATTGTTAATATTTCCCCATATATTTGTTTATATAACATATATTTTAATGAGTTATCTGTAATTTTTCTCTGTTTTTTACTATCTCTGTTTTTTACTAATCTATTTTCAAAATGGAAGTAACTCTCATCTTTGGCAATAATAATTAAAACTTGTATTTTATGGTTTCAGGTCTTATGTCTAGTTCTTTAATCCATTTTGAGTTGGTTTTTGTACATGGTGTGAGGTAGTAGTCAAGCTTCATTCTTTTGCATGTAGTGACCCAGTTTTCCCAGCACCATTTATTGAACAAACATTCTTTGCTCCAGTGCATATTCTTTGCTCCTTTGTCAAATATTAGTTGACCATAAATCTGTGGGTTTATTTCTGGATTTTCTATTAGGTTCCATTGGTGTCTGTTCTTGTTCTGATACCATGCAGTTTTGATGATTATGGCTTTGTAGTATAGTTTGAAGTCTGGGAGTGTGATGCCTCCATTCCCTTCTTTTTTTTTTTGGCTATTTGGGGTTTTTGGTGGTTCCATATGAATTTCATCAATAATTGTTCTATTTCTTTGAAGAATGACATTGAAATTTTTATTGGAATAGCAGCAGTGTGGAGATTTCTTGACCTGCTAAAGATAGAGCTTCCATATGATCCAGCAATTCCACTCCTAGGTATTTACCCAAAGGACACGGAAACATTAATTCCAAAGGGCACCTGCACCCCTATGTTTATAGCAGCACTATTTACAATAGCTAAGCTATGGAAACAACCCAAATGCCCAAAAATAGATGACTGGATCAAGAAGATGTGGTCCATATGCACAATGGAATATTACTCGGCAATCAAAGAAGATAAACACATGCAGTTTGCAGCAACATGAATGGAGCTAGAAGGGATCATGCTCAGCGAAATAAGTCAGAAAGAAAAAGAAAAATACCAGATGGTCTCACTCATGGCAGGAATTTAGAAACTTAAATAAGGGACCAGGAAAAAGACTAACTAATACAAAGTAAAAATCAAAATCAACAAGCAACTATAAACCAGAGACACACTACGGGGTGGGGGGAGGGGAGAGGAAGGATTAGGGTCAAAATAAGGAGGGTGGGAATTGTATGGGGAGTATAACCAAAATGAAAATGTATACATTGTGCAAAAATGAAAAATGATGTAAGAATTATATAAAATAAAATATTAAAAAAAACTTATACTCGCACCTGATAAAAATTTACATTTTTGTCAAAGGATAAACAAGTGACTATTGCTCATAATTCTACCATTCAAAAATAAATATTTTCCTTATTAATATTTCTATTATTGTCTTAAATATTTTTTGTAATGCTTATAAAAATTAGATTTAATCAAGCATACTGTTTTTTTATTGTGGTAAAAAATACATAACATAAAATTTACCTTTTTAACCCATTCAGGGGCATTAAGAACATTCACAATATAGTGCAAACATGTTGTGTTTACTCTTAATTGGTTCAGTTACACTAATAGCTTCTCATAAAAAGCACTGGCATGATTCTCTTACAAAGTTTCTCAAGGGCTCCAAGGGCTAGTCCTGTCATCCTTTTAATGGATATTTGAATGTTTCCACCATTTTTCAGTTGTTAAACATCATGTCTTGATGAACAATTTTATGCCAACCCATGTATACCTTTGTAGACCTGTTGTCTATGAGAGAGTGAACCCCTAAGAGGTGAATTGTTAGAATGAACAGAATCACAATAATGCATTTGGTGTATGCTCTCAGATCATCTTCCAGAAATGCCATGCAAATTATAGACCTGCCAGCAGTAAATGAGAAAGGATTGGGGAATATTTTATTGATTTATATATACTTTTGTGGTATGTGAATTTTTGTACAAACATTATTAACCATTATCTGACATGTGTTTTTATTGACAATATATCACTAGTTTGTTTATTGACTTTTCATATTTTTGGCTTCCACAAATTTCAGCTCTGCCAAACCTATTGATTTAAAAATACTTATTTTTTTCTATTGTTTTTAAATTATAATGTGCCTTTTTTTGTTAAGAAGTTTGATCCATTGATGTATTGATCCATTGAGTCATCATATTTTTTACTTATTTGACACCAACACAATGCTAGAAACAGTTTGAGACACTGTGAATAGGTAAACAATATTATCCATTGTTCACAACAAATTCCCCATCTTCAAGCTCATATTTTGGTGGAATAACTAGACTATCTACTTTGATAAACTTCAAGTCCTTTTTCATTTCCATTTTCTCTAGTTTACAAAATTTTATCTATATAGAATTTATTTATATGGTGTCAAAAAATAAACCAATTAATTCCCTTTGTACCTGCCTGGCATGTTACCCCAAACTGCTCGCTCATTGTTATAGTATTTATTAAATATTCTTTTCATTCCCCATTTGGTTTATGATGCTTATAACCAAATACTTCATTGAGATAGTGATCCTTCATTTACTTTCATTATGTAATAACAAAATGCAAGGTTACTGTGAAGTTGCTAAGTTGTATTGTTTCATCAAAATGCCAGAAGTTTCCAAGGATACAATAATTCTCAGAAACACTCAAATGGAATTTGCTTTGATAGTTCAGAAATGATCTCATGAAAGTTTCTAGGAGTATTGAGAGGTGTGAAAGATACCATTACCTCGATGATTAGTGCATTCCCTCATTCCCTCCCTCCTTCCCTCCTCTCCCTTTTTTACTGAGGATATATGGTTAGAGTTTTTGTGTGTTTGATATTGTTTCAGAATAAACAGCCAAATAATTTATATCAATCAGCAGGATTAATAATGTGTAACATCTATCTGATGTTCTGTTTGTGTTGGCTGATATTCTGTTGCTTATCCATCATCCATCCATCCATCCATGCATCCATGCATCCTTCCTCTACTTATCTGTGGGTTCCTGTGACCTATTTGCTATCTGCAAATCACAACAGAGCATTCCTGCTCGACTACCTGCAGAGTAGTCTGTATCACAAGACAGGCTCAGAGACACGTAGACCTTCATTGATCTGATTAGGTGACTATCTCCATGGTGGTCTCAGGACAACTCTGACTGTGGTAACATCAGCACATATGCAAATGTCTCTTGATTGTATGGTCACGATATCCCCTTCTCTATTTCTCGTAAAACTTTGTCCCTCATTCCAATCCCACTCTCTGGACTTTATGCCTCATACCATTGTTGCATGATCAGATGTTACTAGTCTGTATGCTTTCTTTCTTTCTTTTTTTTTCCTTTTTTAAAGATTTATTTATTTATTTATTTATTTATTTATTTATTTATTTATTTATTTATTTATTTATTTATACAAGCACTGTGTACAGTCAGAAATGCGGGAGGGTGAGAGAATTCACCAGAGCCAAGCGGGGAGCAGAACAGGCAGAAGGACCGAAGTACACTGCCGAGGGGAGCAGCAGGTGCGGCAGGATTGGTCTGCGCGCCATGTGAGACCCTCGCTGGCAGCCGGGGATTGAACCAGTGCTGCAGAGGCTGCGGCAGCTTCGCAGCAGCCCTGTGCTCAACCGCTGCGCCTCCAGGGGTGGCCCTAGCCTGTATGCTTTCAATAAATGGCACAAGAACTTCTGCTGAAGCAGCAGAATCTTGCCTTGCAAACCTGCCCCATGACTGTTGTGTTGCTCATCATGTTCCCACCGCAAAGAGGCAAGAAAGTTCCTGTCACAGAGCTTATCCTTCCAAAAATAACTCAGGGTGAGTTTACTACATTGTCACAGTGTTCTGAATAGCGGTTTATAAGCATGTGTATTAAAATAACTCCAGGTGCTCTTTCAAACTGTGGATTCTTGAGCCCTACATGAGCCCATTAACCTTGAATTTCTAGAGGGCAAGACCTGGACACTGTAACACAAACTCTTCCCACGTATTCTGAGGCACCCTATAATTTGTAAACAGCTGGACAATACTGAGATGTTAGAGTGTGGAAATCTGATCCTCCAACTAAGTTAATTAATCTCTGTATTAAATACAGCAGTTGTTCTAATTCTGTGACTATTTCTTCAACCACTTGCTGTTTTTTATTACTGGGAGTCATGTAAAAAAATGTTGCCCACCCTCAAATGCTATTATATAGCGTTGGAAATCCCTTCATCCAAACCCATTGTTTTTCTCTAAGAAAAGAAACAACAGGGCCTCCCTTGGTGGCGCAGGTGATTGAGCGCCGTGCTGTGAAGCTGTCTGCAGCCTCTATAGCGCTGGTTCGATCTAGGCTGGCGGGCAAGGGTCCCACATGGCGCGACAGACCTCTGCTGTCATGCCTGCTGCTCCCCTCAGCAGTGTATTTCGTCAGTCTGCCTGTTCTGTTCCCCGCTTTGTCTCTGGTGAATCCTCTCACCCTCCCATGCATCTGGCCTGTACCCCATTCTTGTGTAAATAAATAAACAAACAAGCAAATAAATAAATAAATCTTAAAAAAGAAAAAAAACAACAACACAGGGAATATCTGAATAGCAAAACACATTTATTTTTCAAGACAAATTTTGAAGGCAATTGTCAGGTGTTTTCAAACGCAACACTTTTGCCCTAACAGCAAAGAGTAAAAGAAAACTTGAATCTTTTGAGCTACCTACTCCCACTGGAAGGGACCCAAAAATATGTTTTATGGGAGGCCATATGGGTTGTAGAGTCTTTTCCAAATTCATATGATAAGTATCACCTAGAAGTAATTGTCAAAGACAGAGATTACAGAACATTACTGCAAAGAAATGGAATCAGAATCTCCCGAGGAGTGAACTGAGAATCTGCATTTTAAACAAGGACATACCTTGGTGATTCTTGTGCTCATGCTAGTTTGTTTTCAGAGCCAGATATATGTGTTTGGGTTTAAGTCTTTGCTCTGTTACTTTGATGACCCATGGCAGAGTATTTCCCTAACATCTCTAAGTCTTAGTTTTTCCATTTATAAAACTGAAATGCTTCTTTATTCAAGAGATGTTATAAGAATAAACTAAACTACCACTAGTTCATAACAGGTTGTGGAGCTTAATAATTATTTAGTTTTACCCTACTTCCATTAGAACAATTATATGTGCCCAAATTCTACCCAATGTTTAGGAATTTGTGATTGCCTTTTAATCAAATAATCCAGACCAGCTTGCTGGAAGGGAAACATATGGCAAAACAAAGAGTGGGAATGTCTCCTTGTAGAGCTGAGTGCAGTTTCTCAGACTGTGGCCCATACCTTGGAATCACCTGTGGCTTAAAAAATTATATCATTAAAGTAGATTCCTGAATCTCATTCCATACACATCGATCCAGAATCTCTAGGAGCAGGTTCCACAATCAACTTTTTAAACATTTTTCAGTAATCTGTATATATTTTAAAGTTGAGGAGCAGATAGGATGATTTTTTTTTTTAATGATCAGAAGAACCTCCTTCCAGGGAGATTCCAGAATTGGCATCTGACATCCAAGTGTCTGTGCCTGTCTGCTGGCTCCACTGCCCTTGCTTCACTTTGTTGTTGTGGGGACATCAGCATTCCAGCTGGAGTGGAAAAGAAACTTGATCTAGCATTTCCTGGATGCCTCTGGTTTCCATAACCTTCTTTCATGTTCATCCCCCACCCTCTCTCTTTGGCAGCAAGAGCCATGACTTGTGCACAACTGTTGGGATGTGTCATCTCAGGTTGACAGTGGACCTTCTGGGAATGTTGGCTGAAAAGACCACCTTTGTTGAAAAATTATCTCAGAAACATAATCCCTCTAACAAAACTCTGAATGTACAGCTTGTTTTGAAGGCCGCTTTGTAGATGTGACAGGTGGTGACTGGGCTGAGCCCAGAGATGCCTGTATATTCCAAGAACAAGGGCCAAATTTCTTCCCTCCTAACCTCTTGGTTTTCTAAAGACACCAACTTCAAAAATTGAACACTGGGGTTCCCTCAGATTATAGATTTGTTCTAATTTTAGGGACTGTACAACTTCTCTGTTAGTCTTCCAGAGTCCCTGTTTCTTCAAAATCATGCTCCTGTGCCTACAGTCTGGTCAATAGTTAGCAGGTGAAATCATTTAAGCTTAGAGATGGAACTTTGCCTCTTTCATGGTTGCACACATTGGCTAATGGTCAAGGGAGCCCTGCCTAGAACTTGCTAAAAGAAATCTAAATAAAAGAGGGGTCAAGCTTCTCAGAACTCTGAATGACCCTGAAGTTAGTGCTCTGGTTTGTGCTTCCAAGAAAGCACAAGGGAGTAAAGGAGGAGAATGGTCTTTCCTTATCTTAAAACATAGGTACCTCCTTCTCCCCTCTCTTAGTAAAGGGTGATTGTAACAGTTTCTCATCCTGGGTTTTAATTAAAGGAATCTTTGAAAGACCATCATTACTCAGCTAGGTCTCCCCCGCCAAAGTATATCATACAACTAGAAAAGAAAGGAAGAGAGAGAGAGAGAAAGAGAGAGAGAGAGAGATAGAGAGAGAGAGAGAGAAAGAGAGATAGAAAGAGAGAGAGAGAGAAAACTTCACAGAGCTCCCCCTTCACCACATTTATACATTTATCCATCCTGACCCTTATTCTGCTTCTTTTTATTTGATAACATGTCATCCTAATGCTTATAATTCTTGTATCGCAAAGCACATGTTCTTGAATCAAATGCCTCAAGAGTTGATGCCTAAGTCTCCTGTGGATGATTATTTCAAGGATGAGAAGTGAATCACCCAAGATGGAGATTTAGCTAGTTTTCCTAAGAAAGTTGTCAAGAAGGGCCTCCCTGGTGGTGCAGGCAGTTGAGCACAGTGCTGTGAAGCTGTCCGCAGCCTCTGCAGCATGGGTTCAATCCTGGCTGGTCAGGGAGATACCCACATGGTGTGGCAGACCTCTCTTGTCTCACCCGCTGCTCCCCTCAGCAGTGTATTTCAGTCAGTCTGCCCGTTCTGGTCCCTGCTCTGTCTCTGGTGAATCCTCTTACTCTCCCATACATCCGGCCTCTACCCCGGTTCTTGTATGCATGAATAAATAAAAATAACATATTATTTTTTTTTAAAGAAAGTTGTCAAGCAAATTCCAGATATAGATGGTGTTGTAGCTTGGGAGGCAGACACTGAGGGGGGGTTCAATTTGTGGAAAGTTTATTGAGAAGTGCTTTTGGTAAGGGAAATGATGTAAGGTAGGGAAAGGAATCAGGAGTGGGTAGAAGGCAGGCTCACGACATTCTAAGCTAACTCCATGGAAGCTCTGAAACTAGAATGGTCCTCACAGTAGTTCCAAGTTGGCCTGAGATTGATGATGATTGAATATGCACATCCCAGGAAGGGGTGTGATCTTTGACCAGATAGTGATATCTGTGAAACCTTTGTGTTAACAGCATTCCCAGTGACTGAGGCAAGGCTTTCACTAAGAGTACCTAATGGGCACCTTTATGTCCAGCATTGATAACACTCCATCCATGTGCCAGTTAGCACTCTAGGGGAAAAAATCAGTGTGATTTTACATTACTCACTTTTACTGGGGATTTTCCTCACTCTCTGTCTTTCTTATTCTTTTCTTCTCTGGCTCTTTGTCTTTCTCTCGTGACTTTAAAGGAAACCCTCCACCCAACTTCTAGCAAGGAAAGTACAGAACAGTGAACATCTGTGTTAGCATCCAGTGACTCCATTCATATTGGACTGTGGTTTGAGAATTGGTTTCTGAGCACTGACCCAAACCTCTGCTCTCTTCTTTGTGGTGTCAGGAGGATGTGTCACATTCTTGCCTTCCTATGACGAAAGTCATCATCCTTTCTACATAGCTCAGCCTCCTTCTACAAAAAAAGAACACTAAAACCCAGATTGAATTTGAAATAAGGCAGTGACCCAGAAGACATGACTGTCTTTGATCTTTAGTTTTGCCATTCCTCTTGAGAAAGTCCTTCAAAGTTCTGTTGGTATCCATGCTTGGATGAGCCTCTAGTGCCTTGTTCTCAATCTTTGGTCCTTCTAAAAATGAGTTGGCTACCCATTAAGGGCCATGCAGGGTGCTCATACCCTTGAATTTTTGAGGGCATGCCAGTGAGTGTCCTTTATAGTACCCAAGACCTGAAGATCTGGAAGAACGGATCTCTTGACAGAATGATCTTAGCTCCTCCATCATAGTATCAGCAATAACAGCTGCTTTGTGTTTGCTGCTCAGATGCAGCTGAAACTCATCAGAAATCAGATCTGATGAGGGCCTTAGTTCTGATGATTCCACTAACTTCATCCGATCAGATTTCCAGTCAGTCAAGCTGGTTGCTGAGCTCTTTGTCCTGTTGTTTCCTTTAGACCAATTTGGAATGGTGGTGCTTCATGAATAATCCATGAGCATTAACCAGCTGCATGCATAAGGGCATTTCCACTGTGTCTTTGCCATGGAATTTTAGATGTTTCTGATGTAATTCACAAGATTTCAGGAAGAGCCAAACACTGATTTAAAGTATCTAGGGACCTTTAAGGGTCCTTTCAAATTTCCAAAGGGAGAGCATTATATTAAGTGTAAGTGGTTATAACAGGGGTATTTTCCCTGGGAAGTCTTTAATGTCACAGTATTACAGGGGCAAAAAGTATATGAAGATACTTCTCAAATTATTTGAAACAAAATTTCATGCCAGCCTCTTTCAGTTCTTTTGGTTTCTGTTGTTGCCCTAATCACCAAGTGGTGTCAGTTAAAACAAAAGCCATAATTAAATTGAACCCAGTTTAGGGGGAAAAATTGGGCAACTCTTTTCTTAAACAGAAGCAGGTGGTGCTGGAATGTCCCATGGAAGTGAGCTATGAGGAGGGAATGCAGATTTTTTTCATTGAAGACAGTTAAAAATACTTGTGGTCTTTTGTGCGGGGCTGTGATTAAGATATATACATACATGTCTGTATCTTAATCACATATGTACGCATATACACACAGATACATATATGGTGTAAGGGAGAATGGGGGTTTTTGTTTGTGCG
Source organism: Talpa occidentalis (assembly GCF_014898055.3). Classification (NCBI taxonomy): domain Eukaryota; kingdom Metazoa; phylum Chordata; class Mammalia; order Eulipotyphla; family Talpidae; genus Talpa; species Talpa occidentalis. The sequence continues at coordinate 71,988,194 of NW_023605083.1, forward strand.
TCTTTGAGTGTGTGTGTGTGTGTGTGTGTGTGAGAGAGAGAGAGAGAGAGAGAGCGCGAGAGCGCGAGATTATTTCAAGTGCTGTTTTTAATAAAGATGTTCTCCTATTTCAATTAAAGTGTGATTTCATTTGTAGTCCATTCTGGAATTCATCTGTGATGTAAAGCAACACACATGTTTTTTGTAGCTTGCTTTAACAAAGGAAAGGAGGATAGGTGGGAGGAGTTTTCTATCAGCCCATTGACAGCCTGGGATGGGAGAAACGATCTGGTTGACAAGCTGATATCCTATTTTTCCGTAATCAGCCTAGGGTTTTACTTCCTTAGACATTGTGTTTATTCCATGGAACTTTCTCAGGAGTCACATGTCTCCAGGCACAAGGATTTAAGATAGGACCTAGCACAACTTATGCTAAGTGCCAGTTTCCCTCCAATTATCGTTGCCATATAAAATACGCAAGAACCAGTTAAGTTGAATTTCAGAAACATAATGGATAATCGTTTTAGTGTAAGTATGTCCTGACCAATATTTGGGATGAATACTTATTCATTTTTTTTTTAACCTGGTGTCCTGTATTTTCATTAAATCTGATACCTCTACCTTCAAGGGGCAATTTTTTCTCTGGTTGAGAGTAAACCAGACATTCTTTGAAGTCTCAGCTTTTGTTACTGTTAGCATTGCTCTTTTTGACTTCATTAAATTCACAGAATGCCTGGGTTTTTACAGTTCCCATTCCTTCATCAAAATGGATGCAGGTTTCATTATTTCTACTTTAGAAGAAGATAATTGGGCAGGCAGCATGCTCTCCCACTTGTGAGCTGCCATTCAGTTTTTCTTAGTTGAATGCACAATGTAAATGCTGTAGTAATTTGCCAAGTTGGTTCTCTGAGGACTTTTTACAGATGAGATAAAATATCAGGATTGTGCTTTGGGAAGACCAGCTTAAAAATAAAGTTAGTTCATTAAAGCCATAACATGACCAAAGATATTCAGTCACATGTGTGAAACAAGGTTGTTTGCAGCTCTGAAGCTAACTAGCTGCATGACCTTCAGGAAGGCACTAATCATTCTGGGTCTTATTTTCTCCTTCTATAACATGAACTGGCTAAATTTGATGAAATACATCATTTTTGAAATTCCAGTGCCATAACACTTCGTATTTGGTAACTTGGAGCTCTGACTCTGTGGGCATCCAGGAAAAGTACTTTCTGGGCACAAAGGGTATCCTCCAATGAATGTTGAGTAGCAATGTTTTTTTTTTTTTTAATTTTTAACTTATGTACAGTAATTGATTTCTCCCCTCAGGTATAGTCCACATAGTTTTCCTGCCACCATATCATCTGTGAACCACCACTGTTTCTTTCACCTTGTGTTCTTCCCTCCCCTGTTTTGACCTCCCCCCTCCCCTCCCCTGCTGTATGCCACAGGCCTATGGTCAGCTTGCTAGTTTTGTCTTTTTCTTGCTCTTTCATTTGGTTTCTCTATATTCTGCATATAAGTGAAACCATTTGATATTTATCTTTTCCTCTACTGGCTTATTTCAGTTAGCATAATCTCTTCCATTTCCACCCATGTTGCTGCAAATGGCATGAGTTTGTCTTTTTTAGATTGCTGAGTGGTATTCCATTTTGTATTTATACCATAACTTTTTTTTAAAGATTTATTTGTTTATTCATACAAGAGCTGGGGTATAGGCCAGAGATGCGGGGGGTGAGAGGATTCACCAGAGACAGAGTGGGGAGCAGAACAGGCAGACTGACCGAAGTACATTGCTGAGGGGAGCAGTAGGCGAGTCAGGAGAGGTCTTCTGCACCATGTGGGTTGCTCCCTGGCAGGCCGGGGATCAAACTCATGCTGCAGAGGCTGGGGATTGCTTCATATTACGGTGCTTAACCCCATGAGCCATCAGGGAGGCCCATATACTGTGACTTTTTGATCCTTTCATCTGTTTTGGGGCATTTGGGTTGTTTCCATATCTTGGCTATAGTAAATAGTGGAGGTATTACATTCCCAGACTTCAAACGGTAGCCGTGGTTTGTCACCCCAGTGACAACAGCCTACTTCAGGAGCACTTCTTCTTACTTGCTTATTCCATTTGGTCATCTGCCCAACCTTTGTGTGATTCTGACCTGCCTGTCACCTGGGTTTGAGATACCAGGAAGTATAAGATTGGGTCCTGTCTCAGTCATCTGGGGGTGAGGTAAGGAGGCATCTGGAGAAAGACAAAATGAACAAGTCAGATCCTTGTGGTAAGAATGATGTTAGATACAATGGCAGAGTATTATGAAGTATAGCACATGTCATAGATTTTAAGGAAATTGTTTTCCTAGTGCTGCTAATTGAATTGGTTATAGATTTTAGTATCTCTAGTGTCTGCCCACTCTAGTCACACATAGTTGTCAGAATCACTTTTCTTTCTTTTTTTTTTTAAATAATAAATTTTATTTTTATATTCCCCCATACAATTGCAAACGCCCCATTCTGACCCCAATCGCTCCCCTCCTGCCCCCACCCCCCAAAAAGTGTCTCTGGTTCATAGTTTTTTGTTGATTTTGATTTTCACTTTCTTATAGTTATTCATTTTCCTGGTCCCTTATTTAAGTTTTCTAGATTCCTGCTATGAGTGAGACCATCCGGTATTTTTCTTTTTCTTTTTGGCTTATTTCACTGAGCATGATCCCTTCCAGTGCCATCCATGTTGCTGCAAATTGCATGTGTTTATCTTTTTTGAATGCTGAGTAATATTCCATGGTATATATGTACCACATTTTCTTGATCCAGTCATCTATTTTTGGGCATTTGGGTTGTTTCCAAAGCTTAGCTATTGTAAACAGTGCTGATATAAACATAGGGGTGCAGGTGCTCTTTGGAATTGATGTTTCTGTGTCCTTTGGGTAAATACATAGGAGTGGAATTGCTGGATCATATGGAAGCTCTATCTTTAGTAGGTCCAGAAATCTCCACACAGCTCTCCACAGTGGTTGGACCAGTTTGCACTCCACCAACAGTGCAGAAGATTTCCTTTTTCTCCACACCCTCGCCAACATTTGTTGTTGCTAGTTTTTTAATATGTGCCATTCTCACTGGTGTAAGATGGTATCTCATGGTAGTTTTGATTTGCATTTCCCTGATGACAAGTGATGTTGAACATTTTTTCATATGCCTGTTGGCCATTTGCATTTCCTCTTCAGAGAAGTTTCTTTTTAGCTATTCTGCCCATTTTTTGACTGGATTATTTTCTTTGTTGTTGTTAAGTCTCATCAGCTCTTTGCAGATTTTTGTGATCAGTCCTTTATCATTAGTGTTGGGTGCAAAAATGTTCTCCCAGTTGGTGGGGTTTCTCTTTGTTTTTGTTATTGTCTCTTTTGCTGTGCAGAAGCTCTTTAATTTGATGTAGTCCCAGCTGTTTATCTTTGCCTTCACTATCACTGCTTTGGGTGATGTGTCTGTAAAGATGTCTTTGATGTGCAAATCACGTAGTGTTTCGCCTATATTTCCTTCTATGTATTTTATGGTTTCAGGTCTTATGTCTAGTTCTTTAATCCATTTTGAGTTGATTTTTGTGTATGGTGTGAGGTAGTGGTCAAGCTTCATTCTTTTGCATGTAGCGACCCAGTTTTCCCAGCACCATTTATTGAACAAACTTTCTTTGCTCCAATGCATAGTCTTTGCTCCTTTGTCAAAGATTAGTTGACCATAAATCTGTGGGTTTATTTCTGGATTTTCTATTCGATTCCATTGGTCTGTATGTCTGTTCTTGTGCCAATACCATGCAGTTTTGATGATTATGGCTTTGTAGTAGAGTTTGAAGTCTGGGAGTGTGATGCCTCCATTCCCTTCTTTTTTTTCAGGAGAGCTTTGGCTATTCGGGGTTTTTGTGATTCCATATGAATTTCATCAATAATTGTTCTATTTCTTTGAAGAATGACATTGAAATTTTGACTGGAATAGCATTGAATCTGTATATCGCTTTTGGGAGGATGGCCATTTTAATAATGTTTATTCTTCCAATCCATGAGCAGGGGATGTCTTTCCATTTCTTTGTGTCTTCTATTTCTTTTAACAGTGTTTTATAGTTTTCTTTGTATAGGTCCTTTACCTCTTTTGTTAGATTTATTCCCAAATATTTGAATTTTTTTGTTTCAATAAAAAAAGGGATGGTTTTTTTAATTTCTTCTTCTTCAGATTTATTGTTTGTGTATAGGAAGGCTACTGACTTTTGCGTGTTGATTTTGTATCCTGCCACTTTACTGAACTGATTGATGAGTTGAATTAGTTTTTCTGTGGACTTTTTGGGGTTCTCTATGTATATTATCATATCATCTGCAAATAGTGATAGTTTGACTTCTTCTTTTCCTATTTGGATTCCTTGGATGTCTTTCTCTTGTCTTATTGCTCTGGCTAGGACTTCCAGTATTATATTGAAAAGCAGTGGTGAGAGTGGACATCCTTGTCTTGTTCCAGATCTTAATGGAATTGCTTTCAGCTTTTCACCATTGAGAATGATACTGGCTGTTGGCTTGTCATAGATGGCCTTTATGATGTTGAGGTATGTTCCTTGTATCCCAAGAATTTCAAGGGCTTTTATCATGAATGGGTGTTGCACTTTGTCGAAAGCTTTCTCAGCATCTATTGATATTATCATATGTTTTTATATTTCTTTTTGTTGATGTGTTGGATAACGTTGATTGATTTTCGGATGTTAAACCATCCTTGTGTCCCTGGAATGAATCCTACTTGGTCGTGGTGAATTATCTTTTGGATACATTGTTTGATTCTGATAGCTAAAATTTTATTGAGGATTTTTGCATCAGTGTTCATTAGGGAGATTGGCCTGTAGTTTTCCTTTTTTGTGTTGTCCTTGTTCGGTTTTGGTATTAGTGTAATGTTGGCTTCATAGAACATGTTTGGTATTGTCCCTTCCTTCTCAATTTTTTGGAAGAGTTTGTGAAGGATAGGCACTAATTCGTCTCTGAATGTTTGGTAGAATTCATTTGTAAATCCATCAGGTCCTGGGCTTTTGTTTTTGGGGAGGTTTTTGATTACCATTTCAATTTCGCTAATTGTAATTGGTCTGTTTAGGTGTTCTATTTCTTCTTTATCTAGCTTTGGGTGATTGTAGAGTTGTAGGAATTTGTCCATCTCCTCTAGATTTTTGAACTTGTTTCCATATAACTGTTCATAGTAGTTACTGATTATTCTTTTGATTTCTGCTGTGTCCGTTGTGATTTCTCCTCTTTCATTGATGATCCTGTTTATTTGTGCTTTCTCCCTTTTTTCCTTTGTGAGCCTGGCTAGGGTTTGTCTATTTTATTGATTTTTCAAAGAACCAGCTCTTGGTTTCATTGATCTTTTGGATTGTTTTTTTAGTTTCAATTTCATTTATTTCTGCTTTGTTTTTATTATTTCTTTTCTTCTACTGGTTTTGGGGTTTTTTGTTGTTCTTTTTCTAGATCTTTGAGCTTCGAGATTAGGTTGTTTCTTTGAGTTCTTTCTTGTTTCTTGATGTGAGCTTCTATTGCTATGTATTTTCCTCTTATTACTGCTTTTGCTGCATCCCATACATTTAGGATATTGGTGTCCTCCTTGTCATTCAATTCAAAGAATTTTTTAATTTCTTCTTTGATCTCCTCATTAGTCCAGTGGTCTTCCAGTAGTGTGGTTTTTAATCTCCATGAGGTAGGAAAGTTCCTTGCCTTCTTTTTATGGTTTATTTCTAGTTTGATGCCTTCATGGTCAGAAAAGATGGTTGGTATGATTTCAATCTTGTGTATCTGTTGATGTTTGTCTTGTGCCCCAGTATGTGATCGATCCTGGAGAATGATCCATGTGCGCTTGAGAAAAATGTGTACTCCGTTTTTTTTGGGTTTAGTGTTCTATAGATGTCTGTTAAGCCCAATTGCTCTAGGTCCTTATTTAGAGCTTTGGTTTCTTTACTTATTTTTTGTCTTGTTGATCTATCCATTGTTGATAGTGGTGTGTTGAAGTCTCCCACTACGTATGTGTTTTCTCTGATGTCTGTTTTCAGAGAGGACAACAGTTGTCTGATATATTTTGGTGCTCCTTCGTTTGGTGAGTATATGTTAATGAGTGTTATTTCTTCTTGAAGTATTGTCCCCTTAATCATAATGTAGTGACCATTGGGGTCTCTTTTTATCTTTTTGAGTTTGAAATCTGTTTTATCTGATATAAGTATAGCTGTTCCTGCTTTCTTTTTTGGTCCATTTGCTTGTAGGATTGTTTTCCATCCTTTAACTTTGAGCCTATTTTTATCTTTTGTAGCTAAATGTGTTTCCTGGAGACAGCAAAAGGTTGGGTTTTGTTTCTTAATCCAGGCTGCAACTCTGTGTCTTTTTATTGAAGAGTTTAGTCCATTTACATTTAGAGTTAATATTGATATGTTAGCATCTGTATTTGCCATTGTGTTTGTCTTTCCTTTGATTTTATTTATTTATTCTTTTAATAACTTTTTTTTTTTTGGCCTTCTTTCATTGTTATTCGTCCCTCTGAGGTTCTGACTTTAGGACTCCTTGTACTATTTTTTGGAGTGAGGGTTTAGTTGTAATGAAATTCCGGAGTTTCTGTTTGTCTGGGAAGGTCCATATTCTTTCTTCAAAGAGGAAGGAGAGCTTTGCGGGATAGAGAATTCTTGGTTGGCATCTGTTTTCTTGGATTCTGTTGACTATGTCCCTCCACTCTCTCCTTGCCCATAGTGTTTCTTCGGAGAAGTCTGATGTCAGCCTGATTGGCTTTCCTTTGAATGTTATCTGTTTCTTCCCTCTTGCCAGCTTCATTATTTTTTCCTTGTCCTGGATTCTTGGCAGCTTTACTATTATGTGTCTTGCTGTATTTTTCCTTTCGTCGTGGAAGTTTGGTGTTCTTCTTGCTTCTTGTATATCAATTTTCAGCTCCTTCTTCACATTTGGGAAGTTCTCTTCAATTATCTCTTTGAATATTTTTCTCTGTTCCTACATCTCTCTCCTCTCCTTCTGGTATTCCTATAACTCTTATATTTCCTTTCCTCATGGAGTCAGATAGTTCCCGTAGTCTTTCTTCGTTCTTTTTCCTTCGTACTTCTCTTTCCTTTTCTGTTTTGGTTCTTTTTATTTCTGTGTCTTCAAGATTACTTATTCGTTCTTCCATTTAAATATTCTGCTTTCATTGCTTTTCCCAGAATTCTTTAGTTCTTCCATTAATTCTTTGATCTCCTGCATTTCTTTTACTTCTCTCTTTAGACCTCAATTTCATTCTTCTGACCATTGTTTTCCCTCTCTAGGGACTCAATTGCATTCTTCTGATCGTTGATTATTTTTCCCTTATCATTGTTTTCCTTTATGACTTCTGTCAGTTTTTTAATCATGGCAATTTTAAATTCTCTTTCTGGAAGGCTCAGAAGTTCTTCCAAGTTACTGTCGTTGCAATCTTGGGGCTGCTTTTCTTTTTGTGGTGTGCTTTTTCCCTGGGGAGTTGCTAGGTTGCGTGTGGTTCTTCTCCTCCCTACTGTCTGTTTTCTAATTTGCCGTATGCGTTGGGACACTGTGTAGTTGGGACTTGTCGGCATCTTGGGTGAGCTTCTCTGCTCTCCTCTGGTTCCTCCAGGAGTCATCTGTCAGTTTCAAGCAGTCTTTACTGGAGAATGGTCCCTGTTCTAAAATGCTGATGTGGGGACACACTCCCCTGTGCGCCTGGTCTGCCCCAGCGGTGGGTTCCTGCTCCCCCTCTGGGCTTGGACTGCAGGCCAGATGGGGTCTGGCGTGGGCGAACTTCCCCCGCTCACCTCTGGCTCCTGAGGAAGCCTTCTGCAGGTAGTCTTTACTGAAGAAATGTCCCTGTTCTAAGATGGTGATGTGGGACACACTCCCTGCACGTCTGGTCTCAGGCACACTCTTCTGCGCGCCTGGTCTGCCCCGGCTGTGGGTGCTCGCTCCCCTTGTGGGCTCAGACTACTGGTCGGAAGGGGCCCGGCGTGGGCTAACTCCCCAGCTGGCCACTGGCTCCTCTAGGCGCCTCTGCTGGCTTCAAGTCGCTAGGTGGTGCCAGAGATCTCTCCTGGAGCCCATGGGGAGCTGATTTTCCACCCCGTGGGACAGGGAATAGAGCGGGAATGGTAGGGTAAACCTCAACGGCTTTGGGGTGCTGTGTTTGCCTTGTGCCCCACCGTCGTGGGGAACCCACGCCCCTAATTTCGTGTCCCGGGTGTCAGTTCCAAAGCCCTCAGTTCCAGGACTCAGGCTGTAGCCCAGTTCAGTGGCGCGGGAATGGCGCCTTTTGAATCCCGCTCCCGTGCCTGGGCGCCTGATTCCTGCTCACTCAGTGAGGGCCTCCGCGCATCTACCCCGCAAGCCTAGGTCGCAGGCGCAGGGACCTGGGCAGCTGCGATCTGGATCCGCGTTTGCTTTTCAACTGCACTGCTTTTCCGCGCGCGATCCCGATTCCGATCCGCACTTGGTTTTCCAGTGCGCTGCTTTTCCGCGCAATCCTGACCTTGCTCCGTGCCTGCTTTTCCAGCGCGCCGCTTTTCCGCGCAGGCTTACCGGGCAGCCCGGGGCTGTGTGCTGGTGCTGGTCTCCTCCTGGGCGGGGTCTCTCTTTAATGGCGCCCGGAGCTCACCTCCGCGGCGGATCCTGCAGGGTTCTCCACAGCTCCCGTTCACGGGGTGTGGTGGCTGCAATAGTTCCTTTCCACTCACAGTCCCGCTTGCTGCGTCCTTTGTTCTTGTTGGTCGTTTTAGTTTGTTGTTTTCCTCCTCTCTGCCGGTCGGAGGGTGCCGCCTCTGTGGGCGGGGGAGGGGAGCAGGGTTCTGCGCTTCCCTCCCTTCTAGTCCTCTTTTATGGCCACTTTCTTCTTCGGGCAGTTTGCTGGCATCACCCGTTTATCTTCCGTGTCCCGGTTCTCACTGGGACCTGCCGCTTTCCTCCCTATTAACTTTTTTTAATGGGAGATCTTACTCGCAGCGTCTCCTTGCCGCCATGTTGCTCCACCCCCCTCTAGGTCCTTATTTAGAGCTTTAGTTTCTTTACTTATTTTTTGTCTTGTTGATCTATCCATTGTTGATAGTGGTGTGTTGAAGTCTCCCACTACGTATGTGTTTTCTCTGATGTCTGTTTTCAGAGAGGACAACAGTTGTCTGATATATTTTGGTGCTCCTTCGTTTGGTGAGTATATGTTAATGAGTGTTATTTCTTCTTGAAGTATTGTCCCCTTGATCATAATGTAGTGACCATTGGGGTCTCTTTTTATTTTTTTGAGTTTGAAGTCTGTTTTATCTGATATAAGTATAGCTGTTCCTGCTTTCTTTTTTGGGCCATTTGCTTTTAGGATTGTTTTCCATCCTTTAACTTTGAGCCTATATTTATCTTTTGTAGCTAAATGTGTTTCCTGGAGACAGCAAAAGGTTGGGTTTTGTTTCTTAATCCAGGATGCAACTCTGTGTCTTTTTATTGAAGAGTTTAGTCCATTTACATTTAGAGTTAATATTGATATGTTAGCATCTATATTTGCCATTGTTTGTCTTTCCTTTGATTTTATTTATTTATTCTTTTAATAACTTTTTTTTTTTGGTCTTCTTTCGTTGTTATTCGTCCCTCTGAGGTTCTGGCTTTAGGACTCCTTGTAGTATTTTTTGGAGTGGGGGTTTAGTTGTAATGAAATTCCGGAGTTTCTGTTTGTCTGGGAAGGTCCATATACTTTCTTCAAAGAGGAGGGAGAGCTTTGCGGGATAGAGTATTCTTGGTTGGCATCTGTTTTCTTGGAGTCTGTTGACTATGTCCCTCCACTCTCTCCTTGCCCATAGTGTTTCTTCGGAGAAGTCTGATGTCAGCCTGATTGGTTTTCCTTTGAATGTTATCTGTTTCTTCCCTCTTGTCAGCTTCATTATTTTTTCCTTGTCCTGGATTCTTGGGAGTTTTACTATTATGTGTCTTGCTGTATTTTTCCTTTCGTCGTGGAAGTTTGGTGTTCTTCTTGCTTCTTGTATATCAATTTTCAGCTCCTTCTTTGCATTTGGGAAGTTCTCTTCAATTATATCCTGGAATATTTTCTCTGTTCCTACATCTCTCTCCTCTCCTTCTGGAATTCCTATAACTCTTATATTTCCTTTCCTCATGGAGTCAGATAGTTCCCGAAGTCTTTCTTCATTCTTTTTCCTTCGTAGTTCTCTTTCCTTTTCTGTTTTGGTTCTTTTTATTTCTGTGTCTTCAAGAGTACTTATTCGTTCTTCCATTTCATCTATTCTGCTTTCATTGCTTTTCCCAGAGTTCTTTAGTTCCTCCATTAATTCTTTGATCTCCTGCATTTCTTTTACTTCCCTCTTTAGGGACTCAATTTCATTCTTTTGACCATTGTTTTCCCTCTTTAGGGACTCAATTTCCTTCTTCTGATCATTGTTTTCCTTTATGACTTCTATCACTTTTTTAATCATGGCAATTTTAAATTCTCTTTCTGGAAGGCTCAGAAGTTCTTCCAAGTTGTTGTCGTTGCAATCTAGGGAGTGGTTTTCTTTTTGTGGTGTGCTTCTTTCCTGAGGAGTTGTTAGGTTGCGTGTGGTTCTTCTACTCCCTACTGTCTGTTTTCTAATTTGTCGTATGCGTTGGGACACTGTGTTGCTCGGACTGGCTGGCATCTTGGGTGAACTTCTCCGCTCCCCTCTGGCTCCTCCAGGAGCCATCTCTGGCTTCTGGGGAGCTTTCTGCTGGTTTTAGGCAGTCTTTACTGAAGAAATGTCCCTGTTCTAAAATGGCGAAGCGGGATGCAGTCCCTGCGCCTCCGGTTTCAGGCATACTCTTCTGTGCGCCAGGTCTGCCCCGGATGTGGGTGCCTGCTCCCTCTGTGGGCTCAGACTGCTGGTCGGAAGGGGCCTGGCGTGGGCTAACTTCCCAGCTGGCCACTGGGTCCTCCAGAAGCCTTCTGCCCTTTTCAAGCAGTCTTAAGAAATTTCCTATTCTATGGGGTGTTAGTGACTTTTTTTTTCTGGTCTCTAGGTGGCGCCAGAGATCTCTCCTATTGTCCTTGGGGGGCTGTTTTTCGCCTCCCCCACCCCGTGGGACAGGGAACAGAGCGGGAATGGTAGGGTAAACCTCAACGGCTTTGGGGTGCTGTGTCTGCCTTGTGCCCCACCGTCGTGGAGAGCCCACGCCCCGAATTTCGTGCCCCGGGTCTCAGTTCCAAAGCCCTCAGGTCCAGGACGCGGGCTGTAGCCCAGTTCAGTGGCGCGGGAATGGCGCCTTTTGCACTGCTCCCGTGCCTGGGCGCCTGGTTGCTGCTCACTCAGTGAGGGACTTTCACCTCAGTGAGGAGGGCCTCCAGGTGTCTCCCCACAAGCCTAGGTCGCAGGCGCGGGGACCCGGGCAGCCGTGATCCGCGCGCCAAGCGCTCCGCTTTTCCGCGCCAGCTTACCGGCAGCCCGGGCTGTGTCCGTGTCTCCCGGGGTCTTTTTTCTTCTCTAATGGCGCCTGGAGCCGTTCGCTCACCGCCGCGGCGGATCCTGCAGGGTTCTCCACAGCTCCCGTTCACAGGATGTGGTGGCTGCAATAGTTCCTTTCCACTCACAGTCCCGCTTGCTGCCGTTTTAGTTTGTTGTTTTCCTCCTCTCTGCTGGTCGGAGAATGCCGCCTCTGTGGGCGGGGGAGGGGAGCAGGGTTCTGTGCTTTCCTCCCTTCTAGTCCTCTTTTATGGCAACTTTCTTCTTCGGGCAGTTTGCTGGCGTCACCCGTTTATCTTCCGTGTCCCAGTTCTCACTGGGACCTGCCACTTTTCCTCCCTATTAACTTTTTTTAATGGGAGAGCTTACTCGCAGCGTCTCCTCGCCGCCATGTTGCTCCGCCCTCTCCAGAATCACTTTTCTTTTCCCATGACAATGGTATGTGTTTTCACATGAGCAGTACACACACACATGTGCTCATGCACCTACACATGAGCTAAAGATTTCCAGAGAAGAGCAAAACAGAGGCCACATACGTAGACTGTAGGACAGAGTGGAGGGAGAGAGAAGAGCTGCAGTTAAATGAGTCACCTGCTGGCTCCATTTTTTTCTACTCCCCATGATGGGGTATAAAAATAGTAACCCAAATGTATGAAGTACTTATGCTATTCATTGTTCCAAATGTGGCGACACATTCTCTTAGTTAATCCCTGCAACAGTCCTATGTAATAGATAATATCATTGCCTCCATTTTACATTGATAGATTAGAAAACTTAGGAACAAAAGTATTGCTTTTCTTTTTCATTTTGCTTTTAAAGGTTTATATGTTTTCCTTTTTTTAAATTAGATAGCCCTCTATTGTCAGTAAATTGTTCTCTCTCCAGGTCTAAGAAACACATTCAGTATTTAAATGAGGGCCACTGTTTCCTAAGAAATAATTATGATTTTGTGACATATTTCCTTATGTCTGGTGTTGCATATCTTAAATGCAATATTTTTCAGTATAACTATCTCATCTATTTCCCTAGAGTAGTTTATTCTCCTCATTATTTCAGAGGGGACGGAGTTGAAGTGAAGTGTGTCTATGTCCCCCAGTCTTTTGGAAATTGGAGCAGCATATTATTTGAATTGAGTTGCACCAAATAATTGAGAAATCACTTTTAAAGCACGAGCAGATATGATTATGCGCATTCCAGGTTGGGTACTAGATTAGAAGTCACTGGATTTAATCCATGTTTAACTATGAGCTGCATAAGAATTGTGCTAGAAACCCTTGGGAAGCTTTGATCTGGAGCTTAAGAAGGTGGCAAGGACTGGTGTGATGGAGACAGAGCTTGTTCCTGAAGTGCCAGTTTTCAATCCATCCACCTGAGGGTGGGGAATAACGAAGGCCAAAGCAAATGTTGACAGTTTTCTCTGTAACATACCTTGGGAATTCATCTTGGATTTATTAGTCACATCAATTACTTTCCTGCAAAGTGTAGCTATAAATCACTACAGAAAGATTGAAATGATATCATTTCCGTGGGTATAATAAGCTAGAGGTGGTATAGCAGTTCACAAGCAATTATAACACAATTAAACATTCAGCTTCCTCCCTCCTCCTCATGATTTATGCCTGAGAAGTGTACTGAAAGGTCTATATTTTCAGGAGGTCAGAGTAGTCTGGCAACCAAGAAGAACAAAAAAGACATTGAACATTTCCAAGTAGAAGACTAGCAAATAGCCAATTTCTTTCTTAGAAAGGAAAACATGTACACCTGGTAGTAACACATGTATTCTACATGTAGATGTGTAAAATACATACCATGCAAACATGTAATGGCACATATACTATTATTTAAGTGTATATAATATTACATACTATTGTAAAAATATGGCACACATACCATACATATACGTAAAATCAATATAAACAATAGCATGTATATCATGTAGATATATAATGTAGACCATGTAAACCATACAACAACATGTATACATATGAAATAAATATGTCTACCATGTAAAATATGTGAAAAACAGGTATATCATGGAAACATATTAAAAAGCTATATAGCAAAATTAATTTAATTCCTTTCTTTTAAGAGTCCAATGAAAAACAAGGTCTTGGTTTGGAGATATGAAATAATATGAAATATGATTACAAACAGCCTTAGAGTCCTAGAATGTTCCACTTGGAACATTGGATAAGAAGGTAGACATTGGTGCTCTAAGTCAGATACAGTGCCTTTTAATTTGTCAAAATTAAAAACTTTTATACATTGAAGGACATTAGCAAGAAAGTGGAAAGTTTTCAAACTGTATATTTGATAAGGATCCAGTATTCAGAATAAAAAGAGCTCCACATACAACTCAATTAAAAAAAAAGACAATCCAATTAAAAAAGGAGGCAAAGGACTTACACAGACAGTTCTTCAAAGATGATCCATGAGCACATGAAAAGATGTTCAACATTACTTGTTATTAGGGAAACACAAATCAAACCATGTGAGCCGCCACTTCAGCGGTTGTTGGTGGAGCCGAGGAGAATTCGGAGCCTCATTCATTGCTGATGGGAAAGTAAGATGGCATGCAACTGTGAAAAACAAGAAGTTTCATATAGAATTACCATTTAAATCCACTTATATGCCATATAATCCACTTATATCCACTTATATGACATATATAAATCCGCTTCTAGGTTTATACTTCAAAGAATTGAAAATGGGAACTCAAACACACACATGTACTCACAGGTTTCCAGCAGCAGTATTCACAATGGTCACAAAGTGGAAAGAACCCAAGTTTCCACCGATGGCAGGATGGATGAGCAAGTTGTGGTATGTCCAGACCATGGAATATATTAGCCAACCATAAGCAGGAATGAAGTACTGATATATTCTACAGTATGAGTAACATTATAAAATATGCTAGGTGAAATAAGTTGTGTACAAAAGGTCACAAATTGTATTATTGCAATTTTATGAACTATCCAGCAAACAATCCTGAGAAACAGAAAACAGATGATGGCTGTCACTAGTGGTTTGGGTGATAAAAAATGTTCTGGAACTTGGCAAATGTGATGATAATACATCATTGTGCATGACCTAAATGTCACTGAACTTTTACATTTTAAAATAGATTCTTTTATGTTATTGTAAATTTCCCTTTAAAAAGTAAAGAATAAAAGAAGTAGAGCATTGTCTCATAAAAAGGGCACCACATGTGAAATCACTCAGGTTTGCGACTTGGTTCTGCCACTTTTTATATGAAAAATCATTCAGTCTCATTCTGGAAAATGCACATTTCTAAAACAGAGTTCTAATCAACCTCGTTGGGCCTTTAGATGACAGTGGAGAATGAGTAAGATAACATAGCAAATGTTTTGTTATCTGCAATCACTATTTTCAAATGAACTAGATATTCGCTAAGCAAAATGGGAATAATTGCAATTAGGACCCATGGGAAAAATGATGCACAAATGTTTCCATGAAGACTTAGGGGGTTGGGGGAGGGACAAGAATCACAATTAGGAAGGTTCAGGCTCTCTGCTGAAACACAATGTGGGATAAAGCAAAAACACAATGTGGGATAAAGCAAAGGACCAGTCATGGTGGGAGAAGGAGTAGCAGGCTCCTGCCTGCTAACCCCATTCCTCCCATTCTCAGTGGGATGAACCACAGCTGTAACTGAGTGCTGGCATCCCCCTGGGTAATCATGGACCCACACCACATGAGGTGCCCTCAGCCTGAGTTGGGCCAAGCTCACTGCTGCTGACTCAAAAAGTTGCTAATTATATTTATTTTGCAATGTACAGACATGACTGGTTGTCCTGGCCTTTGGGCATGACAGTGATAATGATGCAATTTATCAGCCTTGCTTCATCTTCCTCTATGAACCCCGGCCATGTGCCCACTAACGGTTGACTCTGCCAAGGGAGAGATGGTGAAGGAAGATTCTAGTGATCCAGTGGAAGTGTTTGTACAGGCAAACCAGAAACAAGGTGCTGCTTCTGTTGTAGCCTGAGTAAACTGCTTTATCTTCAAGAACAAGGACATGGAACAAAATCTTTGTTCAGGAAAAAGAAGAATATTTGCACTACGCATCAGCAAAAGTCAGACAGGCCAATTCACCCTGTTTTCAGTAATGGAAAAACATGTTGTTTTTTAGCTGCCAATGGACAGCTGACTATTTATTATATAAATAGTTGGTTTTGTTCTAAATATGTGTAGATGTGTATGTTGATGTTTAGTCCAACTGAATTCATATGCTGGAGTCATAAGAAATAATTCATTTATTAGCAATCAATGTCTGTGGTAGTCATCAAAGAGAACTTAAAAAATTTTAGGCTAAAATAGGATAAATTAAAAAATTTGAAAACCCCCAGTCTACACTCTGCATGCATGTGTGTGTGCACACAACATGTACTTGTGATTTTTGTGTCCTGGAGTTTGTGTAAATGTCCATTACTAAGGAGCCACAAGACTCTGGTGTGGATTTGGGTCTGACCTAGTAACAAAACCCCCAGCTCATCTGGAAGCTTCTCTGTTGCTCAGAGCATGCATGGTTTCAATGTCTACAGTGAAATAAGCTGGGGTGAAGTATTGTTTCACCCAATTGAGCTGGTGACTAAATGCCATGAGAAGTCTATTCTATAGAAACTGAACTAGGACTTCATATTTGCTTCTTTCTGGCCAGAGTTTTCTAATTGAGAATATTTCAAATCTTACAAAACAGATGAGCACTATATGAGTCAACCAGATTTATGCAAAGGTGGGCTGAGGTGAAAGTGAGACAAAGGCAGAGTTGTTTTTTCAGGGGTTATCAACATCTCGATTATTGTAATATGTTTTGTAATGTAATGATATCTGATGAATAGCAGCAGTGGAAAAACAAAAGCTTGACTAGAAAACTCTGATAGGCTTTGGCTGTTTGAAAGATGACACCAGTATAATGAGGCAAGAAACCAATCTTGAACTCTTGGGCCCCAAGAGCAGAGGAGACAGGATGGGGAGGAGATGAGAGAGAAGGTAATGGGATTACTTAACTGGATGGGAGACATGAAAGTACAGGAAAAGCAAATGGAAAAATGGTTATTTTTCTCCTTTGAAAAACTCCCTCTCTTTGCCTCTCATAATGAAAACTAGGAAAATGTACAATTGTGAAATATTTTGACTGATGAAAACCATGTTTAAGACAAATTGTTTACCTGACATTGAATTCCCCAAAATTTTTTTTTAAAAATTGTGCAAGAAGATTTATTTAGAAAGACTGTTTTCATTTATTATAAATCTCTATACTGATAAAAAATAGGATAAAACCATTCCAGTGGAGCACTAGACACTCTTCTCTCTGAAGACAGTAACTTTTAGTGTTGGTAGTGGCTGCTAAGGGTCAAGGGCATTGAGACATTTCATGGCCTATTAATGCCTGTCAGTCAATCGATCAATCAATCAATCAATCAATCAATCAATCACTTTTTGAGATTGGGAGGGGTGTTCTTCACTATCCAATTTTCTGTTGAAGAGCCATGTCCTTCACCTGTGTCACTGTGTGATAACTGTGCACATGTGCGTCTTAATCAGTTTGCACTGCTATAACAGAAAGCCATAGATGACTGACAAAAATTGATTTCTCAGTTCTGGAGGCTGGAAGCTCACATGCCAGCAGATCCAGGCCGTGAGGACCTGCTTTCTTGATGGTGGTCTCTGTGTCCTCACATGGTGAAGGGCCTTTGGAGCTTTGTAGGGTCCTTCTAAAAGGTACTAATTCCATTTATAAGGACTCTATACTCACCACTGATTCACTTCCCAAAGGTACCACTCTTACCAGAATCATATTGGGGGTTAGATCTCAACATATGAGTTTGGGGCAAGGTGGGGGGACACTTTCAATCCATTACTATGTGAAGGACAGAATCTGCATAATCGATAATCAGGCATCTAAGAAGCAAAGTGAATTGAAATAATACAAGAATCAAGGACTATATCAATCTCAAAATGCATTAAAAATAGGGAGAAAGAAACTCACCTTCTTTCTGGTGTAAGTGTAGTGCCAGGAACTTTTCCCTATAGTGATAAAACAAGACTGAATGCCCATGTCTGTAGAGGGCTCCAAGCAAGCCCTTTTGTTTCATTCTATAATCATATAGTCTATATAGTTTCCCCCCGCCAACCCCACTTTCTCTTAAAGTGAAGCAAGGAAGGACAAGAAAGAATTGCAGTTAATAATTTTGAAACTACCCAGAGGCACACTATGAAGTCCCTCTGTGTTTTGGATGATTCTGCCTCCAACGTAAAACTTCTTCAGGAGCCCAACTTTGTTGGTCATCATTGTGTCTGAACCAGCCAGTTCATTTTTGTTAAAATCCTTCTCCTAGGGTCCTAGTTTCAGCGAAAATCTCAAAGAAGCTTTGCCATAAGTCAGAACAAATAAAAGGGAATACCCTATTGAGTCCCTGAGAGAAAATTATCAAATTATTTCTTTTCCCTTGAATTGCCTAGATTCCAATATCTAAGACATAAGTCCCTTTGTGAGTTTAATATAAAGCAGAGAAAGTTTGTAATTTTAAGAAGACACTGTCACTGCGCATCTTGATGATACAAGCAAGCAGGACCTCTGGGCCTTGGTGTTGAGAAATCACATTCAAGGGGAGTAGAGTTTCCTGGGGGGTCTGGTCTATGGCAGCATTCACTTTTGTACTTTTCTTCCTTCTCGGTTACTTCAATAGGAAAGGAGTTTGATTTGTATCAGAACAACCTTAAACAAATGAGAAATAAGGTGCATTCCTTCTCTGCTCGCTACCATGGCCAACTCACCACACAGCATACAATATCCTTTTTTTAAAAGAAAGATTTATTTATGCATACAAGAACTGAGGTACAGGCCAGAGGCGTTGGGGGGTGAGAGGATCCAGCAGAGACAGATCGGAAAACGGAACATGCAGACTGACTGAAATACACTACTGAGGGGAGCAGCGGGCAAGTCAGGAGAGGTCTGCTGCGCGCCATGAGCCATGTGGGTAGCTCCCTGGCCGGGGATCGAACTAATGCTGCAGTGACTGCGAACAGCCTCATAGGTTACATCTTTACCCCTTGTGCCACCAGGGAGCCCCCCCATCCCTTTAAATTCAGGAATATCTTAGTGCTAATGGCCATGCCGAATCTTCTGAAGGGTAGGCTTTTGTGTGGGAACTGTGATCTGAAGTGCTAGTGCAAGAAGAGACCTATGAGAGGGGTCCTCAGAGGGCTGCTGGGGACTTTCCAGCTCTCTTTTGGAGTCTACAGAGGTGGAGGGAGAACAGGTGCATGGCCCAGAGCAACATCTTGAGTCAAGAAAACCCAAGGCACGAGCTGTGGAAGGTGTGTGACCCAGAAAGAACTCAGGCCCCCAAAAGCTGGGGAGTCTTCCCCTTTGGGAGCTTTTTTTTTTTTTTGCAAAGTCAACACAGACACCAATATTGTCTACACAACAGGACGGGAGGGGAGATTGGAGAAAGATGAACCCAGCTATAGCCAGTATTAACTTCTTTACCGTATCTATCAATACATTTAATGTTTAAAGTAGCATTAAGCTCCACTTTCAGTTCACTTCTCACAAAACTCATCTTCTAAAATGCACAAGGGAAAAAAATCAGACTATAGTAAAGCAGAAAGAGTTTTGTTTAATGGACTAAAATGCCTCCTCCTGGGAAGATCCAAAGGTTGCGGGTGGGGAGGAACATGGGAGAGCAGAAAACAATGAAAATAGACAAATAAAACCCCTTTGTTTTATACATCTAAAGATGGCAGAAGTCATTTCTAGGCCTCTCTCTCTTGTAGACTGATGATTAGGAGAAAATGGGTCTAAACCAGGATCTGGCAAACAAGAAGACATTTCACAAAGTTGAAATGTCCAGCTTCTCTATATTCCCTCTGTGGTCATCACCGGAGGCAGCCCCGGGGAAGGGAGCCAGATAAGCCATGTTAACTTGGTTCTGTTTTCATGAGATCTTTAAGATTTGCTACCTAGATGAGAAAGATTCTATGCTGCTCCACATGTGGTGTTGACAGGCTCCAATGTGGCAGGTGCAGCCTGAGCGTCGGTGCTGAGTGAGTTCGGCACAGGGTTGGGAGCTGGAGATGAGCAAGGGCCTTAGGCCCCTTCCCCAGAACCGCACGCAAGCTGCAGCACTGGCTGTTTCAGTTTTACCACATGCCTGACTCTTCTCTTTGTGAAGACTCTGGTGAGGGCTGAAATCTCCTAATACATGGTGGATGGGTAGGTGTTTGAATAGATGTGAGAGAATCAAAGGTTTATTCTACATAGATGTGCTTCTGTGTATTCTATATTTCTCTGTGTGAGTAAATTTGTAGTCAAATCTGGACATGGCTGGAAATATTGGACTTTACAAGAAATGCCAAAAAAGATGCAGAAAAGTGAAAAATAATGACGATGAAAGGAATGAAATAAAAACTCTTTAGTTCCTGGCTGTGCCAAAAGTAGTGAGAAATAACCACCTGCGTGGGGCCTGAATGTTCTCTCCACACTTTGTACTGCTGTCCTGTCCCATCTGTTCAGCTCACTCCCTCACTCCCTCATTAATTTATTCATTGCATCAAAGTGACAAAAGAATCAATTTGTAACAATCCTGACCTTGAAATCTTCAAGGTATTTTCATTTAATTTTTAGGACTATAACCACTCCTATAGATTGAGGACCAAGGTTCTAGCCTCTCTTTGCTGGGTCCAAATAAATCAATATAGACTCTATGGCAAAAACTCCTGAGGGGGTGGATTGCAGGGTAAATGATTTTCAGGCTTTTTTGCCTTCCTGCCATCAGGACTGTCCTGCCTGATGGGGCATTTGTTACATTGTTATAAGTTGTATTGTTTACTTCTGTGGGCCATAGCAGCAGTATTGAGATATTCCCCAAGAGAAGCAAAAGCAGAAGATGCAGGAGAGTGAAGAGAGAGAAGCCCAGAGTGAAGACTTGCCAGGGGCTTGGAGGTCTCCCATCCTCCTGGCCCCCAGGCACCCCTGCCTGCTGTGTACCTGGTTGCTGCATTACATGTAAAAGCTCAGTAAAAGCCTGAGCAAGCCACTGAGGGCTCCATGACTCTACCTGTCTGCTCCAATCAGGATATCCTGCTCTGTCCCCTTCCTGCTGCTACAGATGATCATGATGGAAGTGAAATTTCCAGGGACTCTGGCTTTTGTATTTTTATTTTTTTCCTCACTATGATCTTGTCAGTTTTCTATGTCTTAATATATAGTTTAATCACTCAGGAAAGGGAAATGATAGAGAAAAAGAGCAAACTGATTTACAATGAAAGTTCTCACTTACATGCATTGATAATCCTTGACTTAACAAATACAGTTTCCACCAGTTGCCCGCAGTCACCACTGCTCCTTTAGCTCGTCCTCTTACAACACGTCTATAGAATAGATATAAAGGACTTGCTAGACCGAGGTAACATAGCCAGGACATTCCAAATTGGATTTAACTGCCTTTTACTACATTGCCACCCTGCAGGGAGTCAGAGGTGTAGGTTTATGCGTCTTCAGATGTGTGTTAACACTCAACATTCTCCACCAAGGCACCCATCACCCTCCACCATAAATCTGTGGTGGTCTTTCCTCTTCTCCTCTGGTAGCCTTAATTCTGCAGTCAGATTTCTAGGGTTTGTTTGTCTATTCCTTTGTTTCTCTATATTCCACATGGGAGAAGAGAGGTCATCCTTTGATAATGTTCTCAATTTCTGCTGTGGTTCTGGCCAAGGTACATTTCTGTACTTTTCTGGGATCATTCTTGTTTCTATTTACTTGAAAGTCATTCATGTCATCTAGGCAAGGTTCCAGCAGAGAACCTTAACAGGGTCCATTCAAGAGAGTTTAATAGGACAATTTACAAAATTATGGATAGGGTTAAGGGAAATGAAAATGGGCAGGTGAGATCCAGCAGGGAAAGGAGAGGAAGCTATTATGTTACTATGTGAGTAGCTGTCAGAGAGGACTTCCAGATAGGAGTTGTGTCCTGTGGTGGAGAAAAGAGCCTGGGGAATAAAATCTGTCCCCTTAAATCCTCCCATTGACTGAAACTAAAACTGACAGGAAGTCAGAGGAGCTGAGAGACTTCATAAAGGCAACCTTCTGGACAGGAAAGAAAATGTGGAGAAAGATCTAGAAGACAAAGGAAAAATCCTATCATCCAGGTCTTCATAAAAGGTTGATTTATATAACAGTTGACTAGATGCTCTTCTGATTTTTTGTTTCTTCTGCATCTGTGGTTATTTTCTAATTTTGTGTTTCACCTTAAAAATTAGCTTATTCATTGATTCTTCTTTACCTTTCTGGATTAAAGGACTAGATCCTTTTATTAATTAGCTTATCTTTTTTTTTTTTTACTGTTTTGTAATTTATTATTTTCTGCTTTTTTTTAAAGATTTGTTTATTCATGCATACAAGAGCTGGGGTACAGGCCAGAGGCATGGGGGGTGAGAAGGTTCACCAGAGACAGAGTGGGGAACAGAACAGGCAGACGGACTGAAATACACTGCTGAGGGGAGCAGCGGGAGAGACAGGAGAGGTCTGCTGTGCCATGTGGGTTGCTTCCTGGCTGGCCAGGGATCGAACTTGTGCTGCAGAGGCTGTGGATTGCTTCATAGTGTGGTGCTTAACCCCTTACGCCACCAGGGAGGCCCCCATTTTCTGATTTTATCTTTTTCAAGCCCTCACTAGAATATTTAAACTAATATTTTGCTACTTATTGTTTTTTTAACTTATTTTTTTCTTCTTTCCTATCTTCTATTTTGATTTACCAGGTTTTCTATTTTTCTCTCTGCCCTCTATTCATTTGGAAGTTATGCTTCCCATTCTAATCTTTAATGGTGACTTTTACTTTAAAATATTTTTGTTTGCTTTTTAATTAAATTTTATTCTAGAATAATGTTAGATTTATAAAAATTTAAAAATATAGAATAGAGAATTCTTTATGCTTCTTGCCCAGTTTCCCCTATTGTTGATATCTTAGATACTTAGCACATACATTATAATTAAAAAAAAAATCAAACAACACGGATGCATTACTCTAGCTCTTATTTGTATTTTTATCAGTTTTTTCACTAATATCCCTTTCCTGTTCCAAAGTTCCAATTCAGAGTGTCACATTACATTTAATACTGTTAAATTCTGAATATGTGTTTTTGATGTAGCAAGATTGAACATGAGCTTAACTAGATCTATTGTACCTATCTTCCTCATGGCTTACATGTTATTTTTGTTAGGTACCTTAAAACCAGTTGGGTTTAAATTATCCTAAATTTTATCCATTAATATTCCCATTAATTTAAAGTCAAAGTTTATTCAGATTTACCAAAAATTTAAATAATTTATTATCTGATCTTTACCTCCTATAATTTGCATTTTTCCTTTGGTTTAACTTTTCTTCTCATTGAAGTACATCTATTCAAATCTTTTCCAGTGAAAATTTGTGAATTATATATTATGCAGGCATTTTTTGCCTGAACCAGCATAAATTTCTGTGTTTTTGATTCTAGAATAAAGTATAGAATTTTATGAGTATAATATTTTAAATTGATCATTTTTGTCACTCAGAATTTTTACAATCTTCCACTGTAGCTACTGCGTTATGTTAATTAATATTTGGTGTTTTGTATGTAATCTCTCTTCTGTATAAAGGATTTCTTTTTTTTTTTTAAGATTTATTTATTTATTTATACAAGCACTGGGTACAGTCAGAAGCACGGGAGGGTGAGAGAATTCACCAGAGCCAGAGGCGAGAGCAGAGTAGGCAGAAGGACCGAAGTACACTGCTGAGGGGAGCAGCGGGCAGCAGGAGAGGTCTGCGCGCCATGTGGGACCCTCGCCTGGCAGCCGGGGATTGAGCCGGCTTTGCAGAGGGTGCGGGCAGCTTCGCAACCCAGCGCTCAACCGCTGTGCCACCGGGGAGGCCCTGTATAAAGGATTTCTCTTTGACATTGATGTTTTGTAGTTTCAACATGCAATTCTAGGTATGAGATTATTTTTATTAATTTTCTTGGGATTTATACTTTTTAAATCTGAAGTTTATGTCTTTTACCTATTTGAGAAAGTTCTCATACATTACTTTTTGAATATTGCCCCTTCTCTGACTGGGCATATTTTCCCATCTCATTATATCACCCATCTCTCTTAATCTCTGCTTCTTATTTTCTATCATTATACCACTTTGCATTATTTGATAATTAAAAATAATTTATCTTGGGTAATTGGCTGTTTAACCTGACCATTCATTTTTTCATTTTAATGAAAATATTTTCCAATTGTAGGAAAAAAAAATTCTTTTCCTTTTTGGATTAAAGAACTATTCTTTTAAAAGAACCATTTGTTTCTTTTTCAAATCTGCCTGTTCATTTTTCATGGAGCCTAATTCTTTCATTATATTTCTAATACTTAAAACAAACCCTTTATTCTTCAAACATACTTTATAGTTTCTTTTGTATTGTTTTACTAATGTTCTAATCCTTTGATACATTAAGCGTCTATTGTCATGATAGGTTGTTTGTGCCACATTTTGTAATTCTTAATAGAGAATTTAGTTTCAGAAGAGCTTTTGCTTTATGCTTCTTTAATCTCTCTTTTTTTAAACTTTCTTTTTTTTAAAGATTTATTTATTTATACAAGAACTGGGGTACAGGCCAGATGTGTGGGAGGGTGAGAGGATTCACCAGAGACAGAGAGGGGAACAGAACAGGCAGACTGATGAAATACACTGCTAAGGGGAGCAGCGGGTGCGACGGGAGAGGTCTGCCACGCCATATGTGACCCTCGCTGGCCAGCTGGGATCGAACCCGTGCTGCAGAGGCTGCGGACAGCTTCACAGTGTGGCGCTCAACCGCCTGCGCTACCAGTGGAAGCCCTCTTTGTTAATTTCTTGGTTTTGGGTTGAAGTTTTATAAAATAATTTTTTAAAGTACCAAATCGTAGGCATAGAGGATTTTTTAATTCACCAAAGCTTTGTAGTAGTTATAAGCCTCCTGATAATTCTGCTGGGTCAGTGAGGACTTTGAAGCTCATCAACTCTTCACTGGTGCCTGAATTTGTTCCTGGACCCAAGAGCAATGTCTACATCTCCATCAGGGTACTCAAGAATTCAATTTAATTCAGCTCAATTCTGACACTATCTACCTGGAGATAGATCAGATTCTTCAAGCAAAGGGACACTGCCCGCCATGTCAGACCCAGTTGCAAACCCAAGTTATCTTTGCTTATGTCTGATTGATTGGCTGTAGACTGCTGTTCCCATGACCCTGGTTAGACTTCAGATGCTACTTTGAAGCTCAGGTTGTTACTTATGCTTCCAACTGGCTATAAATCAGAGTTTTCCATGACTTCCTCCTCTGGTTTGATCAGTTTGCTAGAATTGCTTCCAGAATTCAAGAAACTCCTTTACTGACTGGATTGCTGATTTATCACAAATGAATATAACTCAGAAACAGTGAGAGAAGGAGAAGTTGTACCAGTCTAGAAGCTCTCATCCCTGTCTACTTGGGTTTGTGTGGTGGCTCTGTTGCTTATGCAGGATGGTTTGAATCACTGGCCTTTGACAGTTGAGCTCAGTCTCCAGCCCTCTCCCTTCTCTGGAGGTCTGGGGTGGGGACTGGCAGTTCCAACCTCTAAACCTGTGGTTGGGACTCCTGCCAAATGAGCCACATCCTTAGGTGTTTCCAAAATCATCCTACTCGTTTCATGAAATACACCTTAATTATTCTTAAGACTTAGGAAACTCCAAGGATTTTTGGAGTTGTAATTTAGGAGTTGTGAGCAAAGATAAGTATGTGTGAGAAATGTATTTGCTCTTTAGGATGTCCAAATATATATTTTTATTTTTATTTATTTATGTATTTATGTATTTATTTATTTATTTATTTATTTATGTTTTAAAGATTTATTTATTTATACAAGAACTGGGATACAGTCAGAGGTGTGGGAGGGTGAGAGAATTCACCAGAGACAGAGTTGGGAGCAGAACAGGCAGACGGACCTAAGACACTGCTGAGGTAGTAACAGGAGAGACAGGAGAGGTCTGCTGCACCATATGGGTTTCTCCCTGGCCAGCTGGGAATCGAACACGCACTGCAGAGGCTGCAGACAGCTTCACAGAATGGCACTCAACCTACTGCACCACCGGGGAGGCCCCAAATATGTATTTTTATAAATCACAATAGCACACAGTCTTTTGAGAGTTCCATAAGATTTTCAGCTTTAGCTTCCCAAGTTTGATTGACTTGTGTCTCATGGCCAAGGTGGGAATGCCCAACAGCTGAGTGGGGCAGGGATACTAGGACTGGTCCATTCCTGGGAATCATGGGAGTATTTGTTGGCTGACTCACCCTGTGGATGGGCTTGCTGTGATTTTCTTAGGCTATGACAGCCTAAGATGCTTCTACACTACATGCCATTTCCTCTGTTTCTCCATCACTTGGTGTCAAACTGCCATCAAATTCTGAGATTTCTCCCAAGCTTCTCTATTATTGACATCCCTTTCCCCAACAAAGTATGAACCCTAATCACATCTGGCCAATTTGAGTCCCATCATGTTGTCTGATTTTTGGTGGACCCAGATTAACACATGCCACCTGCATCTTCTGCAGGGAAGATATAGAAAAAAAAAAGATGAGAATGATTTGTCTTGTTAAGGGTATGTAATGCCACTTTCAAGTTTGGGACTTAGGCAGAAGTAGCGCTAGAGAAGATTTTAAAGAAGGGAGAAGTGAGGTCTGCCTTGTATGTTAGGAAGGTGACGATGGGGAAAGTGAGGTTTGGAAAGTCAGTGTGATGACCTTGGATGAGACACAATTGGACTGAAGTTATGTAGGAATGATGGCAATGGCGAACTGACTTCACCACTCTCACAGAAGAAAGTGTATGACTGGGGTGCAATTGTAGGTTTTCTCAATTTTATTAAAAAGAAAGCAACCCTTATATAAATTTGTTAGGAAAAACCCTACTCTTAGTAGAAAAAAAAATCACTCTGGCCCCCCTGCACTGTTAACTCCAGATGTTCCCTGCCCACAGAGTATGTCAGAAAATCTACACTAATAATAAAAGTTTGTGCTTCTACACCAGCTTTTTCTTTCTCAAAAGCATCCCAACAGGAAAAGACCCTTTCCCTGTCTTTTTGACTTTCTCTGTACAGGGTCTCTGGGGGTGAAAATGGATTCCAAATAAGTTCCTTGTGTTGTGTGTACACTGCAAGGTGTGGTGTGGTGTGAGGAATTCCCACAAGGGAGACTATCTAAAGGTCTTTTGGGGGCCAGCAAAGAAGTTCCACATTTTATATTTGAAGCTTGAAGCAAGCTCAAGGAGCCACATGCTATCTGTAATGACCAACACAGGGACGTGGGCGACAGCGCCAAGACAGGAATTAAACAGGAATGTCGGCCAAGTCTGCTCCAGCACTGACTTCCGGTGCAGCTGTTCCCTTTATGCCCAGCGCGGAGCAGAAGAATGGCGCCCTGGAAAGCAGAAGGGCACTGACGCCTAAGAGGCCCCTGGCAATGGGAAGTAAAAGTGCTGGCCCGGCCTGAACTCAACTGTCAACCTTCTCCTCTTCCAGCTGAATGGACAGAGAAGAGTCAGATCAGGTGCTGGAAGGGTGAGTTGGCACGTTTACCCCCAGACACCATTTTGAAGTCAGGCGTGAACAGTTTCCTATCTGAAAAAACAGGAAGCCTATTAAAAATGCTATTGTCCCTTCCTGCCTGTGCTGGCAGGACTGTTAAATGACCAAGTCCTCAGAGCTTTGCCAAGTCAAGAGAACCCAGCGAACAAGCAGCTGCCTGTGCCACCTGTGTCTGCCAGAGGCCCCCTAAGAGATTTCCTCTTCAGGGCACCCCACTGTGGAGAGGTGGGTCTTTGGGAGAGAAGGGCGGGCAGAGACCTTAAAGGAGAAGGGAGAAGAGAGCAGCTCCCCGGCATTGCTGGAAATTGTGGCTCGTTTGGCTTCTTTGTCTGTGTTAGCAGTGGTCAGGAATTTGTGTCTGTCCCCCACCCAACCTCTGAAACTTCCTGGCTGGGAATCAAATCCAAGAAGAAACACCTGCCTTCTATTGCTGGCCAGAGCACAATACACCACATGCCATTTGGCACTGGGGAGAAAAGGGCCCCATTAAAGAAAAGTCCCTAGTGTGATTAAGAAGCTCAGTCCTGCTTCCTCTCTCCCTCCCTCCCTCTGTTCCTCCATCTCTTCCTTCCTTTCTCTCTCTCTCTCCCTCTCTCTTATTGTCTCTCTCTCTCTCTCTCTCTCTCTCTCTCACACACACACACACACACACACATGCACACACACACACAAACTCCCATAGGCCTCTAAAGTTTTTCTCATTTCCTCACCACTAACTCACTGTCAATCAAAACACTGAATAATAGAGAAAGAGGCCTTTCCTGGGGTGGGGGTTGTCATAGCCTCTGCAGATAACAGGTGTGCGTATAGGGCTGTGTGTATATACGCAGGAGAGTATGCACTGTATGTGTATTGGGGGTGTGTATGCAGGTGTGTCATTATATGTAGGGGTTTGTTGGGGAAGGGGTTTGATGATCACGAATGGACCCAGCCCAGGAGGGTCACGCTCAGGATAGTCAGCTGTCTAGAGAATGTGCTCCCTTGCTCTGGAAAGAATTGTGTCTCTCCAGCATTTTCTGCTGCTGGCAGCCTTTCAGCCCAAGTGTGTGCACCCCCACCCTCTATGTGGAATGGCAAATGAAGTGCAGGGTTTGGTCACTGGAGGAGCAGAGTGGCAGCAAGACCTCCTGGGTGGCACATCAACAGGACAATGCTTCCCCGGTTGCAGGATGACAGTCGCACCCGGCATTGTCACCATCAGCCTCTGGCACGAAATAGCGTCTCCCCGTGTCCAAGTGCATTGGCTGATGGGTTCAGGGCAGTCTGTCCTTCAGCCGGCCTGTCCTGCCCCATTCTTGACGGGTGGCTTGCTGCCAAGCCGCGTTGCCCTCCTGGCCCTGCCCGGCGGTCTCCGAGACAGTGGGGCTCTGTGAGGCAGTCTCCTGTGGGCAGCTGCTGTTTTCCTATAGAGGGGACCGGTCATTAGAGGGCCCGGAGGAGCAGGGGTGGTACCTTGAACTGTTTTCCTTTCTCTTTGGCCCTCATTTACTTATCCTTTCGGAAGGAGCACACTGCCTGCCGCTGCCCACAGTTCACTTGTCCTGGTGAAGGCAGCTTGACAGCTGCATAAATCACACTGAGATACCACTAATAGGTTGCTGCCTGAGACTGTACCAGACCACCCAGGCACAGCTCCGGAGGCCTCTGAGGCCTGCACACAAATACAGTAATGCAAATCACTTAACCCTTTGTGACTCCCTGCTTGCTGGAACAAACAGGCTCTAACTTCCTCTCTGCGTTCCAGTCCCTCAGACCAGCCTTGGTGTTTCTCAACCCTCCTTGCTGCCTGGCTCCTAGCTGGCCCTTCCCCACCCCACCTCCTTCCATTCTTTCCAGTTTTCAGATGATCTTGTCCTCAGGCAGGTAGAAAAGGGAGGATGGCCTTGCTCGGGCTCCTGGCTGAGGGGGGTGACATTGGCTGGGACTGGTAAGAGAGAGGGAGTATGGCAGGCAGGTCGGCTAGTCTGGCGGCAAGCACACAGAATTCGAGGCAAGGCAACTGTGGTCACGGGGAGTAGGTTCTGGAGTTTCTCACTCAAGAGTGAGATGAGGACTCTAGCCAAGGCACCTGGCTTTGTTTTCCTGTTATTCATTAATTTATTTTTAATTGAGGTAATGTTAGGGTACCCCCCATAGGTATTGGCACCATAGAGTACCCACCACCAAAATCATTCCTAGCCCACTGCCATTGTCTATTGCTCTTCCTTCCCTCTTTGTTCTTATGCCTCTGGAAGGCAGTTGATTTTGAAATTGAGTGACAGGAAACTCCACGGAGCCCCCAAGGCTGAGTCTCTCCCTGAAGAGCAGCAGCATCTCCCTTGTATCAGCCGCGAGGAGCCTAAGACATGTGATATTGTGAGTCTCCATGCAGGGAAAAAGAGGGAGGTTTTGGAGCATCCTCGTGCAGTCTTAGTAGAAGAATATGCTTCTTCGTGGGTCGTGCACTAGTAAAATGGACAAATACCAGCACACATGCAGCTCTTAGTATTATAATGAGAACAAGGTTTTCTTAAGACACATGCATCACCAGTTGGGTCCAGTCAGCCTGTCTGCCCAGCAAAAACGGTTCTGCTTCACAGATATTGGACTGCTGACACAATTGACTAAAACGAAGAGGTTACTAGGGGCAGAGGGGGAATAATGATTTGCTGTTACTTGTTAAGCTGTGATTATATACACTATTGTTAGTGTTCTTGTTTCCAAGACTACATGGAAGGGGAAGAAAGCAAGCACATCCAGGAAGGCCCCTGTCTCAACTGCACCCCCTTCTTCTGCCTGCCAGGTGTTTTTTGTGTAGCCCAGTGATAGATATTCTGGGTCTTGAACCTTGAAGTCAAAGGGAAGATGAAGCGTGCAGGCAGGTTGTGGAGAGGAAACTATGACTCCTCTCTTGGCCAATGGAAAGCCCAATGGAAGCTCTCCTCAATCACTTCTCTCCAGTGTTATGATGCAGGTTCACCCTGTGTGAAGGGCCAGGGATCCTAAAGAGTGAAACAGTGTCTCAGCTCTCTGGATCTCACAGCCATTCTATTCCCCATGTGACAAGGCCGTCCTGCAGTTGGCCCTCTCAACCGATCTGTTCTCAGCTCAGCAACCATCCTTGGCCCTTGCTGATGCTCCTGCAATCCAGCATCTTTGCATCTGCTTCAAAGGCTGCCCCTCTTCCTCCAGGACCTTTTATGATTTGCTGTTCCTTTTTACTTTTTCTTAGGAAATCTCCTCCTTCACATCCTTCAAGTCTTTGCTGAAATACCATCTCTCAGGCATGCCTTTCCCAACCACCTATTTATTGTTGAAATCAACTCTTGATATGGCACTTTCTACCCCTCTATCTTACCTTACTTATAGCCCTTAACCACTCAAATATATCATGCAATTGCTTTCTTTATTTTGTCTATTGTGGGACTTCCCTTACCAGGGTGGTAATTCTTTTTTTTTTTTTTTTTTATAGAGGCATGTTTTTATTTATTTGTTTGTTTGTTTGTTTGTTTTGTTTATACATGCACTGGGGACAGTCAGAAGTGCGGGAGGGTGAGAGAATTCACTAGAGCCAGAGCAGGGAGCAGAGCAGGCAGAAGGACCGAAGTACACTGCTGAGGGGAGCTGCGGGCGGCAGGTGAGGTCTGCGCACCATGTGGGACCCTCCTCCGGTGGCCGGGGAGCAGCCGGGGATCAAACAGGCACTGCAGAGGCTGCGGGCAGCTTCGCAACCCAGCACTCAACCGCTGCACCACCGGGGAGGCCCCAGGGTCGTAATTCTTTAAGAGTGAGAACTTTCCATTATTTTTTCACTGATGTATCCTGGATAACTAAAACATTGTTTCCAAATAGTAGGTGATCAATAAATATTGTTGAATGAGTAAATGTTATAACAGATGAAAGTGCAATAAGCCACAGGGACCTGGGGAAATGGGGATGTATTAGCCCATAGGGTCTAGAGAGGGGAACATGAGTCCCAAATTAATGGACTCAGGACCCCAGTCTTCCTGTCAAAGAAATTTGGAGCCATAAGAAAATGAAGGAGATTCACTTCCTCTTTGCCATATGTTAGAATTATACCACTGCCTCCAAGAAATATTTGTTTTTCTCTGAAGATAGTTGTTTTTTTTTGGCAGGCTAAATGATGGTCCCAAAGATGCACATGCATTAATCCCCAGAACATTGTAAAGAGGCCTTTTCAGTTTGAGAATGATATTAAACCAAGGAGCTTGAGGTGGAGAGATTATTTTGCCTTATCTGGATAAACCCAATATATCTAAAGTCCAACACAAGAGGGAGAGAGGAAGA
Organism: Talpa occidentalis; assembly: GCF_014898055.3. Lineage (NCBI taxonomy): Eukaryota > Metazoa > Chordata > Mammalia > Eulipotyphla > Talpidae > Talpa > Talpa occidentalis. Next base: position 72,019,547 of record NW_023605083.1, read on the forward strand.
TCAGAGAGAGAAGGTGATACAATTGTGGAAGCGGAGGATGGAGCCCTGTTGGGCCATAAGCCAAGGAATGCAGGAAATGTCTAGAAACTGGAAAAGAAAAGGAAATGGATTATCCCTCAGAGCCTCCTAAAGGAATATAGGCCCCTGACACCTTGATTTTAACTCAGTGACATTGTAATGTAAAAACACAAATGTAAAATAATAAATTTGTGCTATTTTAAGCTACAAAATTTGTAGTTATTTGGCATAGCACTGATAGGAAACAAAAAGCCAAAATATAGAAACCAGGTTCTGTTTAACAGACCAAGTGCTTTATTGTCAGCAAACAATGGATAAGGGGGAACTTATATTCAAAAACACTTTTTCCTGAACCTCGGAGAGGAATTTCTTTCTATTTGGAAGGACTTTGTGTCATGAATTCATGGCAGTGTCTTGGCAGTCATGCTCAGTAAGTTTCCTTTTGCACCAGGCACTTTTTCCCACTTTCCTTTTTGTGTGCAGGGTGCTGGGTTGCCATGTTGGGGATAACTGACTGGGTGCAGTTCTGTGGCTACTGCTTGCTCTCCATTTCACTTCTTGTAAAAGAGCACAGCTTGGTGCAGATGTTTTAGCCTATCTATTTACCTAATGGTTACACCATGTTGGCAAGTAGACCAAGTAGATATATTTAGCTATGCATACTCAGAATGTAAAACAGACAATGGTAAAGAAAATCAAGAATCAACATAAAACCACCCAAAAAGGCAGTCACATGCAAAAGCACCTTAGCAAATGCTAGGCTCCCAATTGACTGTGAATTAGATGCATCTTCATTAAGTTTTCAGGTGATAGAGCAGTTGAGTTGTCTCCTATTCTGAGAGATTGAGCCCATTTGACATATTTCTTCATTTTCCTTCAAGTGTCATTTGGAGCCTTTAACCTACCTTCTTGCTCCTTTATTCTCTCAGAAGAGGTATCTGTCCTTGTTTATGATTTATACTTATATGCGTTTTGAGACTTCTTTCTTCTGTCTAAAAACAGCAATATAAGAACTCTTAGCATCATTATTGCTGTCTTAGCATCATTATTGTTGTCATCATAATTCCAATGGCTATTTTGTGCCTCTGTCTACCTATACACACACAAACACACACACAGAGGCACCATGTGGTGATGTGGGGCAATTTTTATATTTATTAGTGTGTTTTCAAAAAAACTAAACATGATCAAGAAGATGTGGTATATATACACAATGGAATATTATTCAGCAATCAAAAAAGATAAACTCATGCCATTCGCAGCAACATGGATGGAGCTAGAAGGAATTATGCTCAGTGAAATAAGCCAGAAGGAAAAGAAAAATATTGCATGGTTTCACTTATAGCAGGAATATAGGGGAACCAAATAAGACATCAGTGTAAAAAAATAATAACAGTACAATGCACAATAAAGCAAAAAACAGACAATTATAAATCAGAGACATACTGCAGGGGAGGAGAAGGGAGAGGGATCAGAGGGAGGAAGGGAGAAGCACAGGGGACTGAGGTGATGGTGCAAGGGTACAATGGTGAAGGAAACTATGGGGACTACACCTGAGGGGAGCAGCAAATATTGTTTTAAAAAGAACAATGATGGGAGGGCGGAGCAACATGGCGGCGAGGAGACGCTGCGAGTAAGATCTCCCATTAAAAAAAGTTAATAGGGAGGAAAAGCGGCAGGTCCCAGTGAGAACTGGGACACGGAAGATAAACGGACGACTCCAGCAAACTGCCCGAAGAAGAAAGTTGCCATAAAAGAGGACGAGAAGGGAGGGAAGCGCAGAACCCTGCTCCCCTCCCCCGCCCACAAAGTCGGCACTCTCCGACCGGCAGAGAGGAGGAAACAACAAACCAAAACGGCCAACAAGAAAAACGGACACAGCAAGCGGGACTGTGAGTGGAAAGGAACTATTGCAGCCACCACACCCCGTGAACGGGAGCTGAGGCGAACCCTGCAGGATCCGCCGCGGAGGCTGCTTGAAACTGACAGATGACTCCTGGAAGAACCAGAGGGGAACAGAGAAGCCCACCCAAGATGCCGGCCAGTCCCAACAACACAGTGTCCCAACGCATACGGCAAATTAGAAAACAGACAGTAGGGAGGAGAAGAACCACACGCAACCTAGCAACTCTCCAGAGAAAAAGCACACCACAAAAAGAAAGCCAGCCCCCAGATTGCAAAGACAATAACTTGGAAGAATTTCTGAGCCTTCCAGAAAGAGAATTTAAAATTGCCGTGATTAAAAAACTGACAGAAGTCATAAAGGAAAACAATGATAAGGGAAAAATAATCAACGATCAGAAGAATGCAATTGAGTCCCTAGAGAGGGAAAACAATGGTCAGAAGAAAGAAATTGAGTCCCTAAAGAGGGAAGTAAAAGAAATGCAGGAGATCAAAGAATTAATGGAAGAACTAAAGAATTCTGGGAAAAGCAATGAAAGCAGAATAGATGAAATGGAAGAACGAATAAGTAATCTTGAAGACACAGAAATAAAAAGAACCAAAACAGAAAAGGAAAGAGAAGTACGAAGGAAAAAGAACGAAGAAAGACTTCGGGAACTAACTGACTCCATGAGGAAAGGAAATATAAGAGTTATAGGAATACCAGAAGGAGAGGAGAGAGATGTAGGAACAGAGAAAATATTCAAAGAGATAATTGAAGAGAACTTCCCAAATGTGAAGAAGGAGCTGAAAATTGATATACAAGAAGCAAGAAGAACACCAAACTTCCACGACGAAAGGAAAAATACAGCAAGACACATAATAGTAAAGCTCCCAAGAATCCAGGACAAGGAAAAAATAATGAAGCTGGCAAGAGGGAAGAAACAGATAACATTCAAAGGAAAACCAATCAGGCTGACATCAGACTTCTCCGAAGAAACACTACAGGCAAGGAGAGAGTGGAGGGACATAGTCAACAGACTCCAAGAAAACAGATGCCAACCAAGAATACTCTATCCCGCAAAGCTCTCCTTCCTCTTTGAAGAAAGAATATGGACCTTCCCAGACAAACAGAAACTCCGGAATTTCATTGCAACTAAACCCCCACTCCAAAAAATACTACAAGGAGTCCTAAAGCCAGAACCTCAGAGGGACGAATAACAATGAAAGAAGGCCAAAAAAAAAAAAAAAAAAGTTATTAAAAGAATAAATAAATAAAATCAAAGGAAAGACAAACACAATGGCAAATACAGATGTTAACATATCAATATTAACTCTAAATGTAAATGGACTAAACTCTTCAATAAAAAGACACAGAGTGGCAGCCTGGATTAAGAAACAAAACCCAACCTTTTGCTGTCTCCAGGAAACACATTTAGCTACAAAAGATAAAAATAGGCTCAAAGTTAAAGGATGGAAAACAATCCTACAAGCAAATGGACCAAAAAAGAAAGCAGGAACAGCTATACTTATATCAGATAAAACAGATTTCAAACTCAAAAAGATAAAAAGAGACCCCAATGGTCACTACATTATGATCAAGGGGACAATACTTCAAGAAGAAATAACACTCATTAACATATACTCACCAAACGAAGGAGCACCAAAATATATCAGACAACTGTTGTCCTCTCTGAAAACAGACATCAGAGAAAACACATACGTAGTGGGAGACTTCAACACACCACTATCAACAATGGATAGATCAACAAGACAAAAAATAAGTAAAGAAACCAAAGCTCTAAATAAGGACCTAGAGCAATTAGGCTTAACAGGCATCTATAGAACACTAAACCCCAAAAAAACGGAGTACACATTTTTCTCAAGCGCACACGGATCATTCTCCAGGATCGATCACATACTGGGGCACAAGACAAACATCAACAGATACACCAAGATTGAAATCATATCAACCATCTTTTCTGACCATGAAGGCATCAAACTAGAAATAAACCATAAAAAGAAGGCAAGGAACTTTCCTACCTCATGGAGATTAAAAACCACACTACTGGAAGACCATTGGACTAATGAGGAGATCAAAGAAGAAATTAAAAAATTTTTTGAATTGAACGACAAGGAGGACACTAATATCCTAAATGTATGGGATGCAGCAAAAGCAGTAATAAGAGGAAAATATATAGCAATAGAAGCTCACATCAAGAAACAAGAAAGAACGCAAAGAAACAACCTCATCTCGAAGCTCAAAGATCTAGAAAAAGAACAACAAAAAAACCCCAAAACCAGTAGAAGAAAAGAAATAATAAAAACCAAAGCAGAAATAAATGAAATTGAAACTAAAAAAACAATCCAAAAGATCAATGAAACCAAGAGCTGGTTTTTTGAAAAAATCAATAAAATAGACAAACCCTAGCCAGGCTCACAAAGGAAAAAAGGGAGAAAGCACAAATAAACAGGATCATCAATGAAAGAGGAGAAATCACAACGGACACAGCAGAAATCAAAAGAATAATCAGTAACTACTATGAACAGTTATATGGAAACAAGTTTAACAATCTAGAGGAGATGGACAAATTCCTACAACTCTACAATCACCCAAAGCTAGATAAAGAAGAAATAGAACACCTAAACAGACCAATTACAATTAGCGAAATTGAAATGGTAATAAAAAACCTCCCCAAAAACAAAAGCCCAGGACCTGATGGATTTACAAATGAATTCTACCAAACATTCAGAGACGAATTAGTGCCTATCCTTCACAAACTCTTCCAAAAAATTGAGAAGGAAGGGACAATACCAAACACGTTTTATGAAGCCAACATTACACTAATACCAAAACCGAACAAGGACAACACAAAAAAGGAAAACTACAGGCCAATCTCCCTAATGAACACTGATGCAAAAATCCTCAATAAAATTTTAGCTATCAGAATCCAACAATGTATCCATAAGATAATTCACCACGACCAAGTTGGATTCATTCCAGGGGCACAAGGATGGTTTAACATCCGAAAATCAATCAACGTTATCCAACACATCAACAAAAAGAAATATAAAAACCATATGATAATATCAATAGATGCTGAGAAAGCTTTCGACAAAGTGCAACACCCATTCATGATAAAAGCCCTTGAAATTCTGGGGATACAAGGAACATACCTCAACATCATAAAGGCCATCTATGACAAGCCAACAGCCAGTATCATTCTCAATGGTGAAAAGCTGAAAGCAATTCCATTAAGATCTGGAACAAGACAAGGATGTCCACTCTCACCATTGCTTTTCAATATAATACTGGAAGTCCTAGCCAGGGCAATAAGACAAGAGAAAGACATCCAAGGAATCCAAATAGGAAAAGAAGAAGTCAAACTATCACTATTTGCAGACGATATGATATTATACATAGAGAACCCCAAAAACTCCACAGAAAAGCTAATTCAACTCATCAATCAGTTCAGTAAAGTGGCAGGATACAAAATCAACACGCAAAAGTCAGTAGCCTTCCTATACACAAACAATAAATCTGAAGAAGAAGAAATCAAAAAGACCATCCCTTTTGTTATTGAAACAAAAAAAATCAAATATTTGGGAATAAATCTAACAAAAGAGGTAAAGGACCTATACAAAGAAAACTATAAAACACTGTTAAAAGAATAGAAGAAGACACAAAGAAATGGAGAGACGTCCCTGCTCATGGATTGGAAGAATAAACATTATTAAAATGTCCATCCTACCAAAAGCAATATACAGATTCAATGCTATTCCCATCAAAATTTCAATGTCATTCTTCAAAGAAATAGAACAATTATTGATGAAATTCATATGGAATCACCAAAAACCCCGAATAGCCAAAGCTCTCCTGAAAAAAAAAGAAGGGAATGGAGGCATCAGACTCCCAGACTTCAAACTATACTACAAAGCCATAATCATCAAAACTGCATGGTATTGGAACAAGAACAGACATACAGACCAATGGAATCGAATAGAAAATCCAGAAATAAACCCACAGATTTATGGTCAACTAATCTTTGACAAAGGAGCAAAGAATATGCATTGGAGCAAAGAAAGTTTGTTCAATAAATGGTGCTGGGAAAACTGGGTCGCTACATGCAAAAGAATGAAGCTTGACCACTACCTCACACCATACACAAAAATCAACTCAAAATGGATTAAAGAACTAGACATAAGACCTGAAACCATAAAATATATAGAAGGAAATATAGGCGAAACACTACGTGATTTGCACATCAAAGACATCTTTACAGACACATCACCCAAAGCAGTGATAGTGAAGGCAAAGATAAACAGCTGGGACTACATCAAATTAAAGAGCTTTTGCACAGCAAAAGAGACAATAACAAAAACAAAGAGAAACCCCACCAACTGGGAGAACATTTTTGCACCCAACACTAATGATAAAGGACTGATCACAAAAATCTGCAAAGAGCTGATGAGACTCAACAACAACAAAGAAAATAATCCAGTCAAAAAATGGGCAGAAGAGCTTAAAAGAAACTTCTCTGAAGAGGAAATGCAAATGGCCAACAGGCATATGAAAAAATGTTCAACATCACTTGTCATCAGGGAAATGCAAATCAAAACTACCATGAGATACCATCTTACACCAGTGAGAATGGCACATATAAAAAAACTAGCAACAACAAATGTTGGCGAAGGTGTGGAGAAAAAGGAACTCTTCTGCACTGTTGGTGGGAGTGCAAACTGGTCCAACCACTGTGGAAAGCTGTATGGAGATTTCTGGACCTACTAAACATAGAGCTTCCATATGATCCAGCAATTCCACTCCTAGGTATTTACCCAAAGGACACAGAAACATCAATTCCAAAGAACACCTGCACCCCTATGTTTATAGCAGCACTGTTTACAATAGCTAAGCTTTGGAAACAACCCAAATGCCCAAAAATAGATGACTGGATCAAGAAGATGTGGTACATATATACCATGGAATATTACTCAGCATTGAAAAAAGATAAACACATGCAATTTGCAGCAACATGGATGGCGCTGGAAGGGATCATGCTCAGCGAAATAAGCCAAAAAGAAAAAGAAAAATACCGGATGGTCTCACTCATAGCAGGAATCTAGAAAACTTAAATAAGGGACCAGGAAAATGAATAACTATAAGAAAGTGAAAATCAAAATCAACAAAAAACTATGAACCAGAGACACTTTTAGGGGGGCGGGGGTGGGAGGGGAGGGATTGGGGTCAGAATGGGGGGCTGCAATTGTATGGGGAATATAACAATAAAATTTATTAAAAAAAAAAAATAAAAAGAACAATGATGTAAAAAAAATTAATATAAAAATAAAAAAAATTAAATATGACTAATGTGCTGGACTACATCTGATGTCTTATACATAGTGAATACATATATTGAAGGATTACTTTAACAAGTCTAATAGAATCATCCTTTTTATTTGAAATGAACCCAATGGTTTTATGAGAGCTAACATTTACTATATATATATATATATATATGCTGTATGCCAATTTTATGTCATAATATTTACATGATTATCCATAATAATAAACTTAGTAATATCTAGAAACAGCAATAAAAATTGAGCACCTAGTCTCTGCCAAAGTTGTTCATCTTTTTTTTCTTTAATATCTATTTATTCATGCATACAAGAACTGGGGTATAGGCCAGATATGCAGGAGGATGAGAGGACCTATCAGAGACAGAGCAGGGAACAGAACAGGCAGACTGACTGAAATACACTGCTGAGGGGAGCAGCGGGTGAGACAGGAGAGGTCTGCTGCACCATGTGGGTCTCTCTCTGGCTGGCCAGGATTGAACCACACTGCAGAGGCTGTGGACAGCTTCACAGCACGGTGCTCAACTGCCTGTGCCACCAGGGAAGCCCCAAGGTTGTTCATCTTTATACAAATACTAGGAGGAAGAAAGTGCTATTCCCCCTCCCCTGCTTAAAGTTTTCTAACTACTCTATTCTCAGACATTGTGCAAAGCGTTAAACCCAGGCTGCCACTGCTGGTGTGACCCAAGTGAACATGTATTGCCTATGACAGTCAGAATCTCGATACACATTGGGGGCAACACACAGGTAAACTGGGAGCTGACATTCTGTATGGGTGGGGAGTGTGGAGCTCAGCAGAGAAAAACCACCAAAAGGAACCCCTATAATCTGGGGCATGGAGGACACATGAGAGAAACTCCTTCTGTTGAAAATGAGCAGTAGTCCAAAATTATGAGGCAAGAGAGTAATAAAACCATCAAAAGAGAGTATTTTCAGATCATAAAAGCAAGCAAATAGCCAAAGGAAAAGATAAGAAAAAGTTCTTACATTTATAAAGTAAAATACCCACTTTAAATACAGGGATATTTTTAAAAAAGAATTATTAATGGTAAGGACAAGACACATACATAACATGTTTGAACTCAAAGTAAAAAGTGACATACCTGGTTGCTGCACTACATGTAAAAGCTCAATAAAAGTCTGAGAAAAACCAAACAAAAAAAAAGTAAAAAGAAATAATAACGATTACAAAAAACAACCCCAATAAACCAACAACACAACCCAAAGTAAATTCAAAGAAAATAGAAGGAAATAATACAGATAAAAGCGTATATTAATGAAATAAGCAAGCTCTTCAAAACAGAAACCTGGTTCTTTAAAAAAAACAATCTTTGATAAGATTGATGTGTATTGCGTAAGTGCATTCATGATATAGACAGATAGAACAGACAAATAACAAGGACTAGAAAAGATGAAATCGTTCAGATACAGTACAAATGGTTTTGATTTTAGAACAGGGATTTCTGTGTCCGGAACCCACTGAGACTGTGTGGAACTGGGAAAAGACTGTCCCCACAGCCAGAGGTGAGCTGAAAAGCTTCCCCCAACAAGCCAGGCCCTGCTGGTCACCAGTTGGAGCCCAGAGGGGGATCCAGCCGCTGCCAGGGCAGAAAGAAGGCTCAGGGAAGTGCCATCCTGACTCTCATTTTAGAACAGGGATCTCTGCTTCTGGAACCCACCTAGACTGTGTGGAACTAGGAAAGGGCTGTCCCACAGCCAGAGGTCAGCTGAAAAGCTCCTGCAAGCCAGGCCCTGCCTGAGAGAGAGTCAAAGCCCAGAGGGGGATGCAGTGATTTGGAGCCCAGCAGGCAATCCAGCCACTGCCAGAGCAATCTGTGGGACTGTAAGACCCACCTCTGGAATTAAACAAATACAGAAGGAGGAGATTTTCTGGGACAGTGACCATTAACATATCCATAGTACCACTGCCCTGCTGGACTTCTGGCATAACAGTATTGGACTCGATTGGCCCACCAGTTTCCAACATCCCAGAAAGAACTCACCAAAGAGATGCCAGCCAGTACCAGTGACACAGTGTCCCAACACATACGACAAATTATAAAACAAGCAGCAGGGAGATGAAAAATTACAAGCAACCAAGCACATCCCTAGGAAAATGACACACCACAAAAAAGACATTCAAACACCACACGGCAATAACAGTGACTTAGAGGAACTTATGAGTCTTCCTGATAGAGAATTTAAAGTTGCCATGATTAAAAAACTGAAAGAAGTCAAAAATGATAGGGGAAAAATACTCAATGATATGGGGAAAACAATCAATGACCAGAAGAATGAAATTGAGTCCCTAAAGAAGGAAGTGAAAGAAATTCAGGAGATCAAAGGATTAATGGAGGAGCTAAAGAAAGCTGGGGAAAGCAACAAATGCAGAATAGATGAAATGGAAGAATGAATAAGTACTCTCAAAGGCACAGAAATAAAAAGAACCAAAACAGAAAAGGAAAGAAAAGCATGACGAAAAAGAATAAAGACAGACTTCGTGAACTATCTGACTCCATGAGGAAAGGAAATATAAGAGTTACAGGAATCTCAGGAAAGGAGAGAGACATAGGAACAGAGAAAATATTCAAGAGAACTTGAATATAAAATATTGAAGAGAACTTCCCAAACATGAAGAAGGAGCTGAAAATAGACATACGAGAAGCAAGAAGAGCACCAAACTTCCATGATGAAAGGAAAAATACAGCAAGACACGCACATAACAGTAAAACTCCCAAGAATCCAAGACAAGGAAAAATGATGAAGTTGACAAGAGGGAAGAAACATAACATACAAAGGAAAAGCAATTAGGCTGACATCAGACAAGAGAGAGTGGAGGGACATAGTCAACAAACTCCAAGACAACAAAAGCCAACCAAGAACACTCTATCCTGCAAAGCTTTCCTTACTCTATGAAGAAAGAATAAGGACCTTCCCAGACAAACAGAAACTCTGGAATTTCATTACGACTAAATCCCCACTTCAAAAAATACTACAAGGAGTCCTAAAGCCAGAACCAACAGAGGGATGAATAACAATGAAACAAGACCAAAAAAAATATTAAAAACGAATAAAATCAGAGAAAAGACAAAGAAAATGAGCTAACATATCAATATTAACTCTAAGTGTAAATGGACTAAACTCTTCAATAAAAAGACACAGAACAGCAGGCTGGATTAAGAAACAAAACCCAACCTTTTGCTGTCTCCAGGAAACACATTTAACTACAAAAGATGAAAATAGACTGAAAGTAAAAGGATGGAAAGCAACCCTACAAGCAAATGGACTAAAAAAAGAAGGCAGGAACAGTTATACTTATATCAGATAAAACAGATTTCAAACTCAAAAAGGTAAAAAGAGACCCCAACAGTCACTACATTATGATCACGGGGACACACTTCAAGAAGAAATAATGCTCATTAACATATACTCACCAAATGAAGGAGCACCAAAATGTATCAGACAACTAGTGTCATCCTTGAAAACAGACATCAGAGAAAACACATACATAGTAGGAGACTTCAACACACCACTATCAAAAATGGATAGATCAATGAGACAAAAATAAGTAAGGACACTAAAGCTCTAAATAAGGATCTGGAGCTCATGGGCTTAACAGACATCTATAGAACACTAAACACAAAAAAAAATCTAAGTACATATTCTCAAGCACACACAGATCATTCTCCAGGATCAATCACACACTGGGACACAAGACAAACATCAACAGATACACCAAGATTGAAATCATACTAACCATCTTCTCTGACCATGAAGGCATCAAACTAGAGATAAATCATAAAAAGAAGGCAAGGAACCCTCCTACCTCATGGAGGTTGAAACCCACACTCCTGGAAAACCACTGGACTGGAGATCAAAGAAGAAATTAAAAAATACTTTTAGTTGAATGATAAGGAGGACACCAATTTCCTAGAACTCAAAGAAACAACCTAATCACACATCTCAAACATCTAGAAAAAGAACAACAAAAAAAAACCTAAAACCAGTAGAAGAAAGGAAATAATAAAAATCAAAGCAGAAATAAATGAAATCGAAACTAAAAAAATCGAAAAGATCAATGAAACCAAAAGTTGGTTCTTCAAAAAAAATAAAATAGACAACCCCTTAGCCAGGCTTGCAAAGGAAAAATGGGAGAAAGCACAAATAAATAGGATCACAAATGAAAGAGGAGAAATCACAACGGACACAGCAGAAATCAAAAGAATAATCAGAAACTACTATGAACACTTAGTTACATGGAAACAAGTTCAACAATCTGGAAGAGATGGACAAAGTCCTACAACTCTACAATCACTCAAAGCTAGATAAAGAAGAAATAGAACACATAAACAGACCAATTACAAGCAGTGAAATTGAAATGGTAATCAAAACCCTCCCCAAAAACAAAAGCCCAGGACCTGATGGATTTACAAATGAATTCTACCAAACATTCAGAAACGAACTACTGCCTAGCCATCATAAACTCTTTCAAAAAATTGAGAAGGAAGGGATAATACCAAACACGTTCTATGAAGCCAACACTACACTAATACCAAAACTGAACAAGGACAACACAAAAAAAGAAAACTACAGGTCAATCTCTCTAATAAACACTGATTCAAAAATCCTCAATAAAATTTTAGCTAACAGAATCCAGCAATGTATCCATAAGATAATCACCACAACTAAGGAGGATTTATTCCAGGGACACAAGGATGGTTCAACATCTGAAAATCAATGTAATCCAACACATCAACAAAAAGAAATATAAAAACCATATGATAATATCAATAGATGTTAAGAAAGCTTTCGACAAATTACAGCACTTATTGATGATAAAGGCCCTTGAAATTCTCGGGATACAAGGAACATATCTCAATATCATAAAGGCCATATATGACAAGTCCATAACCAATATCATTCTCAATGGCAAAAAGCTGAAAGCATTTCCATTAAGATCTGGAACAAGACAAGGATGTCCACTGTCACCACTGCTTTTCAGTATAATACTGGAAGTCCTAGCCAGAGCAATAAGACAAGAGAAAGACATACAAGGAATCCAAATAGGCAAGGAAGAAGTTAAACTATCATTATTCACAGATGACATGATAATATACATAGAGAACCCCAAAAAGTCCACAGAAAAAACTAATCAAACTAATCAATCGGTTTAGTAAAGTAGCAGCATACAAAATTAACACACAAAAATCAGTAGCTTTCCCATACACAAACAATAAATCTGAAGAAGAAATCAAGAAAATAATCACTTTTATTATTGAAACAAAAAAAAATCAAATACTTGGGAATAAACCTAACAAAAGAGGTAAAGGACCTATACAAAGAAAACTATAAAACACTGTTAAAAGAAATAGAAGAAGAAATGGGAAGATATGCCCTGCACCTGGGTTGGAAGAATTAACATTATCAAAATGACCATCCTACTAAAAGCAATTTACAGATTCAATACCATTTCAATAAAAATTTCAATGACATTCTTCAAAGAAATAGAACAAATATTGATGAAATTCATATGGAGCCAGCAAAAACCCCAAATAGCCAAAGTTCTCCTGAAAAAAAAAAAAAGGGAATGGAGGTATCACAGTCCCAGACTTCAAACTATACTACAAAGCCATAATAATCAAAACTGCATGGTACTGGAACAAGAACAGACACATGGACCAATGGAACCAAAAAGAAAATCCAGAAATAAACCCACATAATTACAGTCAACTAATCTTTCCCTCATATTCTTTAGCTCTTTGCTCTTTCTGGACTTTTCCTCCGAGTCTATAACACCAGTATTTTCATCTTATCTCTGCTTTCTTTCTGTGAACTCGTTAGATGGAAGAAGCATCTAAGTAGCATTGTCAGATGTAACAAATGAAAATACAGGATTTCCAATTAAATTTGAATTTCAGATAGAAGAAATATCATTTTTCATCTTATGTATGTCCCAAATATTGCAGCACTGGACAAACATACAAAAAACTGATCATTTACCTGAAATTCAAATTCAACTGATCACGTTATATTTTATCTGGCAATGCTACATTTTTAGGAACTATTGAGTTGGAGAATTGGAAGGACAATCAGACTTAGGAAACAAAAGTACATGAATCCCAAATATGCAATATTTTGACCACAATTTTACCAAAACATCTGTTAATTATCTGAAATTCAAATGTAACTAGACATCCTGAATTTTTTATTTTCTTTTTTTTTTCTTTTTTTTTTTTTTTTTTTGATAGAGGCATGCTTTATTTATTTGTTTGCTGGTTTGCTTGTTTGTTTTGTTTATACATGCACTGGGGACAGTCAGAAGCGCGGGAGGGTGAGAGAATTCACCAGAGCCAGAGCGGGGAGCAGAGCAGACAGAAGGACCGAAGTACACTGCTGAGGGGAGCAGCGGGCAGCAGGAGAGGTCTGCGCGCCATGTGGGACCCTCCTCCAGTGGCCGGGGAGCAGCCGGGGATCGAACCGGCGCCGCAGAGGCCGCGGGCAGCTTCGCAACCCAGCGCTCAACCGCTGCGCCACCGGGGAGGCCCTATTTTTATTTTTTTTGATTCTGAAATTAAGATTTTTTTTACTTAAAGGAATCCTGTAATCACAATATTTATTTGCTCCATATGACACAATAAAAATTAGGCAAAAGTAGATAAATTTTACCTTACAAATAATTGTATTGTGGTCAAAAATGATCCAGAGAGTGCCAGAGAAAAATATTTGTGTTTTTAGGGGATAGTAGAGTGGATGATTATATGACAGGCTCTTTGATTCCACCATGATTTCTTGTGTGCTAATTTAACCTTCCTTGGCCTCATTTTACTCATTTTTTTTACTTTTATTTATGTATTTACTTTAACATTTATCTTTTTTTACATTTTTTAGACAATATTTGCTTCCCCCCACCCCCTCAAATTGAGTCCCCCTAGAATTTCCTTCCCCAAGGCATCCATGCGCCATCACCACAGTCCCCTGTGCTCCTCCCTCCATCCTTCTCACCCCTCTCCCTCCTCCTCTCCTGCAGTGTATCTCTAGTTTATAATTGTCTGTTTTTGCTTTGTTGTGGTTTGTACTGTTATTATTATTTTTTTTACACTGATGTCTTATTTAGTTTCCCTACATTCCTGTTATAAGTGAAACCATCTGATTTTTTTCTTTTTCCTTCTGGATTATTTCACTGAGCATAATTACTTCTAGCTCCATTGATGTCACTGTGAATGGCATGAGTTTATCTTTTTTGGTTGCTGAATAATATTCCATTGTGTGTGTGTATATATATACATATATACATACTATATATACATATACATATATATACATATATACATGCATATATATACATATATACATACATATATATATACATATATACATACCATATATACATATACATACACACATATATATATACCACATCTTCTTGATCCAGTCATCTATTTTTGGGCATTTGAGTTGTTTCCAGGTTTTACCTATTGTAAATAGTGCTACAGTAAACATAGGTGTACAGGTACTCTTTTGAATCACTATTTTTTTGTCCTTTGGGTAGATCCCTAGCAGTGGAATTGCCGGATCATATGATAGCTCCATTTTTAGCGGATTGAGGAACCTCCAGACAGCTTTCCACAGTGGCTGGACCAGTTTTCACTCCCACCAGCAATGTAGGAGAGTTCCTTTTTCACCACATCCTCGCCAACATTTGTTGTTGCTTGTTTTTTCGATATGTGCCATTCTTACTGGTGTAAGGTGGTATCTCAATGTGGTTTTGATTTGCATTTCCCTGATGATGAGGGATGTTGAACATTTTTTCATATGTCTTTTGCCCATTTGCATTTCCTCTTTGGAGAAATGTCTTTTGAGTTCTTCTGCCCATTTCTTGACTGGATTGTTTATTTATTTATTTATTTATTTTTTTTAAAGATTTATTTATTTATTTATACAAGCACTGGGTACAGTCAGAAGCGCGGGAGGGTGAGAGAATTCACCAGAGCCAGAGCGGGGAGCAGAGCAGGCAGAAGGACCGAAGTACACTGCTGAGGGGAGCAGCGGGTGGCAGGAGAGGTCTGCGCACCATGTGGGACCCTCCTCCGGTGGCCGGGGAGCAGCTGGGGATCGAACCGGCGCTGCAGAGGCTGCGGGCAGCAACCCAGCGCTCAACCGCTGCACCACCGGGGAGGCCCGGATTGTTTATTTTGTTTCTGTTGAGCCCTGTAAGTTCTTTGTATATCTTTGTGATCAGTCCCTTATCAGTTGACTGGAGTGCAAAGATTTTTTCCCAATCAGTGGGGTGTCTCTCTGTTTTGGTTAATGTCTCTTTGGCTGTGCAGAAGCTTTTCAGTTTGATGTAATCCCAGGTGCTTGACTGCCTTCACTATCACTGCTTTGAGTGATGAGTCTTTATTAAAGATGTTTTTGAGATATATGTCTTATAGTATTTTATCTATATTTTCTTCTATATATTTTATGGTTTCATGTCTTATATCCAGTTCTTTTATCCATTTTGAGTTGATTTTTGTGCACAGCAAGAGGTAGTGGTCTAGTTTCATTTTTTTGCATGTGGAGGTCCAGTTTTCCCAGTACAATTTATTAAACAAACCGTCCGTGTTCCATTGCATATTCTTTGCTCCTTTGTCAAAGATTAGTTGTTCATATAAATGTGGCTTTATTTCTGGGCTCTCTATTTGGTTCCATTGGTCTGTGTGTCTGTTTTTGTTCCAGTACCAAACTGTTTTAATTATTATGGCTTTGCAGTATAGCTTGAAGTTTGGAAGTGTGATAACTTCTTTCTCCTTTGTTTTCATCAGTAGGGCTTTGGCCATTCATGTTTTTTTGTGGTTCCATATGAATTTCATCAGTATTTGTTCTATTTCTTTGAAGAATGTCACTGGTATTTTTATTGGAATAGCATTCATTGAATCTGTGTATTGCTTTTGGGAGGATGGCCATTTTAATAATGTTGATTCTTTCAATCCATGAGCAGGGGATGTCTTTCCATTTCTTTGTGTCTTCTTCAATTTCTTCTAACAGCATTTTATAATTTTCTTTGTACTGGTCTTTCACCTCTTTTGTTAGGTTTATTCCCAAGTATTTGATTTTTTTTTTGGTTTCAATTATAAAAGGGATGGTTTTCTTGATTTCTTCTTCTTCTGATTGATTGTTTGTATATGGGAAGGCTACTGATTTTTGTGTGTTGAATTTGTATCCTGCTACTTTACTGAACTGGTTGATTATTTTGAGTAGTTTTTCTGTGGAGTTTTTAGGGTTCTCTATATATGTTATCATATCGTCTGCAAAGAGTGATAGTTTTACTTCTTCTTTCCCTATTTGGATTCCTCATATGTCTTTCTCTAGTCTTATTGCCCTGGCTAGGACCTCCAGTATTGTATTGAAGAGCAGTGGTGAGAGAGGACATCCTTGTCTTGTTTCTGATCTTAAAGGAAAGGCCTCAGCTTTTTGCCATTGATAATGTTGGCAGTGGGTTTGTCATATATGGCTTTTATCATGTTAAGGTATGTTCCTTCTATTTGGAGAATTTCAAGGGCCTTCATCATAAATGGATGTTGGACTTCGTCAAATGCTTTCTCAGCATCTATTGATATGATTATATGGTTTTTATTTTTCTTTTTGTTGGTGTGTTGGATTACACTTATAGATTTTTGTGTCTTGAACCATCCTTGTGCCTCTGGGATGAATCCCACTGGATCATGGTGTACTATCCCTTTGATGCATTGTTGGATTCTGTTGGCAAGGATTTTGTTGAGGATTTTTGCATCAGTGTTCATTAGGGAGATTGGCCTGTAATTTTCTTTTTTTGTGCTGTCTTTGTTTGATTTTGGTATGAGAGTAATGTTGGCTTCGTAGAATGTATTTGGTAGTATTCCTTCTTTTTCAATTTTTTGAAAGAATTTGTGTAAGATAGGCACTAATTCACTGCTGGACATTTGGTAGAATTCATTTGTGAAGCTATCTGGGCCTGGGCTTTTGTTTCTGGGGAGTGCTTTGATTACTGCCCCTATTTCGCTGCTTGTAATTGGTCTGTTTAATTGTTCTATTTCTCCTTTGTCCAACTTTGGATGATTATATTGTTCTAGGAATTTGTCCATCTCTTCTAGATTGTTGAATTTGTTTGCATATAAGTGTTCATTGTAATCTCTGATTATTCTTTTGATTTCTAATGATTCTGTTGTGATTTCTCCTCTCTCATTTGTAATCCTATTTATATGTGTTTTCTCCTGTTTTTTTCTTTGTAAGCCTGGCTGGAGGTTTGTTTATTTTGTTTTTTTTTTTTCAAAGAACCAACTTTTGGTTTCATTGATCTTTTGGATTGTTTTTTTAATTTCCAATTCATTTATTTTTGCTTTGATTTTTATTATTTCCTTTCTTCTACTGGCTTTAGGGTTTTTTTGTTGTTCTTTTTCTAGCTCTTTGCGATGTGAGATTAGGTTGTTTCTTTGAGTTCTTTCTTGTTTGTTGATGTTAGCCTGTATTGTTATATATTTTCCTTTTATTACTGCTTTTGCTGCATCCCATACATTCTGGAAAGTGGTGTCCTCCTTGTCATTCAACAGTATTTTTTAATTTCTTCTTTGATCCCCTCATTAGTCCAGTGGTCTTCCAGTAGGTGGATTTCAATCTGCATGAAGTGGGAGGGTTCCTTGTTTTCCTTTCATGATTTATTTCTACCTTGATGCCTTTATGATTGGAGAAGATAGTTGGAATGATTTTGATCTGCATGTATCTGTTGATTTTTGTCTTGTGGCCCAGTATGTGATCGATTCTGAGAATAATCCATGCACACTTGAGAAAAATGTGTACTTGGGTATTTTTGGGTGCAGTGTCCTATAGATGTCTGTTAAGTACATGAGTTCTATGTCTTTATTTAGGGCTCTAGTGTCTTTGTTTATTTTTTGTCTCATTGATCTGTCCACTGGTGAGAGTGGGGTGTTGAAGTCTCCCACTATATATGTATTTTCTTTAATGTCTGTTTTCAGATCTGATAATGATTGTCTAATATATATATATATAAAAATATAAATAAAGATAAAGCTTTTTTTAAGACTTATTTATTTATTTTATACAAGAACTGGTGTACAGGCCAGATGTGTGGGAGGGTGAGAGGATTCACCAGAGACAGAGTGGGGAAAGAACAGTCAGACTGACGAAATACACTGCTGAGGGAAGCAGCGGGCAAGACAGGAGAGGTCTGCTGTGCCATATGGGATGCTCGCTGGGTGGCTGGGATTGAAGTGGTGCTGCAGAGGCTACGGACAGCTTCACAGAATGGCACTCAACTGCCTGTGCCACCAGGGGATGCCCAATTGTCTAATATATTTTGGTGCCCCTTCATTTGGTGAGTATATGTTGATGAGTGTTATATCTTCCTGATGTATTGTCCCCTTGATCATAATGTAGTGTCTATGTCTCTTTTTACCTTTTTCAGTTTGAAGGCTGTTTCATCTGATATAAGTATGGCTGTTCCTGCCTTCTTTTTCAGTCCATTTGCTTGTAGGATTGTTTTCCAACCTTTTACTTTCAGTCTATGTTTATCTTTTGTGGTTAAATGTGTTTCCTATTGATGAGTTTAATCCATTTACATTTAGAGTTAATATTGATATGTTGGCATCTGTGTTTGCCAATTTATTTGTCTTTTTTGTGATTTTATTCCTTGCTTTATTCTGTTCTTCTTGTTCATTTGGCTTTAGGACTTCTTGTAGAATTTTTTGGAGTGGGGATTTAGTTGTAATTTCTGGAGTTTCTGTTTGTCTGAGAAGGTCCATATTTTTTCTTCGTAGAGGAAGGAGAGCTTTGCAGCGTAAAGTATTCTTGGTTGGCATTCTCTGTCTTGAAGTTGCATAGGTCTTTGTGATGTATGAATATGCTACTGAGTATATTACTCCATTCTCTTCTTGCCTGTAATGTTTCTTCAGAGAAGTCTGAAGTTAACCTGATTGGTTTTCCCTTATAAGTTACGGTTTTTTTTTTTTTTAAAGATTTATCTATTTGTTTATTTATACAAGAATCAGGGTACAGGCCAGATGCGCGGGAGGGTGAGAGGATTCACCAGAGACAGAGAGGAGAACAGAACAGGCAGACTGAAGAAATACACTGCAGAGGGGAGCAGCGGGTGCAACAGGAGAGGTCTGTAGCACCATGTGGGACCCTCGGCAGCCGGGATTAAACCAACGCTGCAGAGGCTGCAGACAGCTTCACAGCGTGGTGCTCAACCTCCTGCACCACCAGGGGAGGCCCAGTTATCTGTTTCTTCCCCCTTACCAGTTTCATTATTTTTTCCTTGTCTTGGACTCTTTTCAAGCTTTACTATTAGGTGTCTTCTGTAGTTTTCTTTTCATTGTGGTAATTGGGAGTTCTTCTCCCTTCTTGTATGTCTATATTCATCTCCTTTTTCATGCTTGGGAAGTTTTTTTCAACTATCTCCTTGAATAATTTCTCAGTTCCTTTGCCTTTCTCCTCACCTTCTGGAATTCCTATAACTCCTACATTTCCTCTCTTCATAGAGTCTGATAATTGTCTAAGAGTCTCCTCATACTGCTTCATTTGCACTTCTCTCTCCTTTTCTCTTTTGGCTCTTTTTATTTCTGTATCTTCGATAGTACTGATCCCTTCTTTCATTTCATCGATTCTGTTTTCATTGCTTTTCCCAGAGTTCTTTATCTCCTCTAGTAATCTTTTAATCTCCTGCATTTCTTTTCTTTCCTCTCTTAAGGTCTCAATTTCATTTTTCAGTTCAGTGATTATTTGTCTCAGATCATTTTTTTCCTTTTTGTTTTCTTTCTGCTTTTTAATCATGATGATCATTAATTCTCTGTGTGATAGGCTGAGAAGTTCTTCCATGTCATTGTTGAGCTCTGGTGACCATACTTCTTTTTGTGGTGTGTTCTCCTGTGGGCTTGCTTGGTTATTTATATTTTTTTCTTCTTCCTGTTGTTTGCTTTCTAATTAGTTCAATGTGATGGGACGTTGTGCCACTGGTGTTGGCAGGCATCTCTTTGGAGTGTTCCTTTAGGGGTGCCACAAACTATTTACCAGCCTGAGACCAGCACTGGTAGGCCAAAACACCAGGATGTTGATGCTGTGCTGCTGGGCACTGTCCTTTACAATTTCCTCTCTCTGTATTTACTCAGTTCCAACAGGGAGTCAGCTAGTTGGTGATTTTGTTCTGGTCAGGAGGTGACGCCAGAGATTCAGACTTGCTGACCTGTGCTTTTTCCTAGTGGTTCTCTGAGAAACGGAGGGGCGGGGCACAGGGGTGCACCTCAACACAGGGGTTCTTATTCCAGCTGGGTGCTGTGTCTGCCCCGCGTTCTCCCAGTGCTGTGCCCGCAGCTGTATGGATCCCATGCCCTGACTTCTGCACTCTAGGTCTCAGTTCCAGGGCTATCAGATCCAAAACGCTGGCTGTCACCCTGTGCAGTGCCCACTGCTATGGCGCGTCCCATGTCCTGGATCCTGCACCTGGCTTTGAGTTCCAGGATGGGGTCTTTCTCTTCATATTTCCCTCCTTACCCCCATTTGCATGGCCCACCCTCTCTCAGAGCCTGAGGGTGTTTTTGGGATCCCTGGTTTCCAACTATCAGGGTGTTATGTTGGTGACTTTTTTCTTATTGATAGGTGGCGCCAGAGATATTTCCTAGTGTCCTTCCAGAACTGTTTCTTTGCCCCGTGGGTCCAGGAGAGCAGAGTGGGAGTGACATGGAATGCCTCAACGGCGTGGGGGTGCTGTGTCTGCCCTGTGCCCTACTGTCATGGGGATCCCGTGCCCTGAATTTTGTGCCCCGGGTCTCAGTTCTGAAGCCCTCAGATCCAGGACGCGGGCTGTAGCCCAGTTCATTGTCTGCAGAAATGGCACCTTTTGCACCCAGCTGCCATGTCTGGATGCCTGGTTTCTGATTACTCAGTGAGGGACAGTCACCTCACTGAGGGCTCCTGCGCGTCTCCCCTCAAGCCTAGGTCGCAGGCATGGGGACCAGGGCAGCCGCTATCAGCAATCCACGTATGCTTTTCGAGCAGCTTTTCCGCACAAGCTTACTGGCTGGCCTTGGGCTATTTGTAGGTCTCCTGGGAGTCTTTGTTTTTCTCTAATGGTTCCTGTTGCTGTTCATTCGCTCACCTACGCAGCGATTGGGTCCAGTTCTCCACAGTTCCAGTTCACAGTGTGCGGTGCCTGAAATAGTTCCTTTACACACAGTCTCGCTTGATGTGTAGTTTGTTTTGTTGGTTGTTTTTGTTTGTTTGTTTTCCTCCTTTCTATTGGTCAGAGAGTGCCTACTTTGTAGGTGGGGGAGGGTAGCAGGGTTCTGATCTTTCCTCCCTTCTAGTCCTCTTCAATGGCAACTTTCTTCTTCAGGCAATTTGCCAGAGTCGCCTGTTTATCTCCCGTTTCCCAGTTTTTGCAAGGACCTGCCACTTTTCCTCCCTATTAACTTTTTTTATGGGAGGACTTACTCGCAGCATTTCCCCGCCACCATGCTGATCTCTCTCGCCCATCCTGAATTTTTTATCAATACAATTCTTGAGTATAATAAAATATAATATAATATAATACAATAATATAATACAATTCTGTGTTATAGGAGTGGACAGGATACTGTGGAGCTGCAGGCATGGGATTAATGTTTGTGCCTCATGTTCTGATAATGTATCATTTTGGAGAAGACTGGAAATCCATCCCTGGCCATAGCCAGGGATGGTTTCTTTGCCAGAGTCTGGTAAGGGAGTCCGTTTATTTCTCCAATTTATAGAGGCTTTTACAACTCTTGGATTGTTTTGTTGAAGAGTTAATATTTAAACCCAATTCAAATCTACTTTTATTCTTTCAGAATGAAACATATTTGTCCTACCTGTTCATCTCTAATTTGCACTCTGATTTTGATTTAAGAGGAGGCCAAACTATTTCATCATTAAAAAAGAAAAACAACAATCTAGAGCTCAAAGTTTCTGAACCAAGTAGGAATTGAAATAAGAGTGGGGAAAGGAGGAAGAAATGGCTTTTCTCTTTTCCCAATTTTTAGGGTATTGTTTTTTCTGGCTGTTAATGGCTGGTAAGACAGAAATAAGTGAAAAAAAGAGAAGAACAGAACCAGGTGCTATATCTATCTCCTTCGGCCTTTTAATTCCTGACTTAAATCCTTTTTCTAAACTTTGTTTACCCTTCCCTCTCGTCTCTCTTGAAAAATATTTTTAAAAGAACAGGAGTAGGGTCAAAGATCTAGATTTCTTTTTTTTTTTCTTTTTGATTTTTGTCCCGTGATCTTAAAAGCTCTGCTAATCTATATCTTCAGAGCTGGTTTTTGACAGGGTGAACACAGTGAAAACTCCCCTGGGTTTGAGAAAAACCATCCCAGGCTGGATCATTAGATGCATAAACCTTCTTGTTTGAATCTTCTCTTACATATTGGCAACTCTAGAGCTTCTTCCTTGAAAATGAGGGACAGCAATATCATAGATGATGACAGGAATGAGTAGATAACCTACACATAGCTTTTTATTAACTCTGGTGGGAGTAAGAACTTGAATTAAATTAGTCTGTGTGGGAGCCTAGGGGAAAATTCCCCCACCCTTAGTGTTCTGAAGTTGGACAAATGCACAAATTAACAGCAGACAGAATAGTTAGAGAAGTCAAAATTTAGTAATACATGTTTGTAAATTTGACATGACTATAAATTCTAAAGTAAAATCGGGCAAATCCTGTGCTGGGGGACCTGGGGCATCAGGAGAGGAGGAGTATATTTCATATGACAAGGAGCAGGTGATTTCATCTTTTTTTTTTTTTTTTTGCATTTTGATTATTTATTTTAAACCATTTTCAAGTGATTTATAGCACTCAACTGTATGAAAAAAAAAAGAATGATGAAGAAAATCAGGTGATCTCATCTTTAATCTGAGAGTGATGATGAGGTTCTGAGGTAGAGAGGACATGTTCACTGATAAACCAACACCTGGATGATACCACTTAAATTATATTCTTTTAAGTCATAAGAAGGGAGAACAGTGCTTTCTTCTCTGATTAAGGCAAAAAGCTTGGGGGAAAGGCAGGATCTTCTCCATAATTTCCAGAGTTCTATGAATGTTGTGACACATATTGGAAAAGGCCTATACTGGACATAGCGGGAAAAGCTTATTTGACTCTTTTGGGGAGACCAATCACATATCCAGCAATTTCATTATTACAGCAGACATTCATAGAGTTGCACTATATGCTGCTGGCTAGGACTGTAGGGAAGGCAAAGAAATATGATAGGTCATACCTGCGGGTTTGTTTGTAAAAGAGTTGGGGGAAAATATAAGCAGTCTTCTCAGACCCCGCTCACAGCACACTTGGTCAGATAATTTTCCAGTAGGCTATCTCTTCTAAGAACTGCACATATTAAAAAGTGTACATTTACTACCATAGTGACTAGTGTCTTGTTCTCTGATGAGGTTCCAAGCTTTGTGACCCCAGGGGGGAGCTTATGTGCAGGAATAGTTCCAAGACCTCCCAGTGGATATTGAAACCACAGATGTATCAACCCTCTCTATATGCTTTTGTTTTATACATATGTACTTATGATAAAGTTTAATTTATAAATTAGGCAACATAAGAGACTTACAACAATAATAAAGTAGAACAACTTCTTAATATTAATTTTTATTTATATATTTTTTACTTCATTTTTAAACAATGTTTGCTTCCCTGCCCCCACTCACCCCCAGGTATAGTCCCCATAGAATTTCCTTTACCAATGCACCTGTGCACCATCACCACAGTCCCCTGTGCTCCTCCCTCACTCCCTCTGATCCCTCTCCCTCCTCCTCTCCTGCAGGATGTCTCTGGTTTATAATTGTCTGTTTGTTTTTGTTTTGTTTTGAACAATTTTAAAGAAATACTATAATGAAAGTTAGGTGAGTATAGTCTCTCAAAATATCTTATTGTAGCTAATATTACATGGCGAAAGCATATAACTAAAACTAAGGATAAGGGGGAGGCTACTGTATTTTCATTGTTGTTATATTCTCAGCCTCAAGCTGGCACATCTGATGCATTCATTCATTAACAGCTGAATGCATGTGTGCATGAATAAATGATAATACAGGACAGAATTTTGTCCATTTGTTACAACTGAAGAGTGATGTGAACAGAGAGAATAGAATAACTCTCAGGGAAGGCTTTGCCCCTGTGGTGAAGTGGGAACTGATAAGGTAACACCTGATGGAGGCCAATGTTGGAATCTGCCACGAAGCCCCTGACAGGGAGGCCATAGCACTGTGATTCCTTACAGGGTCCCAAGGCCCCTGATTCAAGAGTGGTCTGTGTTTTCTATGTTCTTTGCTCTTCTCTGTTCTAGAGTTTATATTTATTCAAACTAAATGCTGTACTTTTCTTTTTGACCTTTGCTCACCAAACCTCTGTTATCTAGCTCCACTGTGGTAGATAGAACCTCTCTAGAGACAGATTTTATGTATATTCTTCAGATATTTATCTACCATGAATTGTAAAATGAGCCCCAATGGTTTTTAAAATATATGTCTGAAATATATGTGAAAGTCACCCATAACTCAAACCTGACAGCTTATTTCACAATATTGCACTTGGGGTGGGTCTCATTTCAGAAAAATGAACGTCATTGAAACCTACCCTAACATAAAGGGCCTTGCAAGGAATTGCTGGGAAAGGCTAAGAGAAAGATTAGTCATGCAGAGTCAGCTGAATGACATTTTTCACTGTCAGGAGAACAAATTTTGCCCATGAGGGAATGGGTAATTTTGAGGGTTTTATTGGGAAACTATGATTAGGGATATCCTTTCTTTTCATTTCTTTCCATGCACACTAATTTATTAAAGATCTTTCATATTGAATGTCTGCTTCCTTTGCCTTTGTGTATGCAGATGGTGGAAACCCTTTCACAACATGCACCCCTTAACATTTTGGAGTCTCTGGGTGCGCCTTGGTCATGTGCTAACAGTAGGACAGAGCAAGGTTCTTATTCTTGAGCTACAGAATGGGATAGACGCTTGGGCTGTCAGGGAGAGAGGGAGGGAATTCACATGAGAAGAGGGTAACTCATGACAAAACCAGATACTCTAGATATTGGCCCTGCTGTAAAGATGAGTTTCTCCAATAGAAAGGTTATTCTGGAGGTGACCTTAATTTACATTCTTCTGGGTAGTTAAGCCTGCAGGACCTCCATTGACCTTAGTGCCACATCCCAAAATGACATTATTGGAAAAAGCTTATTCTGGACACCTTGGGGGAGGCCTATCCTTCAACAAAATGATAGTTCCAACTGTCAGGGGCTCTCAAAGCAGGAACTCTCCTGAGAGATTTGTTAACTCCTTTGAAAATAAGCTTCCCAGAGACAAGGATAACTTGCCCACAGTTACCTTGCTAATTACTGACCAGGAGGGGAGGTGGGGCAAGGGGAGATGATTGGGTGGGTTATTTCAGCCCAGGAATTAGCTCTAGGGATAAAATGTGTTATGAACATTTGACTACCTGAGAACACTGCTTTCCATTCTCTACTTTACTCACTGTGAGAATTAACCATGCAGTAGCAAGTCCCACTGGGACACTGACAGCATGTTGCAAAGAAGCCAGTCAAGCGCCTGGCACTAGAAACAGGTCAGTAAAAGATACTTCTATCTTTCTTCCCCACTATTCAATGTGTTGAGCCCAGGAAGGTAACAGTAATGCTGTCTCCCATGTTCTTTATTGACACCTTCAGGAATGCAGATTTGGTGGGCTTGCTCTCTCTGTAGCATCAGTGATAAGGAACAATACATGCAGAAGGATGGGCCTGTGCCTTTAGCTTAGATCAGGTTTACAAGGTAGAGCAGATGTGAGGTCTCCTCCTTTCGCCTTTATGGAGTCTGAAGGTGATCAGAGTAACATAGTTTTCAGCACACACGGTTGCCCTGGCCTTATACATCTGCTTGCTGTGTAGATGCAACTGACTGGCAGGACTTCCAAGGGCTTAGCAGTGCTCTTCCCAGTGGAAGGAGGATACATGGCCACCATTTCCTGATCTTCCAGGGGGTGGACTACTCAGCAACCTGCCAAGGATCTGACTGCCAAGATGGTAGCTTCCCCATCTTTGCTAATCTCAGCTTTTGCGGACTGATCATCAGTCATTATTGCTGCAATGGGAAGTGTACCCATCCTCTAAAAAAAGATCAGGCTTGCCCGCCAGAAGGATGTATCCCATTTTGCTTCCTGTAGGACAAGGGTCAGTGACTCTGTGTAGCTTTTGAGAACTGAAATCACATTTGGGACCCTCCTTCCTGGTCTGACAGATTGGAAGGAAGTTCGAAGTCCCGCCGTCGAACTGACTGGCCCTGTTCTGTGAAGCAGTGCGGCAGAAACATCCACAAGCCTGTGAGAAAATGAAATCAACAACCTACTCATGAGTGTTGCTATCCAGAATACAGTTATAGTAAGATCAAAACAATGAGGGCACCACCAAGAATATCCTAAGCAGAGTTAGGATAATGTTTAACTAATCTCGTGTCTTGCCTCCCACAATGTATAGACAGCAGTCTTTGAGTCAGAACAATCGGGAAAGTTTGACAATTCAAAACCTACAAAAGCCAGATGCCCTTGTCAAAAATTAATGTATTCATCACTGCCCTATTTGGTGAAAGAAAATGACTACTCTCAACTTTCCTAATTGCCGCACAGTCTCCTGAGAAAATCTGTTAGACTGTTCCTGAATTCAAACTCTTAATTTGATCATCTAATAAATTAATAGTCTAATTACCACTCCTTGGAATCATTGTTTCAGCACACAAATGGAAGAAAATCTTTGCTAAGAAATGGGGATCTTGAGAGGTTTCTAGTGGTCCCTTCCTGGTGTGTTTAGGTGATCCTTTAATTTAATGTCCAGAGCAGGACAAGTCACCTTATTATTAACTACCTTAGGAAGACAGTCATCAACCAGGCTGTCTCAGACAAACTAGTCTGAGTGACCACTGTGAGTACAGTGGCTAACTGCATACTCTGGAATCAGACAACCTGGGGCCAATTTAATCTCTGCCATTCAGTAGCTGTGTGACCTTGGAAAGTTACTTAAATACTCTGTGCTTAAGTTTCCTCATCTATTAAATCAAGTATGGAAATAGTGCCATCTAACATGATTATGCTCAGAATTCAATGAGTGAATATATACCAGTAAAGTGCCTGGTGCAGAACAAATCCCATATAATTATTTTTATTGAAGAATGGAAGGGGAAGGGAAGAACGTGTTTTTGCATTCTTCTATAATGGGATAGGCTTTCAATTTGGTGATAAAGGGATGGACAATTTGTTTTATAATGTTCAAAACATTTCCCCAAAGCCGGCATTTTAAAATACATTTTAGTTTTTTGGAAAACTGAGTCTCTGATATGCTGGGTAACTAGTCCTGTGTCACATGGTTAGACTCTGAACTAAGGTCACCAGTTTTCAAAGCCCACCTGGTCTACTAGCACCATTTGGCACTGACTGTGCGCATGTCCCCCCTCCAGCTCAGTCACACTTGAAGAGCTCGGAAGTTGCTCCTACGGTGAGTAATTCCTTAGGCCTCCAAGCATTTGCCAGTGCTATTTCCTATACCTGGAAAGTGACTTCTAAACCTCTCCTTTATTTCTAGTTCTAACTCAAGTCTCACCTCCTCTGGGAAATCTTCTAAAGATTCTATTCCTTCTTTTTCCAGGTTTCTTTCACAGTGCTAATTGAAGCTCCCTCATCTATCTATGAGTTTCTAAGTCTACTCTAAAAAATTATCCATTCATTGACTTTTATGGTTAGTCCTGATTTGGAAACTGACAAAAATTTGGGAAGATGGCAGGTACTAACCAAGTCCTCACTATTCAGGGCTCATTGCTGCTGAGGCTGTGGGTCAGAGTCCACTGTAACATATGCGCTAGTCATTGTCCATCTATTCTATCTCTATAGTTTATGATGGTGCATTCACTTTTTATAGCTGATGTACCAAATGATCAGAAAGTTGGGGACTTAAAACACATTTATTTTTTCATAGTTCTGAAGGTCAGCAGTCCACAGTTAGTTTCATCATGTCAAAATCAAGGTGACTACAACACTGGTCCTCCTCTGGAGGTTTAGGGGAGCATCTTTTCCTTGTCTCTTCCAGTTTTTGGTGACTGCCTGCATTTCTTGGTTTGTGGTTGCATCACCTAAATCTTGCCCTTTGGTTATAATACTTCCTTCTTTTCTGTGTTTAATCGCTTTCTGCTATCCTCTTACAAGGACATATGTGGTGGCATTTAGGGCCTGTCTGAGTGAGTTTGGGTTGCTGTAACAAAGTACCACAGAAGTGGGGGTCTAAACAGCAGACATCTATTTCTCATAGTTCTGAAGGTTGGAAAGTCCAAGGTCAGGGTGCAGCATGGCTGTGATCTTGATGAGATCTCTCTTCCTGACCTAGAGATGCCAGCTTCCTACTTCCTGCATCTTCCCATAGCAGAGAGAGAGAGAGAGAGAGAGAGAGAGAGAGAGAGAGAGAGTGAGTGCTTCCTGCTTCTTCTGATGAGAGCACTAATCTCACCCTCATGACCTCCTCTGAACCTAATCAGCAACCAAAGATCCTATCTCTTAATACCATCCTGTTGGAGGTTGGGGTTTCAGAAAAGGAATTTTTTTTTGGAAGGGAGGACATAAACTTTCAGCCAATAGCAGGGCCCACTGGATAATCCAGGACAATCCCATTTCTCAAGATCTTAAATTTAATCTCATTTGCAAAAGCTTTGCCATGTAAGGGAACACCCAAGGATTCCAAGGATTAGAACCATGGGTCCTAAAGTGGCCAAATGGTTCTCAAATATGTTCCTCAGACCAATAGCCTAAGCGCTTGTTAGAAATGCAAATTCTTTGAAGGCCTAAGTCTTCTCAATGAGAAAAACTAGGAGTAGGGCCCAACGACCTGTTTGCGCAACACCTCCAGGGAATTCTGGTGTGCATTGATGACCCTTGTCCTGACCCAGTGATCTCTTCTCAGTACTGTGGCACCTGTTGTGAAATGGCTTCTTAAAATATTTTGTTCAGAGTTCATTCAGAGATTATTAGCTATTGTAAGGTAAGGAAAAACGTCAGGCTTTTCTGCCCTCCCGCCATCAGGATAGATGATGGATCCTTGCGGTCCTGAATGCATGCCTGATGGCAGGCACCTGGAATAGGGTGTGGGCAGATGTAGATGGGATTCACCTGGGCTAAGACTGTGCTTTTTTTTTTTTTTTTTAAGGGCGGTGTCACGGGGACACCAGTAGAAGCCGAAAGAGAAGCCGAGAAAGAAGCAGCAGAAGCTGAGAGAGAGAGAAGGCCAGGGAGCCCAGATAGAGTGAAGACTTGCCTGCCAGCCTCCCAGCCCCCCAGCACCTCTGCCTGCTGTGTACCTGGTAATCTAAATAAAAAGACCTGCAAAAAGCCACTAAGGACTCTGACTCCTCCTTCACCCGGTCTGCATGGAATCAGAAAGCCTGCACTGGTCCATTCCTGACCCTACAGCTATCTTCTCAATTCAGTCTCCACTTTCATGCCAGCTCTAGTGGATGGGCAAATTCCTGGACTGTTTTGTTAGAAGAAATAGCACCATGATTGATTAGCTAGGAGAGGAACAGAGCTGCCTTCAGCATCTTCTCTACCTCAGCTTCTGGCTCTGAGTGGTAATTTGTGATTAAACAAAATTCACACCCTTCACTTTTTCTTTAGATGATTTGTTATGAGGGGAGACACACATTGCCCTTAGCTTGTACTATTTTATATTGTGTTTGAGACTTTGGTAATTATAGAAGAGACCTTATTTTGTATTAACCACAAGTATCTACATGAGTGAAACAAAGCAAAAGAAAACAACAGAAAGAATTTGATGTTTGTTTGTCAAGTCAGAGCTGCAAATGACTCTATGTCAATAGAAAGCTCTGGGTTTTTTTTTTTTTTTTTTTTTTTTTTCCTGTTGTTGGCAACTAGATGGACCTGGAGGGCCTGGGCTGGAATGTCTTCCCTTCCAAGGATGCTCCCTCAGGGCCCTCCTCCACACCCACAGAGGACTCTGTGGTTACTTTTCATAAACTGCTATAATTTTCAAAGCCCAAAGGGCTCATAATCAGATTTGGGAAAGCTGCTCTATTAGTAAGCATCTGAGGGTGGCTTTCCCCAGGTTTTCCCCTGAAGGTAATGATGAATGACAGCAAAGATATCCTCCCCCCCCCCAACTTGGGGATAATCCTTTGTTTAGCAGGTCTTTATTGTAGCGGAGGAAGTTTACCTAGCTCTGATCCCACTGGACTGATTCAGCAACTACCCCAACACCCTACCCCACCCAACACCACCAAGGCAGGGACAGATTTCTGAGGAGAGGCACAAGCCGGGGGATGCACTTTGGTGCACATTTGTATTTTCAGGCAGTTGTTTTCCTCTGCCGGCTCATGGATTTTTGTCTTTCCATCAAAAACCTCAGTATCACACAAGAGGAACTGTTTTTAGTGAGGGGTAGAGCAAAATGCGCCTACCTGCAAAGATGACACCTCATCTGCCAGGAAACGTCTACATGGTGCCTACTTACCCACCTATCTGCTTCAAGAAATGCTCAAACATTTAAAATGTAGATCCCAAATCATGTTCAGTTTCTTAATGTTAATCGTGTCAGTCTTCAACAATACCCCTCTTTCTGACTCCTTCACTTTTCGCTGGGGACCCTTCCTTAGGGTCCTCAAGGACATTTTTCACTTCGATCAGGCTAAGACTCACTAAATTCTACTGCTAAATGATTGTTTCTGTTTTTGTTCTTTTTTAATCTTAAAATTATTTTTATTTATTTTTGTGTAGAAAAACTGGGGTGTACTACAGAGGTGCAGGGGTGGAGGGTGTGAGAAGATTCACCAGAGACAGAGTGGGGAGCAGAACAGACAGATTTACTGAAATACACTGTTGAGGGGAGCAGTGGGTGAGACAGGAGAGGTCTGCTGTGTCATGTGGGTTAGCTTTCTGGACTAGGATGGAACTTAGGCCTTAGAGGAGACAGCACTGAGACTTAACCCGTAGGCCACCAGGGAGATCCTCTGTTTTTGTTCTTAACTACTATTTCTTCCTCAATTTCCAATGCCTAGTCTCTTCATTCTTTTTAAGCAATGGGTTTACATGAAAGAAGAAAATTCTACTACTTAGCCTAAATATTTTATAAGAAAATAATCATAGTAATTAAAGCTTCTTTCCTTTTCTACATGCTCACTCTTCTAAGAGTTTTCCATGTAGTAACTTCTTAATTTTTCAACAACCCTACAATTTAAATGTAAGACTCAGAGAGTTTATGTACCTTCCCATGGTCACAGGGAAGCCTTTGTCTTTCCAGTTTTGCTTAACCACTGACCCTAATTAATCAGAGTCTCTTGTGTGACAAAAAGGATCACACTTGTAGGATACTACTGTTCAGGGAGGATTGCTCAATCTCTGCTCATGAAGGAAAGCTTTACCATTGTGATGTTTACTGCTATCTGGGCCAAGTGGGCCTCTTTAAATACTAAACTCTGAACAGCTGAATTAACTAGTTAGCTAGTTACATATTTGCAAGAGGGAAAACAAACTATCCACACCCCTATCTAGTATGCTTCTTGTGTCTGGTCTCATCATAAAAACCATTTCTCATTTCATGGCTGGAGAAATCAAGTAACATTTTTCTCTGATTAGCATAATTCCTTCTAACCCCTTCCTCCCCCACACCCTCTGTCATTCTGCCTAGAAACCCTTTTCCAGTGTATAGTTCTGCTCAGTGATTTCCAAGGTGATACGATTTGCTGATTTCTTTGTATCTGCTTCTTTTGAGCCAGAGGCACATGTCTTAATTAGTGGAACATTTTTATTGAGGTTTATAGAATCAATTCAACTCACAAAGTACAGAATTAACTTTTGTACCAGATGTATTTCTAGACTTGAACATTCCTTCATTTTAAGTTTGAAAGAAAAAAAGATCACCAAATTCATTTCATTGCAGTGAATTTCTACCAACTGTGATGGAGAATTATTACTGGATGTTAAGCTGTGCTCAGTTCTTCTTATTCCAGCCTTGAAATTCAAGTGTCTTGCAGAGAGGCCTGTGGCTCACCTTCCCTGGGGAGGTATTTTGGCTCCCCTGGTCCTTCACTCACATCGCAGATGTTTATGAGCTCACAGGTAGGAAACAGGTTTCCCTTGCATAGTCATTCTAGAGGAGAAAATGCTGTACACATGATTATGTCATCATTTGCCATATTTCTGACACAGGAAGGATATGACAAAGAACTAATAAGAATTTCCTGTACAGGGGATGGTGCTGGCTTGCGGATATAGTCAACAGATGTGGGAACATCTGTAACTAGCTCACTAGCTGGCAGTGCTTTTCTGAATCGTTCTTTACAAGCATAATTAATTCCACTTTCCACTGATTTGATTGTATTCAGGATAGAATTAGATCAGAGGAATAAACTAGTGAACACAACTAATTACCATTGTCTAATTATATAATCAGATATTTTGTCTCTTGAGAAATATTTATGGAATTAGAAGTTTACAAAGGGTCATTTTTTGAGTTAAAGTTTTACGAAAAAAAATGAGATAGACTTTTGAAAAATATTTGCTTAAGTTTTAGGAGACAAAACTTTCTATTCTCTAGGTGACCAAAGCATTGGAGAAGAAGATAATATTTTTCCTAAATAGACTGTGCATGGAAAGTAGGACGTGATTTATATCCAAAATCACCAGCATCCTAAACTGGAAGGCAGCAAATAAATGAATTGCTTTCTTTTTTAGAAAAGTTAATTGCAAAGTTGTTTAAGTAAGTAATATCTCCTTCCATAAAGAACAAAAATAAAAAAATCATTTTCATTTTAGCACTTTTCTTTCATCCCTGTTTCAAGAAGGATCAAACTGATTTAAGCTCTTTATTTCCAAGGGTTTATGTTACATCTTTTTGACCCAGTAAGGAATTATAAATGTTTGATTTGAATTATGTGTCCAGAGCTGTACAAATATGTATTAACAGAGCACTTGTCCATCATGCTGTTGCCTGGTGGCTTATTCTAGCAGTTGCTGTCTTTCCTCTCTCCCAATGTAAAAATGCTTGCCTTTCAATTAGAACTTGATTTATCTCTAAAAAGTTACCAAAATAAACTCACTATTAGTGAGCTCATAGGAAAATACTGCCCAGGTGCTCTAGCAAGTAGGGGTCATGATCTTTAGCCTTCTTTCTCACTTATCCTCTCTAGAAATCTCAAGAAAGATTTCTTTAAATGAAGCGATTACCTTTAAGTGTCCATAGGAATTTGAACGGATTGAAACTGCCTGAAGCCATGGGGTTTACTGAATGTCTTTAAAAATAGACATTTCAAAGAGCAGGGGTGGGAACAGAGAATGGAGACTTTCTTCAGAAAGGCTCAACAGTTTCTTCATTAACAATAGGCAATAAATATATATTTTAGAGCTACTAATGCTCCAGAGTTGGCTTGGTAGCCTACTGCACAAGCTACCGATTATATGTGTGTGTGTATGTTAGAACTCTATCAGTTAAAAAAAATGTATATATAGAAAGTATGTACCTTTGTATATGCATTGCATTTATTTATAAATTATATTCATGTCCTACTGTACCAATATCTGATATACATTAATATATATATATAAATTGATAAAGTATGATGTAATGAGGAAAAATTAATATAAGCTCTGAATTTTTAAAAATTATATACCATTGTGCACCTGTGGCATATGCTCACCCTACTTTGGGGTCTGTTGCTGTGGAACACACGGTGAAATGCATGACCCTGGCGTAGCCAGCAGTGTACACAGGACCCTCATATATGGAGTGCAAAGGACCTTGAGCTGAATGGTGCACAAGAGTTATGATCTGTCTTTGCAAGTAATTCAGCTGCCACTTCACTCCTTTGTATTATGTTTTGTCAAATGAACATGAGGGCAAAAGGGCTTGAATTTGCTTAATTCTGTCTGAAGTTCTGGGTCCCTGGGAAATATGGCTGAAGTTTGAGGAAGGTGTAGAGAGTGCTATAGAGGAGCTATAGGAAAGGTAGAGAAATGGAGGTGGGGGTGGTGGAATTCTCCCAGTAGTGCTGCTAGCTCCAGCATAGGGCTGACTCAGGATGAGGGTGGCTGGGGCAGGAAATCATGAAGCAGAGCAGTCAGAGGCTGGTGGGAAATGGTTGGGGTAGACAAAGAACAGAAACAGGGCCATCTGGGTGCTGTGGCCATCCAAGAACAGTGTCCAATAGAGGACAGGTCACTGTCTGTGGAGACACAATTGGGAGACCACTCAGGGTCAGGTAACAGCAGTAATGACATGTATTTAACAAATAGGGGAAACAGAGAGTTATTATGGCCACAAATGACTGAATATCTCATCCTACATAGTGTCCACAGTGTACAGAAGTTCCAAACAAAGGGCCACTCATCCAAAATGGTGCCCTCCTGCCAATGACAGCTGGAGCAGGTGGCATCCAGAGTCCTCACAGGCGGGGTCACTGAGATGATGCTGCAGCATTGGGATGAGCAGCATTGGATGCTGGACCAAAGATCAGGCTGGGACCTTTGTGCTCTTTCCAGGCGGGGGCAGTGACGAGACTAGAGGCAGCCTCCTGGTCACTGCAAAACTCTGCGGCTTCTCTCTCTCTTTGGGGGAGAGCTGCTGCTGGAAGCTTCCTTCTGTTTCCTTCTATTTGGAGGCCAGGTAAGAGTACGACAAGTCTGGGTGGATGCCAAACTGACTCCTGCACTGCTTTATATTCCCTTTCAGAGACTTTCACCTGCCTTGATTTCTTCTGGTTCGACCATTTAACATGACTGGTGCCCGATGGAGGGGCTGACCACAGATGAGTTTTGATGAGGGTGAATAGACAACCCCATCTTTCTAAAGGTTCCACACTGCTTGGGTGGCAGTTGGGAAAAAGCCAGTGTTGTCCTGCAGTCCACACTGCAGGGCCCTGGTATTACAATGATGGGATGGACCCTCAAAGTGAAGCAGAAAAATTCAGTTTATGGAAATATCCATGTGATAGTGGATGTGATAGAGCCCCAAAGCCTGCCCTAAGTCTAAAGCAACTCCTGTTGGGGAACCATAAGAAAGGGGCAGAGGAGCCAGGCAAGTTTGGAAGGAAAAGAGTAAAATCAAAATCCAAGTCAGACACATGCTGCCATTGCCAGCCTCCCCAAGGGTCTCTCACCCATATCTCTGTCTCTTTCAAGTATCTCCTTCCATTGCCCCAAGTCCCTGGTACAAGTCCAAGACTGAGAA
Source organism: Talpa occidentalis (assembly GCF_014898055.3). Lineage (NCBI taxonomy): Eukaryota > Metazoa > Chordata > Mammalia > Eulipotyphla > Talpidae > Talpa > Talpa occidentalis. The sequence goes on from NW_023605083.1 coordinate 72,055,063, forward strand.
ACAAGGGCAGCTTCTTCACATGTCTTCACTCCATGTGCCCCTTCCAAGTGTTCTTCTTGTCTCTTCCTTCTCCATCCTAATCTGCTTCTCCTCAACCAGGTCTTCTCTCTCTCTCTTAGTCCTTCTCTCAGTCTTTTCTAGCTCCACCTTTCTGCCCAGCTCCACCCTTCCTTAGGGTGGGGCAGAAAACCTGGAACCTTCCCTTTCCCTGGGATTCCCCTATTACAAAACTATAGTTTATAATTAAACTGCATCTCCTTTACTCAATTGTAAATGTTCCACAAAGGCAAAAAGCATAGCTTTTGTTCTTGTCTGTTACTCTGCCATATATTAAGTATGCCATGATCGTATGTCCAGTGACCAAAAGTTGGATTATTGAATCAATTAAGAAATAAATGCACCAGCCATAAATCACAAAGTTAATTTCAGACATTTTGCTCTTTTACATCATCTTTCATAACACTATCACATGGATATTTCCATAAACTGAATTTTTCTGCTTCACTTTGAGGGTCCATCCCATCATTGTAATACCAGGGCCCTGCAGTGTGGACTGCAGGACAACACTGGCTTTTTCCCAACTGCCACCCAAGCAGTGTGGAACCTTTAGAAAGATGGGGTTGTCTATTCACCCTCATCAAAACTCATCTGTGGTCAGCCCCTCCATCGGGCACCAGTCATGTTAAATGGTCGAACCAGAAGAAATCAAGGCAGGTGAAAGTCTCTGAAAGGGAATATAAAGCAGTGCAGGAGTCAGTTTGGCATCCACCCAGACTTTGGACCAACCCTATTAAGGGGGGTACTTACCCATGAGGGGGTGAATAATTTTTGGTGTTTAATTGGAAACTATTTTAACTATATTCTTTCTCTTCTCTTTATTGAATTTCTTACACACTAGAGTATGTTTATTTTGACATGGTGGATGGCAAAACCCACTTAGACAGGTTTGAGAGTTCCACCCAGGGTGCCCCTCATCTTGCCTGTTAACAATTTGATTATAATCTAAATGAGCACAGACATTATATTTAATTAAAATGTGTGATAAGTGGTATAAAAGAAAATATTGCTTATGTAGACATGAATTTGTGACAATTCATGGGCAGGAAGAGAAATAGTGTATCTGACAAGGATAGTAAAGGAATAATACCATGATTTGGAGACAGAATCTTAAGTTAATGGATTGTAAAAGTAAAAAATGACCTTTATCTAGATATCTAGCCTGGAGGAAAATATTCTGTCATATTCCCCAAATTCTGAATTTGATAATGTGTCCTCTGATGTTATCTGTCATGTTCTTCTATTCCCTATATTTCCTGTAATCCATCAGTTTGATATAAAACCTTGATGAAAATCAATTTTGGGATTAGATTATATCATAGGTGGGCTCTGTCCTCCCCATTTATTCACCTCAAAAGGTAACTGCTCTTTCATGACTTTCTGTGACATTGATGTTGATTGAGGGCTTTAGGTATTGTCAGACTGATTCATCCAGTATATGGTTCTTACTGGTCTTTCACCTAATAATTACAGCAACCACAGATGATCATTAAGGGTTGTTAAATGGTGATTTTCTAGTTCTGTGATTCCTTCTGTAATTATTGGCTGTAATTCCCTCATCAACTATTTGCTATTCTGAAAACAGATTGAACAAGAAGGATAGAATGAATGTCAGGTCATTTTCCTTTATTAGTTTCCAGAACAATGCATTGTTTCCATAGCATACATTAGAAGTGACCAAAATTTACTGTTTAGTATTTTTGGTATCATGCTGTACTTATAAGTTTTTAACAAAATTATATGTTTTCATCCATTGTAATTGTAGGGGAAGAGAAACTTTCCCTTACTCTTTTAGTGTCTGCGGTCTGTGAATCCAAGTGATAAAAGATGGACAGATTAACAAGAGAAAATATTTACTATGTTTGAATATGGGGTACTCAAAGGAAAGGTAACAAATATCCAAAGAGGTAGTGTCATGGAACTAAAATCTCTCTCTCTCTCTCTCTCTCTCTCACACAAACACACACACACACACTGTTTTAACAAAGGACACAGCGATTTTGTGGGAATTGACAAGATAAAATGAAAAGCCCTTGGCATCCTAGGTATAGTAAATTGTGGAATGTAAAATATATGAAAGAAAATATAAAGGGTAAGGGTTATTCTAGTAAATTTTATTTGTGCAGATCCATCTTGGTATTATTTCCAATTCGGGTGATAAAGATTGGTCTTCCCATCTTGGTTTTAGATAGATGGACAAGTTCACAAAGGGAAATTTTCATCCTGCTTTTATGCAGATGGGGTAGGGCAGGGATATTTTTCTGTATAGTCTGTTTCTTAGTTGCCTTCAGTTCAAAATAACCCTTATGCTAAAGTGGCATGTTTTGGGATAGTGATTCTGATACACTTGACCTTATTATATATTTTTTTTGTGTTTAAATTATTTTATCTTTGGCCAGTAGGAGTCACTTCAATTTAGTTGCTGTTTTCCTTGGAAACAGTCTGGTAGTTTCAATAGCTTCCCAGATCACTGGTGTGGCAGAGGGTCTAGGCGCCTCTTATACATTCCTTGTGCTGGACACATTTCTCCAGGAGCGCTGGTTGCTGTTAAAGGGAAATGGTATTTGGAACCCAAAATTTGGACACAGCAAGCATAAGTAACAGAGTACAATTTTGTCATTTGAACAACTTAGTCAGGTCAGGGTATACAAAATAATCTTCCAGGAAATCCTATATATAATCTTATAAACGAATCGTGCTTTAACATATTGCTCTTCCTCTATAGACTAACAAAGAAGCTAATGAAATACAGCTGTAATGTACATAAAATATATGATTAATTTATGATTACCCTGTTCATCTTTAAAATCTTTACTCATAGGTAGCAGTATAAACAACTTTCTACGAGAAAATCTTTATTAAAACTTATGAGTTCATAACCATAAAAGATAAATTCATGCCATTTGTGACAATATGGAGTTGGAAGGAGTTATGCTAAATGAATTAAGCCAGAAGGAGATAACTGATGATGTCACTTATATATGGACTATAGAGACCGAACAAAGGGTCAAACGAAAATAAACTTATGAAACCAATCCTTAAAAACTGACCATAGATCTGAGGCATCCAATACGGGAGGGGAAGAAACTGGGAGAAGGGGTGGGGTGAAAATGGGGTTTGGGGAAGAGCACAACATACTATGGTGGAGGACTATGATCACACTCAAAGGGAGAAAGCCTATATTGTCAAAATATTAACAAAAATGTACTTCATTAATAAAAAAATGAGTCCTAAAATTCATATGTTGAAAACATAAAGTACAAGGTGGGGCATTTGGGAGGTGACTAGGACTTGAGGGTGGAGCCCTAATGATTGGGATTAGTGCCCTTTTAAAAGAGATCCCAGAAAGCTAGCTATTCTTTCCACCATGTGAGAACATAGCTAATAGTATGCAGATCACAATTCAGAAGAGGATCCTCACCCAAATCCAACCATGTTAACCCCCTAATCTTAGACTTCCAATCTCTAGCACTATGAAATAAATTTCTGTTGTTTATAACCCTCTCAGTGTGTGATATTTCACTATAGCAGCCCAAATTGACTAAAACAAGGTTTAAAATGCCTCATGTGCTATTGTACACAAAATATTTGGCACAAAGAGCAGAAATTATGGGTTAGAAGGGAAGAAATTATGGGTTGGAGAGAAATAATTATGGGTTAGGCATTTTTTTTGCATTTTTTAAAATAGTCTTTAACAATGTTATAATGTTTTTTTCAATTAAAAATAATCACACAATTATAGTATCTCTGTCAAGTGGTAGAAGAATGGGGAACTGTGGATTTCATTGAGAGAAGTATTGTATCATGCAAACAGAGGCAAACACTACTAGGGTTCTTTTTGGTTTTTGTGTCTGATTGTTGGTGATGCCAGAAGGGAAGATAGATGAAAATGTGAACTATAAGGACAATCAGGGACCCAAATAGAAGCAGATACCCCAAGGATGGACCACAACCCTGAACTCTGATTAGTCTCTCACCTCTTCTAGCCACAGTAATGTGGGTCATCTTGAACAAAGCATGCAACCAGAGTTGAAGAAGCAAAGCAGAATCTGGGGATGAAGTAGCTGCAACCTTTTGTCAGTGATGCGAGCGGTAAGAAAGACTTGCTACCCTTACATGGACAGCTTGTTTGTAGTAATAATATGGTTGTGAAGAGGGTGCTATAGCTCTGCTATAGACAGTATCACAGGACAGTGTCAAGGTAAAGGACAGGTCACTGTCTGTGGGTTCCCACCCACATGCACAATTGCAAGAGCACTCAGGCTTAGGTAACAACAATAATGGGCTTTATTTAACAAACAAGGGAAACAAAGAGTTTCTAAGTCTGTAAATGACCAGCTGTCTCACCCCAGATAGTGTCCATAGTGTCCAGAAGACTCAACAAAATCCTCTCATTCAAGACAGCACTGTCCCAGCAATGGAGACCTGCAGATGGTGGAACACTGGCAAGCAGTGAGCCAGGATCCAACTCACAGAGTGAGTGGGTGTGGGTGTTCATAGGTGGGGTCACTGAGATGACACTGCAGCAGTCCACAGCAACAGTCTGAAGGCTGGGCTGAAAAACATAAGACTCTGGACTGGACAGCAGTGGAGGCAACAAAACTTGGAGGTGGTGCCAGTCAGAAGCAGTGGACAACTCTCAGAGGTGACCTAAACACAGAGTGCCAGTGGCCTGTGAACAGTGCTGGACAACACTGCCCAGCCATGTCAGTCACTATTGGTCACCAGGAAGTAGTCTCAGAGACACCAGCATTAACATCTCTTTATGAGTTGTTGGCCTACACCAATAACAAACAACTCTTTGAGACACTAGGCTAAAGCCATGGTGCTCCTTTCAGGTGATGTCAGAGGCAGGGTTGGAGGCAGGGGCAGTGGCTTGGTCTCTGTGAGGATCTTCAGCTTGTCCTCCTTCTCCAGAGATCAACTGCTGGATACTCCTTCTTTCTTCAGAGTCCAGGAACAGAATCTCCAAGCTGGCTCCTGCCCTGCCTTATATCCTCTTTCAGAGGGTCCCCCACCCTGTAAACCTGATGGGACTATTTTCAATCCTATATGACTGATTGGACAATTTGGCACCAATCAGCTCATTCTTGATTTTTGATCCAAATAACTAATAAGCTGGCCTTGAAACAGAGTGATTCATTTAACTCACACCTGATTAGTCCATTCTATGATCCAAATATAAAAGGGGAAATATGGTGCTTGTACAGACCTGACCTTCCCTGACCTTTGGGTTGGCTCATGGGCTGATGGGCTCAGAGGAGCCACAACCAGAGCTGGCCTCAGTGGGGCTGGAGGCACTCTGCACCTGGTATCCTTGCAGTGGGGCTGGGTGTAACAATATAAAAGGGTGTGAGTGGGCCTGTAGCAACACTGGGGACAAGTCCCAGCTGCAGCAGGGAGCCTGCCACATTGATTGAGGACTCCATAGGCCTCTCTACTGCCTGTGGCTCCTGGGAGCTGCAACCCTGGAGCTGGTCCACTGGGGGGGGGAGTGGAGGGGGGCGGCGGGGCATGTTCCTTCCTGCAGCCCTGAACCAGGCACTGGGCAACCTTCTGCAGCCCCAGAGGGGCTTCATGCTCTGGAGTGGCATGGCAGGGGAACCACTGCTGCCAGCCAAAACTGCTGGACTCTGCCTGCAGCCTGAGCCTCAGTGGGGCCCTGTTGGTGGGTGGCAAAATGCACGCCATCTGCTGCTATCCTCTGCCAGCAAGCAGCATGCTTCTGAGGCTGGGCGCTGGAGCTCTGAGTTAGGAGGGCTCTGACACTCAAACATGGCTAACCCTGGGGCTAGCCATCAACCCCCACCAGTGAGGTGGGTCTCCATGTAGCCATCCTGCAGCCTTCCTCTGGAGGGCAGTACTACGAGACATAGTACTATAGGAGGCTAGGAGGAAGCTCCTGCTGGTGTCCTGGCTGCTGCTTTCAGAGCAGTAAGCAATGGCCACCTGCACATGCTGGGGGTGGCAGGGTGGGAAACTACTGCTGCCACTCAGCCTCCAGGCGCTGCCACCCTGCGGCAGGCCCTGGTAAAGCTGGTCATGCCCTGTGGTTGTGACATGGGACTCCAGTTTCAGTTGCTGCTTCACCTCCACCTTCAAAATCTCAAAGTTTTGAAGGTCACCTTTGTTGATTCCGCTTAGTTATTATCTTCATTATATGGGCATGAGGCCACATTTCTTTCTTGTTAATTTTCGTTAATCATTACAGTTGTATCACTGTCTCCAGCAAGTATTCTTAGCACTGAATTCACAATGTTTATTACTTTTATTCTCTCATTACAATAACAAAATTGCATAATATATTCTTTCCTATGGAGTCACCATTTTGTTATGAATAAAGAAGAAGCAAAGTATAAATTACACTTTTAGCGAAAACACATTTTTCCACCAGGGTAAGAAAAATGGTGAGAACACTCCCTAAAATGAATACAAACTCAAACAGAAAATGCCTGTGTCAAAGTATCAGAAAATAGATCTTCCTGTGAGCTCCCTGGAGTTGATGAAATCATCAGATATACTTTATTGTTGATGCTGAATGACATACAAGAAACACACTATCTCTTAAAAACCATGTGGATTTTCAAACATTCTTTTAGGTTTTGTAGTTGAGCATAGCAGCAGTTATGATAATCTAATTAGGAATTTAACAATGCTCCCTAATTCACATCTCATGGCAGCTTTTGCCAAATAAATCTGATTGTTCTCAAAGAAGGCTGCAAATCCGCTGGAAGAAGACCTCTATTCATTGGTTATTTCTGATTTTTAATCTCTCTGAGAGGACTTCTGAAAGTTCACTTTTGTTCTGCCCTAACTAACTCCGTGCATGTACTCATGGGCTCTGGATTCCCACCTGCCACATCTTGAAATGACAGGGTTGGATAGGGACAATTCCTAAAGCTTGTAATGATACGCGTGACTCTGATGGATTAAATGACCACTTTCCTCTAACCATTAGGTTTCTCACTTCATGCTGTCAGAAGACAAATTTATGGTCCTTGTGACATATAATTAACACTAAGCTTATTTCTGACTCCATTTAATATACACCTTCATTTTCTCTTTGCATTTCTCTTATCTAATTCTACATCATTCTCTTACATTATACTTTATACAATGAACTATCTTTGCAAACCATCTTTTTAAAAAATATTTATTTATTTATTTATTTATTTATTTATTTATTTATTTATTTATTTATTTATTTATTTATTTATACAAGCCCTGGGTACAGTCAGAAGCGCGGGAGGGTTAGAGAATTCACCAGAGCCAGAGCGGGGAGCAGAGCAGGCAGAAGGACTGAAGTACACTGCTGAGGGTTGCAGCGGGCAGCAGGAGAGGTCTGCGTGCCATGTGGGACCCTCCTCCGGTGGCCGGGGAGCAGCAGGGATCGAACCGGTGCCGCAGAGGCCGAGGGCAGCTTCGCAACCCAGTGCTCAACCGCTGCACCACCGGGGAGGCCCCTCTTTGCAAACCATTTTATTTATTTATTTTTTATTTATATTATTTTTTTTACCTCACTGTTCATTTTTAAATAATATTTGCTTCCCCCCACCCCCTCAGGTGTAGTCCCCATAGAGTTTTCTTCACCAACGCACCTGTGCACCATCATATCAGTCCCCTGTGCTCCTCCCTCCCTCCCTCTGATCCCTCTCCCTCCTCCTCCCCTGCAGGATGTCTCTGATTTATAATTGTCTGTTTTTGCTTTGTTGTGTTTTGTACTATTATTTTTTTACACTGATGTCTTATTTGGTTCCCCTATATTCCTGCTGTAAGTGAAACCATCTGATATTTTTCTTTTTCCTTCTGGCTTATTTCACTGAGCATAATTCCTTCTAGTTCCATCCACATTGCTGCAAATGGCATGATTTTATCTTTTTTGATTGCTGAATAATATTCCATGGTGTATGTATGCCTCATCTTCTTGATCCAGTCATCTATTTTTGGTCATTTGGGTTGTTTCCAGGTTTTACCTATTGTAAATAGTGCTGCAATAAACATAGGGGTACAGGTGCTCTTTTGAATCAATGTTTTTGTGTCCTTTGGGTAGATCCCTAGTAGTGTATTACCAGGTCATATGGTAGCTCCATCTTTAGTAGACTGAGGAAACTCCAGACAGTTTTCCATAGTGGTTGGACCAGTTGCAAACCATTTTAAATATACTTTGGAAACAGCAGGTATACATGCATAAACATTTATTTCTTTTTCTTCAGCAATGCTGTGCTATAATTATGAAAATCACCGTCTAGTTATAGTCTCCTAGAAAAAAAGATTGACATTATTTGAGGATGTCAATAGTTGAGTTGTATGCCGGGTTATGGGGAGAACATTCTAATATACGTACAAGCATGAACATATCAAAGAGTCAGGTCTGCTTTCTCTGCTTCCTTGGTTCTAGCTTGGTTTCCAAACTCCTTACAAATATATCATGCTCTTCCCCAGCTTTGATCTTTGTTACTAGCTTTTCTATTTCCACCTATCAGTCCCTTTCTATATCTCTAAATCATGGCTTTCTATCCCTGAGAAATGCATATATCATCTATCCTTCAAGACTCATTTCAAACCTGACCTCTTTCCTCTTTCATGCTGAGTAAGTCAGCATCATAGAATTGATCATAATATCCTGCATTATAAAAGAATACATTTTTAATTTTAATACTTTCAAAGTTAAGTTTCGTGTGGCCTTAAATCTGGATGTGCTATAATTTTTGTCACAAAGAGTTGGATCAATTGTCATAATAAAAACAATATAAACAAAGGCATAAACCTCCAAAGCAAAATATTTTGAAAGGGGGCTGGAGAGTGGAGAGGTAGATGATTTAGTAGTTATCGAAAACCTCCAATGTTTTTACTGAAAATATGAACCAGCCATTTAAAGGTGACTAATCAGTTTGCTTTTGCTTCTCATCTGGATTTCTGAGACTGGCAAGCACTGCATGAAATGTGAGTGCTCTGTAAATCTTGGCTAATACTGGAAATGTGATTGTGGCTTGAGGTTAAGTATCGTCCCTGGGCTCACACATCTTTTACAACTTCCCTCAGCTTGAGATTTCAGGCAACATGGCATTGACCAATTTACTAGGGTTGCTGTGAGCTAAACCTGGGCCTATCATGTCAACCACAAGTTCCTCAAAAGAGACTCACAGAGGCAGACATAGCACATTACCCCAGACATGCACCTGAATCAGGAATCAAACACTTCCAGCACAAAGAAGGCCCAACACACCAAAAAGGTTATTTACAGTTATTTACCCATTACTGCTTTGATATTTTTGTTATTCGACAGACAGTTGGGAGAAGTAGTTTTTGAAACAAATGTCAGGATCTACAGCTTTTTGCTAATACAGTCTGATGTCTGCACCCATGTTTGCCATAAGATATGACCTCTCTGATAAAGTTAACTTGAGACACATTATTTTCTTTTATCTTTTTAAAAAAATTTCATTTTTATTTATGTATTTTTTACATCATTGTTCATTTTTAAACAATGTTTGCTTCCCCCACCGTGCCAGTTGTAGTCCCCACAGAATTTCCTTCACCAAGGCACCCGTGCACCATCACCACAGCCTCTGTGCTCCTCTTTCCCTCCCTCTGATCCCTCTCCCTCCTCCTCCCCTGCAGGATGTCTCTGGTTTATAATTGTCTGCTTGTTTTGTTGTGTTTTGTTGTGTTTTGTATTGTTATTATTTTTTTCCCCTGATGTCTTATTTGGTTTCTGTATATTCCTCCTATAGGTGAAATCATCTGATATTTTTCTTTTTCCTTATGACTTATTTCACTGATCATAATTCCTTCTAGCTCCATCCATGTTGTGTGAAATGGCATGAGTTTATCTTTTTTGATTGCTGAATAGTATTGCATTGTGTATATGTACCACATCTTCTTGATCCAGTCATCTATTTTTGGGCATTTGGTTGTTTCCAGGTCTTACCTATTGTAAATAGTGCTGCAATAAACATAGGGGTACAGGTGTTCTTTTGAATCAATGTTTTCATGTCCTTTGGGTAGAGCCCTGGGAGTGGAATTGCTGGGTCATATGGTAGATCCATTTTTAGTAGACTGAGGAACCTCCAGACAGCTGTCAATAGTGGTTGGAACAGGTTGCACTCCCAGTGTAGGAGAGTTCCTTTTTCACCACATCTTCACCAACATTTGTTGTTGATAGTTTTTTGTTTTTTTGGTTTTTTTGATATGTGCCATTCTTTGTGGTGTAAGGCGATTATCTCAGAGACACATTATTTTCTTCATTTGACTTGTTAAACTACAATTCTCCATGGAGACCCAAATCACCCAAATATAATGAAATTCGAGGATTGGTGGCTGTCTGGTCAACACAGGTTTTGCAGCAATGTAAATCACAGAATTTAGAATAGAAGGAATTCATGCTTAAGATTAGAATATTAATACAGTTTTGCTTCCAAAGTAAATATAGCTCATGTAGGGTGTTTTCCATGGGGTCCTGCATCAATTTTGTCCAGATCAGTGCTTTATTAAAAAAAAAAATAGACCATTCATTACAAGAGCAACTACATTTTGCTAATTTTATCAGACATTTGCAACTGGTACTCAAACTGCATCCCAAGGATATTTGAAGCTGGTCATATCACTAACCCATATCACAAGTTCTGAGATACCAATGACGTGCCTGGCACTGTTCCTTATATAAAGTTTATTTGCATATGTGTTTATGTATGAGCCTATATTTTATTAGTACATATCACCTTGTTTAATAGTCCCCATTTCACAAATAAGGAAAGTGAAGCACAGGTAGTTTAATTGACCATGCCAAGGTCACACAGCTGGGGAATAGCAGACCACAACCCATAACAAGACAGCCCATTCTCAGAGCCCAGGCCCATGCCATCTACTTCTACACTGAGCTTCTGAGTAAAATTTGGCAATTCATTTACTTCCATCTCCCAAACAGCTGTTCAGCTCAGACATCATCTCTTTGAGGGATCTTTTTCTATTCTCCTCTGCCCTCTGCTGAAATAGGTGCCTGTCGCTTTTGCCTCCACAGTACTCCATCTTTAATTTTATTATACTATCACCCTCTATAATTGTTCATATTGCACAGACTTTCACTAGAGATCCTTAGGGACTATGTCTGATTCATCATTGGAATTCTACCACAAAGTAACATTTTCAACATTTGTTGAATGAATGAATGAGTGAGTGAGTGAATGACTCTGGCCCTGTATCTTCAGCCGTGGAGACTAGCCTTACCTTTTCTTTTTAAAGATTATTTTTTTATTTATTTATGCATACAAGAATGGGGATGTAGGCCAGAAGTGCAGGGCCGGGGATGTGAAAGAATTCACCAGAGACAGGGTAGGGAGTGGAACAGGCAGATCTACTGAAATACACTGCTGAGGGCAGCAGCGGGCGATACAGGAGAGGTCTCCTGCACCATGTGGGTCAGCTCCATGGCCAGGGATTAAATTCATGCCTCAGTGGCTGGTGATAGCTTTATACTGTTGAGACTTTAACCCCTTGTGCCACCAGGGAGGCCCTTGCCTTCCCTTTTACACAGTGCTCTTACTAAGAGCTTGAGAAAACCTGATGATGAAGATGTGGTACATATATACCATGGAATATTACTCAGCATTCAAAAAAGATAAACACATGCAATTTGCAGCAACATGGATGACGCTGGAAGGGATCATGCTCAGTGAAATAAGCCAAAAAGAAAAAGAAAAATACCGGATGGTCTCACTCATAGCAGGGATCTAGAAAACTTAAATAAGGGACCAGGAAAATGAATAACTATAAGAAAGTGAAAATCAAAATCAACAAAAACTATGAACCAGAGACACTTTTTGGGGGGTGGGGGGCAGGAGGGGAGGGATTGGGGTCAGAATGGGGGGATTGCAATTGTATGGGGAATATAAAAATAAAATTTATTAATTAAAAAAAAAATAAAAAGTTAAAAAAAAAAAAAAAGAAAACCTGATGATGCATGTCCAGGTGTCAGAATTCAAAACGAGGTCTCCAATGGATAACTGCATGTTTCAAAATCATGCCAAGAGGGGACAATGTATTATGTTTGACAGAAGAAACTCTGGTGTGCAAACTCTATGTCTATGTAAGCTTCAAAGGGATGACTGCCTGGTTTTTTTTTGTTTTTTGTTTTTGACAAAGTGGATGAGATGTGTTCAGTAACTCTAAGGAATTTGTTCTTTATGAGACGTTCTTGACATTTTGGCCATCAGGCATTTTTCTCAAATGAAATGCTAAGAATGTGCCTGACAGCAATGAATGCCTTACTTGGAGGCCCTTCTCTGTGCTCCTGATGAGTGTGTCCCCCTCAGGTGTGCCCTCTGTTTCCCTCACACTCTACCAGAGAATGCTTGTCATCCCTTATCTTGTTACCTCAGCAGCACACATATCAGTTACACTGAACCATTACCACAAATAAACGTTGACTAAGTTACTCGGGCAGAGAAACCTTAGGGTCCCCAAACACATGCATAATGTTACTTTTTAAATTCAGTATCAGGCATTTTGGGACTGATAAGTTCACTTTCATCAAGATGTCTCCATTTTTCAATGTCAAAATTTGAAGTGTATTAGCTTGCTAAGGCTGACATCTCAAAAATACCACAACCTGTGTGGCTAATACAACGGAAATTTAATTTATCACAATTCTGGAATCTGGAAGTCCAAGATGAAGGTTAGAAGGGTTGGATTCTTCTGAGACCTTGCTCCTTGGCTTGCAGGTAGTCATCTTCTGTGTCTCACATGGTGTGCCTTCAGAGCCTGCATCAAATTGCCTCTTCTATCAAGGGTGCTAGTCATGTGGGATTAGGGCCTACCTTAATGGCCTCATTTTAATTTAATTACCTCTTTAAAGATGCCAGCATTATATTCTGAAGTATTGAGGTTTAGGCCTTCACATATGAATTTTGGGGGTTTAGAATTCAACCCATAAGAATTATGGGCCTCCCTGGTAGCCTAGGGGCTAAGTTTCAGCACTATCACTACTGTGGACTGAGTTCAATCCTCAGACAGGTATCTCACCCACTGCTCCCTTCAGCAGTGTATTTCACTAGATCCACCTGTTCTGTTTCCCTCTCTGTCTCTGGTGAATCCTCTCATTCCCCTGGCCCTGAACCTCTGGACTATCCTCCCCCACCAGTTCTTCTACACACAAAAAACCCCTGAAAAAGTAGAGGGACAATTGAACCAAGCATTGTGATCCAGGGCCTGGAATCTTAAGTATTATACTGAAAATGTCAAATTGGTGTCTAGAGGAGACAGAATTGGAGTGAGGATTGGTGATAGGGCTCTTGCAACAGTTTAGGTGAGAGATAATTATATTGAGCTCTGACAATAGCAACCAGAGCCAGAAATGGATAACTTCAGGAAAGGCATAAGAACATGGATATTGAGCGGATGAGGATAATGAAAGAGAAGGCAGAGTAGAGACTGTCTCCCAGGTTAAGGAACATGCTGTACGGGAATGCTGTTTAATAGAAAGGTATGGAATGAACACTCTAACCCTGGCTCTCTCAGGAGACCCTCATGGCAAACCCTAGCATATCATGTACTAAATGTTCTGGCTGGTTGTAAGAATTCTTGTGGGCTAATGTAAGTCAAGCTACAACTCTTGCCAGTTTATCAGTTCTGTAAAATGCATCACTGTCCTCTTTCCAGAGAGGTTAATGGGCTGCTTGAAATTCACGTTTTTTTGGTTTTGTTTTACTTAAGCATTCACTTTCTAGATTGCTCATGTCTTGGATTCATGGACTAATTTCTCTGCGTGTATCCTCAGTATTTCAGCACAGGGTGTTTGTGTGGATTTGTCTGGATGTGAGCGTGTGTATGTGAGTCTGTGTGCAGCCAGAGGCTCTGTCAGCTCTATGATCACCTGAAGCTATAATCAAATGTAGAAAGAGAAAAACTTGCTTTTGTTATGGACTAGTTAGAATGATAGGAAGTTAGAAGTAAGAATATCAATGTCACCTAGAAAGGCACTGTTAGAACTAGTCACATGTGGTCTATGTGGTTGGGCCACATAGTGGTTGGGCCACTATAACCTTTGTTTTCTTTTTATTGAGTTAGAATTCACATAATATAAAATCAACCATTTTAAAATGAAAAATTCAGTGGCATTTAGTAACCATCACCTCTAGTTCCAAAACAACACATTTTTATCAACTCAAAAGAAATTACATGCCTGTTAAGCAGTCACTCTCAATTCCCCACTCCCCTTGCTCCTGGCAATCACTCACCAGCTTTCTAGCTCTATCAATGTACTTGCTCTGGATATTATATATCAACAGAACAATACATGATCCCTTGTGTGAGGCTTTTGAGATTATCCATGTTGCAGTATGAATCAACACTTCATTCCTTTTAATTGACTTAATAAAATTTCATCATATGGATTTTTATATATATATGCTACAATTTGTTTATTTATTCTTCTGTTCGTGGATATTTGAGTGCTTTTACCATTTGATGATTGTAAATAGTGCTGCTATGAATACATATGTGCAGGTATTATTCTGAGTCCTCATGCTCAATTCTTTCAGATATGTATCTAGCAAAAGAATTGCTAGATCACTTGGAAATTTTACTTTTTATTTTTTCAGGAACTTTGCAAACTGTTTTCCATTGAGACCAAGCAGTTTTACTTTCCTATCTAATGTAGAAGACTTTCAATATCTCCACATGCTCACCAGTTCCACACTCTTCCCCTTTAGTTGGTGATAACTACTCTGTGGGGGTGAAGAAGTATCTCATTGTGGTTTCCATTTGCTATTCCCAGCACTAGATCCTAGCAACTATTGATGTTGAACATTTTTTCTTGTACTTCTTGGTCACTTATATATTTTCTTTGGAGAAATGCCTAAATTCAAGACTGTCCATTTTTTGATTGGGTTGTCTTTTCTCTGAGTTGAAAGAGTTCTTATATATTTTACATATATGAAACCTTACTGGTTTCATAGAAAGAGTTAGAAAGTTGAAATAACATTCACATTCCAAATTTTCTATTCTTTGGAAGAGTTTGAGAAGGGCTGGTGTTAATATTTCTTTAAATGGGGCCTCCCTTGGTGGCACAGCAGTTGAGCGCTGGCCTGCGAAGCTGCCCGCAGCCTCTGCAGTGCCAGTTCGATCCCCGTGAGGGTCCCACATGGTGCACAGACCTCTCCTGCTGCGCCCACTGCTCCCCTCAGCAAGTGTATTTCTTCAGTCTGCCTGTTCTGTTCCCCACTCTGGCTCTGGTGAATTCTCTCACTCTCCTGCCCTTCTGATTGTACCCATAAGCACCTTTCCCTTTCCTGGTCTAGACTTTAAATCCTATTTTCTGCTCATAGGATTTCACTTTTATGGAGAACTGAGAAATCCATCTTTCAGATAAAATTATTCACAATAATTCAAAGCATTTATTAGACTATAAATCATGTAAGTACTACTTAATCATGTAAGTACTATTTCATAGGTACATGTGTATAGATTAAGAAGGAATGAGGAAGAACTTATCACCCTATGAAATAATGCTGGTGAGAATGGTGACAATGGGGAAGGACTAAAATGAACTGGAGAAAGAACATTTCTGACCTGTGCAACTAGGGTGTAAGGATGCCTCTTCAACCCACTAATTAGGACATGGGGAGATCTAGATATATGGAGAAGATGGAGTGTTCAATTTTTGATAGGTTAAATTTGAGGTCAATTTTAAAATAGCTAAACAGAGATGGCATGAAGAGGAGACGAATCACCACAGAAAAGTAGTCCTTCTTGCCTCTAAGTAATTAATGCATCAGGGGAAACTCAGATCCTTCTTGCTTGGAGAGGCATTTGCTGCCTAATTGGGTACTTTCAAAGAGGTTGGGTATATCTGATATCTGCCCTCCCCCTGATTTGGAACCTTAATCCCCAGCCTCTCTGAGGTCCCTAGAGCTTTCTGCATGGTTTGCCTTAGGAGGCATATCAAGCCCTCCCACAAATTGCGTCTCCTGCTGTGACAGGCCGTGTTTCCAAGTCTGAGGTGCTTGAGCAGATTATGAATTTCCTAACTCTCACTAAATGCACACTTCCATGACTTGCATTGAACTAAACAACTTCTAATATATTTTACAAAAAAATAGGTTTTACTCCACTTGAAAAAATAATGTGAGGCAAGGGATGAATCAAAACAAAGAGTTCAGGAGTAGAGAAGGGATGGTAACTAGTTGCTGAGCCTGGAATCCATTCAAATACAGCCCTGAGAAAACACTAATGGGTTCTGTAAATGTTTCAAATTCTGACAATATAAAAATAATATAAAGCAAAAATAATTTAGGGGAACTAGGGAGGCAGGAGGAAGTGAAAGAGGGTCTTATCTTTTCTGTCAGGAAATCAATCCAAACTGTTTTAAACTGTATTTTAAACTGCTAGCAATAAATGATTGTAGGTTGTTAATGACCAAATCTTTCTTAATTTTGGATGGCAAAGAAATATCTAAAATCCTGCAATTTCCTCAGTTTTATTTCAGTTTTCCCTTTATTAAATGCATATAAAATAAGGTTGAATAGTTTTAAATGCCATGTATTGCATTTCATTCTACTGAAACTATCATTTGTCTTTGTGCCTATTTATATCTAATGTGCCATCAAATTTTTATTTGTTCCTTATTATATTTTCCCGACTTTATTGAGATATGATTGACATATTGTGTTCTTTTTATCTGTGTGTTTTTTTTGTAGAGATTCTGTAATAATAATTGTGGAGTATTAACATAGCTATTTCTGGGTAGTAACATTTGAGGTGAGTTATTCCCTTCTTAGAACTTTTCTATTGCTAAGTATTTTATTCTATTATTACAAACATAGACATTATTTAATAAAATAAAGTTAAATTACACCCTTATATCAATTCAGTTTTTGAAGGTTAGCTTTTTTAAAAATTGCATTTAAAATTGAATGCATTTGGAATTTTGTTTAAAATCACATTATGAAGTCCATTTTACTACTTCCCATGATTGATTTGAGCTCACAAAACTTTTAATCTTGCAGATTACCCTTGTCTAAAAAGGCATGAGCTTTTTTCTTGAGTTTTATTTTCTCTGTTTAATAACTATATTGGGTTTATATTTCTAATACAGAACCCCAGCCCAAAGGGAGGAACATCATACCACGGGTTTTATTGGTCTTGGAGAACAGTAAAGCTATTGAGACCACTCTGAGAAACAGAAAAATCAGGGGAGGTTACATGTGATACACGGATCTGTTGTAAAAGAAGAAAAACAAATTGGAAATTGAATATAAGCTGTGTTGAGATAATAAGTGCTCTGGTTGAATTCCTAATAATGAGGAAATTTGTTGAGGTCTGACACTTGATTGAACATGTTACTTTGTGACTATATTTATGTTTACATTTGAATGGAAATGGACTACTTTAAGAAGGTAATTGAAAATTTAAATAGCGCATTTTATTTATTTAATAAACACCTTTATTTATTTAAAGACATTTAATTTATTAAATTTCTGTGGCAGAATTCAATATTTCTTTTCTTTCACTCATCCTCGTATTATTTCCTTTCTTTCTTTCTCTTTCTCTCTAACTGGCTTCCTCGTTTTTCCTCTTTTTACCCCCACCCTCTCTCTTTCTTTTCTTTCGTTCTTTTTCTAAATGCAGTTTATGGCATTTCTTTTGGTCTCCCTTCCAGATCCTGACAGATGCAAGGGATGCCCTAACACCCTGTGTCTGAGTCAGGCTGCAGTGGGCCCTAACCCCAGTGTTTATGCTGCCCATTAAAGGCATCACTTTTGGGAAATATATAGGGAGTTAAATGATCTCTGACAGCTGTGAACTGCAGATAAAAAGGACCCTATTGTTCAAAGAACTGCCTTTAATATTGAGAAGCCCGTGCTAAACATTGAAGTCTGAAGTATGGCAAATGTTAATTGGCTGTAAACCTAACAAGAGTTGGCTTTCCTCCCTTCCCCCAGCCGCCCCCAGCTCGTTTTCCCACCATCCGTCCCAAACTCTAGTTTCTAATACTACATTTCCATCTGCTTTGTAAACTCACCTCTGATTATCTCTAAGAATTTTGGAAACACTATTTTTCTTATTTTTTTTCTCTTTAGAAACAAATAATGCACAACTCAGACTAATAAGTGGAAAGAATACAAAAGTTCTGAATCTTTCAGTGTAAGTTCAGGGATGAAAATCTTTGAATTCCTGATGAACTTCCTGGATACTTCTGTCTTTGTAAGCCATAAAATGTCCATTGCAGTGATTTTCAACAAGTTTTATTTTTCCCTTGGCATTTATGAATAGGTTTCAAGGGTAATAAGAACAGTGTAGGGGGTAACATTGATTTACAACATTATATATGCATTAGGAGTTCAGATTTACACCTCTTCAAATGTTTGTTACCACACTATGTCGACCACCAAAGTACCAATAACCTTCCCCCCCAGTCATTGGGCCCCATCCTCCCTTTGCTCACCCTGCCCCCACCACCCTCTGATAACTTCTACAGTTCTACAGTTAGAATTCAGGGGTTTGTTTTGTTTTGGTTTTGACTATTCCTTTGTTTTGTTTCCTTATATTCCATGAATGAAAAAAATCTGGTATTTCAATTTCTTTCTGAATTATTCCATTCACATAATCCCCTCCAGTCCCATCTGTGTTGACACAAATGGCAAGAGTTCATTTTTTTGTAGTGAATAGTATTCCATTGTGTACATGTACCACATCTTTTCCTCCTTTTTAATAACTGTGTAATATTGCACATCTTTATCTGCTCACCTATCACTGAGAACTTAGGTTGCGTCCATATTTTGTTTCTTGTAAGTAGTATTGCAATGAACATAGAGTGCATACATCTTTTCAAATTAGTGTTTTTGTATTATTCAGATAGATGCCTAGGAGTAGATCTATTTTTAATATTTTGAGAAATTTCCCAATTATTTTTCACAGGAGCAAAACCAGTTTACATTCCCACCAAGATGTAAAGGGATCCTTTTACTCCACATTCTGGTCACCCCTTGTTATTTATGTTATTTAAAAAATATATATATGAACCTTTCTCACTGCAGTAAGGTGTTATGTTGTTGTGGTTTTGATTTACATTTTCCTGATGGTAAGTGTTGATTAGCATTTTTTTCATGTGCCTGTTGGCCATCTATTTATCTTTTCATGGGAAAAGTCTGTTCAGATTTTCTGCCACATTTTTGATTGGGTTATTTATTTTTGTTGTTGTTCAGGTGTAAAATTTTATTTATCTTGGATTATTAATCCTTTGTTGGATGTATGATGTGCAAATATTTTCTCCCATTCAGTAGTATGTCTTTTTGTTTTAATGCAAGTTTCTTTCATTGTACAGAAGCCCTTTAATTTGATGTAGTTACATTTATTTATTTTTTGCTATTGTTTCCCTTGTCATTATAGTCAAGTCTCCAAAGATATCTCTGAGGCCAACGTCTTGGAGCCTATCACCTATTCTTTTTTCTAAGTATTTTATGCTTTCAGTTTTACCTCCAAGTCTTTTATCCATTTTGATTAATTTTTATGTATGATCTGAGATAATAGTCTAGTTTCATTCTTCTGCAAGTAGTTGTCCTATTTTCCCAATCCTATTTGTTGAAGAGATTTCTTTTCTCATTTGTATGATCTTGGCTCCTTTGTTGTAAATTAACTATTATTGTATATTTGGATTTCTTTATGGGCTCCTAATTGCATTCCATTGATCTGTGTATCTAATTTTATTATAACACCATACTGCTTTGATTACTATTGCTTTGTAGTATAGTTTGAAGTGGAAAAACATGATACTTCCATCCTTTTTATTTTGCCTTTTGATTTGCATAGGCATTTTAACAATGTTTATTCTTCTAATCCATGAGCAAGGAATATCCTTCCATTTCTTTGTGTCTCCTATTTATTTAAAAAATATTTCTGTTGTATAGCTCTTTCACTTTGTTAAGTTTTTTCTACATTATATTTTCCAAAGATTGTTTGCATGATAATTCCAATCCCACATGCCTTTCTCTAATATGGCCCTGCCACACTTCCATCAGGGTGTAGAGTCTTATTTCTCTACCCTAAATCTGGGATACCTTGGAGAATTGCATGCAATCTGAAGTCTTGTAACTTCCTGCTTTGTTCTCTTGGGAAGGTAGGTCTCTGGAGATGCCTTCAGGAGTGCTCTGTCTCAGAATAAAACTATGCTGCTATAAGAAACCCAAGTTACATGGAAGACTACATGTGTGTGCTCCAGTCAACAGAATCAGCCAGGCACAGCTTTATAGCTGGCTCAGTCCAAATGCCAAACATCTGGATGAAGAAGCCTCCAGAGGATTCTAGGCCTAGTCATTCAAGTCTTTCCATCAGAATCCACAAACATTATGGAATGGTGACAAGTCATGCCCTCAACTCCAATAGAATTTCTAACCACAGGATTCATAACCATAATGAAATGGTTGTTTATTTATGCCACTAAATATTATTTTATGACACCAATTAAAAATGGCTTTATTGAAGTATAATTTATATACCATAAAATCTACTCAGTTAAAGTGTACAGTTCAATGTCCTTCTGTAAATATATGAAAGTGTCACCATAGTTAATTTTAGGACAGGTCCTTAACCCCAAAATTTCCATTATGATTTTTTTTAAGATTTATTTATTTATTTATACAAGCACTGGGTACAATCAGAAGTGTGGGAGGGTGAGAGAATTCACCAGAGCCAGAGCAGGGAGCAGAACAAGCGGACTGATGAAGTACACTGCTGAGGGGAGCAGCAGGTGGGACAGGAGAGGTCTGTGCGCCATGTGGGACCCTCGCCGGTGGCCAGGGATTGAATTGGCACTGCAAAGGCTGCAGGTAGCTTCGCAGCCCAGTGCTCCACTGCTGCACCACTGGGGAGGCCCCTCCATTATGACTTTGAAGTCAATTTCCACTCCTAACTCTAACCCTAAGCAATCTCAGATTTGTTTTCTGTCTTGTAGTTCTTCCTAGGAGTATTATAAAAATGGAATAATTTAATGTGAGTCTTTTGTATCTTATACTGCTATGTTTTGGGATTGTTAGCTATGTAGTAATAGACGACTAGAACAGTTTTCTTCCTTAATTTCTAGTCATTACATGAGCCCTTTTGGACAATTGTGGTCTGAAGAAGAGGAAAGCCACCCCAACAATGACTGAAATTAAATATCCCTTTAGGCTAATTTGAGCGGCTATAGCATAAATTGAAATGATGTTTCTTGTTTCTCTAAGTTGGTAGACTAGGATCCACTTATGACTCATAAATGTTAAAGTGAAGGGACTCAATTCTAAAGCAGTATTTAAGAGTTCTACACATTTTCATGAAATCCAAGTAGTCATAAAATATGGCTAGCAGTCTAGCTCTATTTCCTCCTCCTCTCCTTCCTCTAAGTGGGAAAGCAAGCAATCTTATTCATCTGTCATTCTGGTGCCACTACAACATAGATCACTTGCTTCATCTCTCTATTTCAGAATTGTAGAAGGAAATGAAAGTCACAGAACCAAGTGAGGGGCTATCATGCTTCCATATTTTCTTTTTTTTCCCCTTTTTTAAAAAAATATTTATTTATTTATTTATGCAAGAGCTGGGGTACAGGCCAGATGCGTGGGAGGGTGAGAGGATTCACCAGAGACAGAGCAGGGAACAGAACAGGCAGACTGATGAAACACACTGCTGAGGGGAGCAGCGGGTGAGGCAGGAGAGGTCTGTCGCGCCATGTGGAACCCTCGCTGGCTGGCCGGGATCGAACTGGCACTGTAGAGGCTGCGGACAGCTTCACAGTGCTGCGCTCAACCACCTGCGCCATCAGGGGAGGCCCTTCTTCTTCTTTTTTTTTTTTTTTTTTTAAAGATCTATTTATTCATGCATACAAGAGCTGAGGTACAGGTCAGAGATGTGAGGGGTGAGAGGACCCACCAGAGACAGAGTGGGGAACAGAACAGGCAGACTGACTGAAGTACACTGCTGAGGGGAGCAGCAGGCGAGACAGGAGAGGTCTGCTGCGTCATGTGATTTCTCCCTCGCTGGCGGGGGATTGAACTTGTGCTGCAGAGGCTGTGGATTGCTTCATAGTGCAGTGTTTAATCCCTTGTGCCACCAGGGAGGCCATATTTTCTTTTTTTTTTAAAGATTTTATTTATGCATACAAGAAATGGGGTACAGGCCGGAGGTGGGGGGGGCGCTGAGAGAATTCACCAGACACAGAGCAGGGAGCAGAACAGGCAGACTGATGGAAAACACTTCTGAGGGAACAGTGGGCGAGACAGGAGAGATCTGTTGCACCATGTGGGTAGCTCCCTGGCCCACCGTGAATCCAACCAGCTCTGCAGAGGCTGCGGACAGCTTCACAGCGCTGAGCTCAACCTGCTGTGCCACTGGGGAGGCCCCTACTTCCATATTTTCAAGGAATGAGGTTTGGAATCTATATTTTTATTCTTTTCCACCTTCAATATCAAGAAATCTGGGAGAAACGATTGATTAGTTGCTATCAAGATATTTCTTATTTATAGGGAAGTGGAGATGAACATGGAGACAAAATCTGGGAGTAACTTGAGACTAAATACTATTTGGAAGTTTTCTTATTCAAGAGCTCTTATTTTTTAGTCTTTGGTCATTTCCAATTCCTAATTACACAAAGTTCTCTTGGTTGAAAAAAATGGTATTTAAAATGTGATGTGATGACACAACACTATCACTTTGCAATGTCAGTGTTGTTTTTCCTTCCTGTATATACAGCACACAGTTACTTAGGTTGCTGATGTTAATTAGCAAATAACAAAAGAGAAAAGTGTAGCTTTTCTGACAACTAGGGTCCTTTTGATTCATGTGCTGAACTTTTGTGGTTGGGTGAAGATGAGTTAGAATACTCACGATGGTATCACATCGGGCATGAGTATTATCAGCTAACCCTCATTTAGGTGGTTTTAGGTGGTGCTGCCTTTTATTCCTTGGAACAATCTGTCTTCTTTGCATGGGTTGAAATATTGTTTTGTATCTGAGCCATATCCTATCAAGGCTTCTTTAACAATAATGAGATGCAGTAATTGTCTTAAAAAAGGAAAAAGAAAAGACTAATCAGTCAAAAACATATAGAGGGGAAAATTGTTACATGTCAAGTGATTTAAGTCCCTTGGCAAGTGAGGGCTTTCTCACAGACTTTGCATGATATATTTAATTGGGAGTTGGGCAGGAGTTGGGTGGTAGTGCACACCAGAGCAAATCCAGGGGGAGAGGCATGTGAAATGAGGGTGGACTGAATACCTGAGCAGTCAGGATCTTAGAGGTCTTCAGGCAGAGGTAAAATGACAAAGCCTGCATTTCTGCTTCCCAACTCATTAATTCCTACCAGTAGAGAATGTATGTGTACATATATATATTTTGTTATTTCCCCTCTTATCTCAAGTCCCAGGCAACCACATGCTTGTAGCTTGTGGGGCACTGAGTGAAGGCCTTGTTGCTGTAGCAAGCTGTGCAGTTGAAGCTGGGTTAGGTACAGAATGTGGAGTAGAAGAAACCTCACAGAGTGTGATGATCAACACACACATTGGGCATATAAGAAATGCTCAGAAACCCAACTTTACCGAGAACGTAACTGACTTTGGACAAAATTTAATTTGAAGACTGTTGTTTCAAGTCCAAATGGTTTCTCCTGTCCAGCTCTAAAGCTTGATGGGGTCTTTTTTCAAGTTGCCATGATACAGGACAGCAAGGAGCACTAAAAGTGGCCAGGGATACTGCTCAAATACTTGACCAGTCACTGTCTGAGTTCTCTACCCACACACACAATTGCAAGACTAGTCAGGCTCAGGGAACAACAAAGGGATTTATTTAACAAACCGGGGAAAGACAAAGAGTTACTGAGGCCAGTAATGGCCTTTATCTCACCCAAAGCCATGTCTTGTGTTTTCCAGTACTAAACAAAAGCAGCTAAGATGGCATCTTCCTGCCACAGAGGACACGGAGCTCCTGTCCCAAATAATAGGCAATGTGCCCAAGATAGCATCTTCCTGCCTCTGTTGACATGGAGCACACAGCAGCCAGACTCAGGCCAGGTTCCAACTCATGAAGATAACAGAGGATGCAACTGGAGGTGCTACTGGAGAATCAGGAATGTCCCAGCACAGCACCAGACAAGCAACACTCAAAACAGCAGCTGCAGCTACTGAATGAACCGACAAATGGTCACACTCATGCAGCTCAGCAAGGTGCCCAGCTCTGGGTCTTCACATTCTCTGCCAGGCTGTAACCACAGCAAAACTGGAAACAGTTTCAGTAGCTTATTGCAAAACCTCCAAACTTTTCCTCTCTGAGGTTGGCTGCTGGAGGCCTCCACCTTCAGAGTCCTGCAACAGCCTTCTGGAAGATCAGTGTAGTAGAGGCAGAAATCTGCTGACCCCAAATGCTGAAGATCCAGAAGCCTTGAATCCCAAAGACTGAATCAATCCATGCCCCCTTCTGCAGTCCCTTATATTACTTATCAGTAGCCCCACCCCAAAATGCAATACTTTTTAGCATTTTCCCTGGGGCAATGTATCCTCACCAGCAACCCCCTCCAGGGGGCATCACCTGTAACAGTCTTTTGGCTTCATGCATGGTTACAGCCATACAAATTACCACAAACAATAGCTTGAACAACAGAAATACTTTTTTCATAGATCTGGAGGGTGGAAGTCTAGTATCAAGATGCTGAGAGGGTTGATTTCTCCTAAGAGCCCTCTCTTTTGCTTCCCAATGACCATTTTCTCTCTATATACTTGCATCTCTAGTGTTTATGTGTTTTCCATTTCTTATGAGGACAACAGTTAGATTGGTTTAGGGCTCACACAAAGGTCTCATTTTCACTAGCTGTTTCCTTATTTTGTTATTTATTATTTTTTTTCTTTGTTGAAGAAACATTGGTTTATAACACTGTACATGATTTAGGAGTAGGTTCACACCTCCTCAGATGTATGTTGCCACAACACCCCCACCATCATAGTCCTTTACCAGAGGCCACAGGGACCCCTTCCCTGTTTGGCACCACTCTCAATCTCCCTCCACCTCTAGCAGCCTCAATTATGCAGTCATATTACTAAGGTTTATTTTGGTTAAGCTTTGTAGGTTTCCTCGTTTTTTCCCACCTGAATGAAATAATCTAGTATTTGTCTTTCTTCTTCTCATCTCACTTTAACATAATCTTCTCCAGCTCCATCTATGTTGCTGCAAATGGCAAGAGTTCATCTTTTTTTTTTTTTTAATAGCTGAGTATATACACCACATCTTTTTAATCCACTTCTTTGTTCATGAGCACTTAGATTGTTTCCATAGCTTGGCTATGTTACAGGGTGCTGCAAGGAACATATGAGTGCATACATACCTTTTAATTAGTGATTTTGAATCCTTCGGGTAGATACCGAGAAATGGGCTGACGGATCCCATGGTAGATCTATCTTCATATCTTGAGAATTTGCCACACTTATTTCCATAGGAACTGGACACACAGTCTACATTCCCAGCTAGAGTGTATGAGGGTCCCTCTTTCTCCATATCGTCACCACTATTTCTTGTTTCTGGTCTCTTCTAAATGGGTCTTTCTCATTGGTTTCATTGGTCTTTTGAACGGTGTTTTTGAGGTTTATAATCTTTTATTTTCACTGTATTTTTTTTTTTATTATTTCCTTCCTCTATTGACTTTTGCTTTCATTTGAATTTTTTTTCTAGTTTATCTTTTAAAGTTTATCTTTAGTGAAGTACTTTTTTTATTACATTGTCAATCTCTAGTCAGAGGTGGCAGGCATGGGAGACAATTCTGCTGACATAGTTCTCTAGTACCTCATACACTCTACTGACTTTAGCTTCATTATCTGTGAGTTGGAAGACATTTCTGCCATGCCCACTGCATAGCATTGTTGTGAGAATCAAATGAAATGTGTTTATAATTTGTAAACTATAATATATACACACATATGTGTATGTGTGTATGAATTATAGAGTGCATATGTATGTGTATGAGTTATTCTTATCTCTTAGTCATTAGTTTATGTTATATATTTCAATGATGAGAGACTAAGATAAGGAAGAAAAATTTGAGTTTATGATTCAAATTCCAATAGGATCCTATATTAGGTGCAAGAGGTAGGTACAGTAAGTGTATGGCTTAATTTGTGGTAAGAGGACATAGAGAATTAAGTATATATGTGGCCTAAGGACTATCTCTACTTTGTTTTCCAAAATCAAATTCCTTGAGTTGTTTTTTAATGTATTTTTTAACTGAGGTAAAATTGGTAAACAACACTGTATAAGACTCATGGTTATTCAGAGGTATATACTATACTATACTACAACTATCACCAAGGCACCCATAATCCTCTATACAGACATTGGACTTGCTCCTTTCCTTGCCCTCCATGCCCACTATCCTTCTCTGGTAGTCTCAGTTTGATGATCTGATTTCTATGTTGTTTTTATTTGGTTCTGTCTGTCCTATTGTTTTGTTTCATTATATTCCATATATGAGTGACACTATCTGGTATTTGTCTTTCTCCTTCTTATTTATTTTACTTAGCATAACCCTCCAGTTCAAACGATGTTGTTGGAAATAAATGAAGTTTGTCTTTTTTTTAGAGCTGTCTGCAAGTCCATTGTGGACATATACCACATCTTTCTTTTTTTTTTTTAAGATTTATTTTATTTATATGAGAACCGGTGTACAGGCCAGATGCGCGGGAGGGTGAGTGGATTCACCAGAGACAGAGCAGGGAACAGAACTGGCAGAAGGACTGAAATACCCTGCTGAGGGGAGCAGTGGGCGAGACAGGAGAGGTCTGCTCATCATGTGGGTTGCTCTGAGGCCAGTGGGGATAGAACCGGCACTGCAGAGGTTATGGACAGCTTCACAGAGCTGAGCTTAACCGCCTGCGCCACCAGAGAGGCCCAACCACATCTTCTTAATCCACTTCTTTGCCATTAAGTGGTTGTTTCTATAGCTTGGCTATTCTAAATAGTGTTGGAATGAGCACCAGAGTGAGCGAATACCTTCAGATAAGTGTTTTTGTATTCTATTGGTAGATACCAATGAGTGGAATTGCTGAATTGTATGATAGATCTATTTTTAATATTTTGAGAAAACTTAATACTTCTTTCTAGAGGGGCTGGACTATTAACATTTTCAACAATGATGTACAAGCATTTCCTTTCCCCCATAACCTCACCAACACTTGGTGTTTTTGGACTTTTAAATATGGACCATTCTCACAAATGTGAGGTATTACCTCACTGCGGTTTTGATTTCCACTTCTTGAAAATAAGTGAGGATGAGCATTTTTTCATGTGCCTGCTGGTCATCTGTATGTCTTTTTGGAGAAGTTTTTGTTTAACTCTTACCCATTTTTCCATTGTGAGTTTATTTTTCTTATTGTTATTCTTAAGTTGTATTAATTCTTAGTATAGCTTGGATATTGCCCCCTTGACAGATGTATGATGTGCAAATATTTTCATCCATTCAATAAGAGGTCTTTTGGTTTTAATGGTAAGTTTTTTTTTATGGCTGTGCAGAAGTTTTTTATTTTGCTGCAGTTCCATTTGTTTACTTTTGCTTTTGTTTCACTTGCTCTTATAGTCAAGTCCTGAAGAACATTCTGAAGTCTTCTTCACAGTGGAATGAAGTGTTCAAAATCATGAAAGATAAGAACTTCTAGCCAAAAATACCCTGTCCCACAATATTAACATTCAAATATGAAGGTTAAATAAAGGCTTTCACAAACAAACAAAAGCTAATTGAGTTTATCACTACAAGAAGTGCTCTTCAAGAAATGTGCAAAGGAATTATACAAGAAAATGAGACATAATCCCTTGAGAAAAATGAAAATTGAAATACAAAATTAGAAGAATGAACAAGAATATTATGAGTTAACAGCAAAACACTAAAGAGGAAGAGGAAATTGACAAAAGCTAAATAGTTAAATATTGGAGAACCAACAGCAGCTCTTAAAGGACTATTTAGACATAGCCAGTTAAGTAAAACCCCTATGATAAGACCAGGCGTGTGGGGAGTGAGTCCCAGCATCGCCATTTTAGAACAGGGCCTTTCTTCAATAAAGACTGCTTGAAACTGGCAGAAGGCTCCTGGGGGATCCAGAGGTGAGCTGGGAAGTTTGCCCATGCCAGGCCCTTTCTGGCCAGCAGTCCAAGCCCAGAGGGGGAGAGGGCACCCACAGTCTGGGCAGACGGGGCACACAGGGGAATGCATCTCCACATTGCTGTTTTAGAACAGGGACCTTCCTTCAATAAAGACTTCTTGAAACTGGCAGAAGGCTCCCTGTGGAGCCAGAGGGAGAAGGCCCCCTGCACAGTCAGAGGTGAGCTGAAGGCCCCCACAAGCCTGGTCCCGACTGGCAGGAAGTTGGAGCCAAGAGGAGGATCCAGTTTTTTTGTAACCCAGAGTGCAATCCAGCTGCCCCACCTCCAGGGAAGTTTGTTGGACTTCAAGACACACCTTTGTAATTAAACACAGAAGGAGGAAATATTCTGTGACAGCGACCACTAACATACTCAAAGTACCACTGCCTCACTAGACTTCTGGCATAACAGTATTTGACTCGTTTGGACCACCAGTTTCCAAAACCCCACAAAGAGCACAACAAAAAGATGCTGGCCAGTACCAGCGGCACAATGTCCCTACGCATACAGCAAATTAGAAAACAGACAGCAGGGAGAGAAAAACCACATGCAACCTAGCAACTCCTTAGGAGAAAGACACAACACAAAAAGAAAATCATCCACCAGCTGGCAACAACAGTGACTTGGAAGAACTTCTGAGCCTTCCAGAAAGAGAATTTAAAATTACCATGATTAAAAAAAACTGACAGAAGTCATAAAGGAAAACAATGATAAGGGAAAAATAATCAACGATCAGAAGAATGAAAGAGAGTCCCTAAAGAGGGAAGTAAAAGAAATGCAGGAGATCAAAGAATTAATGGAGGTGCTAAAGAACTCTGGGAAAAGCAATGAAAGCAGAATAGATGAAATGTACTCTTGAAGACTCAGAAATAAAAAGAACCAAAACAGAAAAGGAAAGAGAAGTACGAAGGAAAAAGACCAAAGAAAGACTTCGGGAACTATCTGACTCCATAAGGAATGGAAATATAAGAGTTATAGGAATCCTAGAAGGAGAGGAGAGAGATGTAGGAACAGAGAAAATATTCAAGGAAATAATTGAGAGAACTTCCCAAATATGAAGGAACTGAAAATAGACATACAAGAAGCAAGAAAAACACCAAACTTCCATGACGAAAGGAAAAATACAGCAAGACACATAATAGTAAAGCTCCCAAGAATCCAAGACAAGGAAAAAATAATGAAGCTGACAAGAGGGAAGAAACAGATAACATTCAAAAGAAAACTAATCAGACTGACATCAGGCTTCTCCGAAGAAACACTACAGGCAAGGAGAGAGTGGAGGGACATAGTCAACAGACTCCAAGACAACAAATGCCAACCAAGAATACTCCATCCCTCAAATCTTTCCTTACTCAGTGAAGAAAGAATAAGGACCTTCCCAGACAAATAGAAACTCTGGACTTACATTATGACTAAGCCCCCACTCCAAAAAATACTACAAGGAGTCCTAAAGCCAGAACCAACAGAGGGATGAATAACAATGAAAGAAGGCCAAAAAAAGTTATTGAAAGTATAAATAAATAAAACCAGAGGAAAGACAAACACAATGGCAAATACAGATGCTAACATATCAATATTAACTCTAAATGTAAGTGGACTAAACTCTTCAATAAAAAGACACAGAGCAGCAGGCTGGATTAAGAAACAAAACCCAACTTTTTGCTGTCTCCAGGAAATACATTTAACTACAAAAGATAAAAATAGATTCAAAGTTAAAGGATGGAAAACAATCCTACAAGCAAATGAACCGAAAAAGAAAGCAGGAACAGCAATACTTATATCAGATAAAACAGACTTCAAACTCAAAAGGTAAAAAGAGACCCCAACGGTCACTACATTATGCTCAAGGGGACAATACTTCAAGAAGAAATAACTCTCATTAACATATACTCAACAAATGAAGGAGCACCAAAATATATCAGACAACGACAGACATCAGAGAAAACACATACGCAGTAGGAGACTTCAACACACCACTATCAACAATGGATAGATCAATGAGACAAAAAATAAGTAAAGACACTAAAGCTCTAAATAAGGATCTAGAGCGCTTGGGCTTAACAGACATCTACAGAACACTAAACCCAAAAAACTCTGAGTACACATTTTTCTCAAGTACACACGGATCATTCTCCAGGATCGATCACATACTGGGACACAAGACTAACATCAACAGATACACCAAGATCGAAATCATACCAACCATCTTCTCTGACCATGAAGGCATCAAACTAGAAATAAACCATAGAAAGAAGGCAAGGAACTCTCCTACCTCATGGAGATGGAAACCCACACTACTGGAAGACCACTGGACTAATGAGGAGATCAAAGAAGAAATTAAAAAATTCTTTGAGTTGAATGACAAGGAGGACACCAATTTCCTTAATGTATGGGATGCAGCAAAAGCAGTAATAAGAGGAAAATATATAGCAATAGAGGCTCATATCAAGAAACAAGAGAGAACTCAAAGAAACAACCTAATCTCAAAGCCAAAGAACTAGAAAAAGTACAACAAAAAAAAACCCTAAAACCAGTAGAAGAAAATAAATAATAAAAACCAAAGCAGAAATAAATGAAATTGAAACTAAAAAAAAAAAAAAATCCAAAAGATCAATGAAACCAAAAGTTGGTTCTTCAAAAAAATAAATAAAATAGACAAACCCCTAGCCAGGCTCACTAAAGAAAAAAGGGAGAAAGCACAAATAAACAGGATCACAAATGAAAGAGGAGAAATCACAATGGACACAGCAGAAATCAAAAGAATAAACAGAAACTATTATGAAGAGTTATATGCAGGGGCCTCCCTGGTGGTGCAGGTGGTTGAGTGATGCTTTGTGAAGCTGTCTGCAGCCTCTGCAGTGCCGGTTCAATCCCAGCCAGCCAGTGAGAATCCCACATGGCGAAGCAGACCTCTGCTGTCTCGCCTGCTTCTCCCCTCAGCAATGTATTTCATCAGTCTGCCTGTTCTGTTTCCTGCTCTGTCTCCGATGAATCCTCTCACCCTCCCATGCAAACTGGTCCAACCACTATGGAGAGCTGTGTGGAGATTTCTTGACTGACTAAACATAGAGCTTCCATATGATCCAGCAATTCCACTCCTAGGTATTTACCCAAATGACACAGAAACGGTAATTCCAAAGGGCACCTGCACCCCTATGTTTATAGCAGCACTATTTACAATAGCTAAGCTGTGGAAGCAACCCAAATGCCCAAAAATAGATGACTGGATCAAGAAGATGTGGTACATATACACAATGGAATATTTCAGCAATCAAAAAAGATAAACACATGCAGTTTGCAGCAACATGGATGGAGCTAGAAGGGATCATGCTCAGCGAAATAAGCCAGAAAGAAAAAGAAAAATACCAGATGGTTCACTCATAGCAGGAATTTAG
Source organism: Talpa occidentalis (assembly GCF_014898055.3). Lineage (NCBI taxonomy): Eukaryota > Metazoa > Chordata > Mammalia > Eulipotyphla > Talpidae > Talpa > Talpa occidentalis. Next base: position 72,086,655 of record NW_023605083.1, read on the forward strand.
AAAACCTAAATAAAAGACCAGGTAAAAGACTAATCGATACAAAGTGAAAATCAAAATCAACAAGCAACTATAAACCAGAGTCACACTACGGGGGAGGGGGGGAGGGAGGGGCAGGAAAAGGAAGGACTAGAGTCAAAACAAGAGGGGAGGTGCAATTGTACAGGGAATATAACCAAAATGAAAATGCATACATTGTGCAAAGATGAAAAAAGATGTAAGTATTATATAAAATAAAATATTTAAATAAAAAATCCCCTATGATAATCACTAACCAAAAATTTAATATGAAAGCACATAGGAGAAGAAATAAAAAAAAATAAAAAGAGGGAATCACTAGGGAAAGCCATCTAAATGAAGGAGCAGAGAGAAACAAATGGAAAAAGAAATCAGAGAAAGCCAAAACCATCAAAAATTTAAAAAAAGAAATACTGATAATAACCAATATATATCAATATTCACCCTAAATGTGAATGACCTGAATTCACCAATTAAAAAGCACAAAATGGAGCAAGGTACTACCCGTTAGTAATCACAGAAAAAAGCAAGACCTGCAAATTTCCTATCAAATATTTGAGTTTTGAGCCCAGAAATGTAATCAGGGACAAAGATAGACAATACATAATGATTACGGAAAAATATCATCAAGAAGATATAACTGTCATTAATATCTATTTACTTATCACAAGGACAACTAAATAAATTATAAATAAATTATTTATAGATCTAAGCACATTTAAAACATAGTTATTGTTGCAGACCTTAACCATGAGAGATAGATTATATAGAAAGAAAATTAACAAGATGAAAATGACCTTAAGTTATTCATTGGACTAGGTAGATTGAATGAATATTTATAGATCTTTCTATGTGAAATGAAGTTAATATACTTTCTTCTCCAGTGCATATGGAAAATTCTAAAGAATAAATCATATAATGGGTCACAAAACATGTCTCTGAAAATATAAATTATATCAAGCACCTTCTCAGCTCACAATTACATAAAACTAGAAGTTAATTGCAAATAGAATCCCCAAATAAACTGAACCATGTGGATACTAAGAAAAATTTTCTTGAATAATTTTTTTGGTCAAAGAAGTCAAAAAGTAACTGGAGACTAATGAATGTGGAGAGACAAGCTACCACATTCCATAAGATATTTTAAGGCAAGAGGGAAGTTTATGGCAGTATAGACCCACACAAAACAAGAAAAAAAATCTCAAATAAACAATATAACTCTACATTGAAGGAAATAGGAAAAGAAGAGTAAATGAATCTGAAAAATAAGAAGAAAAGAAATAAAAAATTTGAGCAGAAATAAATGTAATGATAAGCAAAAAGCCCCAAAAAATCAGTGAAACAAAGAACCTGATATTTGAAAAAAATAAATTGACATACTCTCAGCTAGACTTACAAAGAAAATAAGAGAGAAAAACCATATAAATAGAATAAGAAATGGAAGAGTCAAACTTAGAACAGGTGCTGCAGAAAAGCAAAGGATCATAAGAACCTACTATAAATGTCTCTATGCAAATAATCTGGAAAACTAGAAAAAATGACAAATTTTTTGTCATACAACCTTCCAAGACTGAACCATGATGAAACAGACAACTTAAATAGACTAATCACAAGTCCAGAAGTTGAAAGAGTAATAAAAACCTTCCCAAGAATGAAAACTTAGGACCAGATGACTTCACAGTGAATTCTATCAATCTTTCAAAGACAACCTAATATCTATATTACTCAAACTCTTCAAAAAAAAAGAAAAAGCAGGGTGGAATCTAACAAATTCTATGAGGTCAACATTACCCTGATCCCAAAACAAAATGACACTATACAAATAGAAACTTAAGCCTGATAAACATAGATGTAAAAATCCTCAACAAAATCCTAGCAAACTGAGTGTAACATATCAAGGAATCATCCACCATGATCACATAGGTTTAATCCCAGGGATGCAAGTCTGGTTCAGCACATGCAAATTAATCAATGTAATTGACCAGATCAACAATAAAGAAGATAAAACCACATAATCATCTCAATAGATGCTGAAATAGCATTTGATATGATTCAACATCCATTAAAACAAAACCTAATAAAATGGGAATAAACAGAACTTACGGAAACATTATAAAAACTCTCTATGACAGAACCACAGTCAACATCATACTCAATGAAAAAAGATGAAGAATTCTTGCTAATATCAGGAATAAGACAAAGATGTATACCATCATCATTATTGTTCAACACAATATTGGAAGTTCTAGTTGGAGCTATTAGGCTAAAGAAATATGTAAAAGGAATCCAAAGTGAAAAGGAAGAAGTAACACTATCACTATTTACATATGATATATATATATACACACACATACATATAGAAAAAAAGAACTACCAACAAATTACTAGAAATAATTAATTAATCATACACACAAAATAAATTGGTTGCATTTCTATATACAAACAATCAGAAGAAAGAGAAATAAAGAAAACAATCCCATTTAAAATCACTCCAAAAAGAATATAATAACTTGGAGTAAACTTATTAAAGAAGGTGAAGGACATAGTTATAGATATATATTCATAAAAAGATGAATATTATGAGAAATAAAATTAATGAATGGAAAGTAGAAAATGATGCTCTCAATAAGAAAATAACAGAGATGCAAGATTCAAAGGATCAATAGAAAAGAAAAAAACATTCTGGAAAAATCTGTGGAAGCAGACTAGACCAAATGAATGATCCAATTAGTGACCTTGAGGAAAATAATCTACAAAAGACCAGGTGGATAAACAAAGATTAATACAAAATAAAAATGAAGAAACACCTTGAGATCTATATCCAGGCAAATTCTAAAGGAACTGCAATCAGGCTGACATCAAGGTCTACAGGCCTGGAGAGAATAAAATGACATGTCAAAATACATAAAAATGAAAATTGTCATTCAAGAATACTATATCCTGCAAGACTCTTTTTCAGATATAAAGAGGAAATAAAGGCCTTCCCAGACAAAAAGGAACTGAGGGAGTTTGCCAACAGCAGACTTCCTCTACAATAAATGTTGAAAGGAGTTTCATTATAGAAATCAAAGAGAAGAAACCCCACAAAAACTGAACAATGAAATGATAGAACCAGAAAACTAAAGATAAAAATCATCTGCCAATAATCACCCTAAATATAAATGGAATGAGCTCATCAATCAAAAGCTACCAAGTGACATGTTGGATCAGAAACCAAAACCCACCTTTCTACTGTGTCCAGGAAAATCATCAGAACTCCAAAGATAAGCCACGTAAGTTCAAAGTAAAATTGTTGGGAAACAATCCTAAAAGCAAATGAGATATAAACAAAAACAATGAAAAGGCAAAAACAGCTATACTTATAAGAGGTAAAACAGACTTCCAGCTAAAGGTGACAGGAGACAAAGATTGACATTATACAATGACTAAGGGAACAACATATTAGGATGACACAACACTCATCAATATATAGACACCAAATGAAGGAGCATCAAAATATACAAGGCAACTGTTATCAAATCTAAAATCAGATATTGGCAGCAACGTGATAGTAGCAGATGTCAACACTCTACTTACAACAATGGACAGATCAACCAGGAAGAAAATAAACAAGGAAATAAAAGCATTTAATGAGGAACTAGACCATATGGGTTTAATATATATTTATAGGACACTACAACCCCAAATATCTGAGTATACAGTCTTCTCAAATACACATAGAACATTTTGTAGGATAGACAAGTTTGGTCACAAAACAGGAGTAAATAAATGCAAAGATTGAAATCACACCAAGTACCTGCTCTGATCAAAATGGTATCAAACTATAAATCAAACAAAGGAATAAAGCAGGAAAAACCTCTAATATGTGGAGATTGAATGATATACTACTGAATAACTATTAAGTTAATGAAAATATCAAAGGAGAAATTTAAAAATGACAATGAATGAAATTGAAGACACTAGCTACTTGAACCTGCAGAATGCAGCAGAAGCATTACTTAGAATGAATTATCAGTACGGGTCCATGAGCTACCAAACGTATGGGATGCAGCAAAAGCTGTGCTATGAGGAAAGTGTATAGCAATACAGACCCACACAAGAAACAAGAACATTTTCAAATGAACACTCTAACTTACAAATGAAGGGACTAAAAAAAGACCAAAAAAAGTAGATGTAAGGAAATAATAAAAATTACCACATAAACAGATAAAAGAGAAATCAAAAGAAGAATATAGAATATCAATCAAACAAAGATCTGGTTCTTTGACAAAAAAAAAGAGCAAAATAGGCAAACCTCCAACTAAACACATAAATTGAAAGGTGAGAAAATGCCAATAAATAGAATCCACAAAAAAGAGGAAAAGTTACCAAAAAAAGGGTCAGAATACAGAGGAACATAAGAGACCACAATGAAAATCTATATGCCAATAAATTGAATACTAAAAAAAATGGAAAAATATTTAAAAGTATGCACCATTTGGATGATGAATCAGGAGGAAATAGAAAATCTAAGCAGACCAATTACAAGCAAGGAAATTGAAATAATAATTGAATGTTTCTCCGAAAACCAAAGCCCAAGACCAGACTGTTTCACTGAGTTTTACCAAACCTTCAAAGTCAAACTAATACCTATTCTTTTCGAACTCTTTAAAAAAATTGAGGAAGTAGGAGGCTTCCAAACACTCTTTATGAGGCCAAATACTACGTTGACACCAAAAGCAGAGAAAGACATAACAAAGAAACGTATAGACCGATATCCTGATGCACATAGGCACAAAATTACTCAATAAATTCTTAACAAACACAGTTTGACAATACATTGAAAGGGTCACACATTAAGAGCAAATGGGATTTTTTCTGGTAATGTCAATATGACTTAATATACACAGATTGATCACTAATTCACCACACTGATAACATGATAAAAATCAAATGATGATGTCAATAGATGTAGAGAAAGTACTTGACAAGATTCATCATGTGTTTATGATAAAAACTATTAAAATATGGAAACAAAAGGTAGATATCTCAACACAATAAAGGTAAATGTAACCCACTGTTAACCCCATACTCAATAGTGAGAAATTAGTTTTTTTCTCCAAGATCAAGTGTAAGATAAGAATGTCAACTTCCTCCACCACTATTAAACATATTGTAAATCCTGGAAAGAGACATTAGGCTAAAGAGAGAAATTAAAAGAATCTAAATTGGGGGGGAAGAAGTAAAACTATCACTATTTCCAGGTGACATGATAAAATACATAGAAAACCCTGAAGATTCCTGAAATACACTGCAAAGGGGAGCGGCTGGTGAGAAAGGAAAAATCTGCTGCACCATGTGGGTCAGCTCGCTGGCTGGGGATAAAACTCAGGCCATAGTGGGAATAGCACTGAGAACAAATCCCTAGGCCACTAGGGAGGCCCCTATTTAAAGAACTTTTTATATTTGTGTTGAGTAATTCAGAGTTTCTGTATTCTTTTAATGTTTCTGTGTTCTTTCAGTCTCTTTGGTGATGAAATTTCTTTGTTCTTGAATCTCCTTTCTAAGATCTTGCAACTGCCTTTCTTCCTTTGACTAATCTTCCAACAGATCACTTAGCATTTTTAATATTGCTGTTTTAAAGTCTTTGTCTGATAGCTCTTCTATTTCTGTATCCTTTATAAATGTTGTAGCACTTTAGTTTCTCTGTTTTTGCTTTTTTATCTCACGTTCACATATTTCTTGCTTCCTTAGCAGGTGTGTTTTCTTATTGGATTTTTGTTGTTGTTGTTGTTGTTGTAGGTGCTATGGGCTTAGTTTTGTTTGTTTCTTTTCTTGGTTTGTTTGGTATGATGTGGAGGCAAGATGGGAGTCTAGGACTTAAATAGTCAGTCTCTGTTTTATTGCAGAGTGAGGCTGGACACCTCTGCCTCCTTCCCTCTCTCTGCAGCAAGCCTCAGTTGATGCTTTAGTTGTCCTAATTTCCCACCCTGCCTCTTTGTGTTCTGCTCTGCCTTGGTCCATAATTGATATGAGGCTTAATTCACCTGGTGAGTGATTTCATTGGGCCTGACAGATTTGTCTTGCTACTCCCATCCAAGGACCCAGGTTGCCATCTCTGCTTACTTAGATAGATACTTTCCAAGGGAGTGGTATGTTCTCATTCTCACTAGTCCCTCCCTCTGCTGTTGGGCCCATCCTTGAGCCAGCCTGGCATCACCTAAGAAGCTTTAATCTCCTACTGTTGGAAGAGTTGTTGGGGGAAAGATTTCCTTGGGCTGTTCTCATAACTGGCAACGTTCCAGGCTGGACCTGTGCCTATATGTGACTTCATTCCTTTTTTGAAAATTCCCTGTGGGGAAGTTCACTGTGCCCCTTAGTCCCTGCACAATTGTGGTTGGCTGGCCCCCAGCCCATTCCACTGGCTGGAGCATCTACTTTCCTACACATGCTCCCCTTTGCCTCCTCCCTATCGGTCCCTGCAGCAGGCTGGCAAGATTTGCAAGTCCGTCAAGGAAAAGTCATGTGTTTTTGTTGTTATTGGGAAGCATCTGCATCTTGGAGTCAATGTTCCACTTTATAGTTGGTTGAAAAGGAGAAGGTGAGACCAACCTCTCTCCTATCTTGATGTGGGTCCATCACGTATTATATCTTTATGTCTCTCCATTTTGCTAGTTTAGAGGTCCCTATTCAAAAAAAAGTATCTGTAGCAATAACTTAGAGATTTTCTAATTACTTCTAATTTCCCAGTGGGAGTTACCATAATTTGATGTAATTTTTAGTTTTTTGACCTTCCCTGGCTTCTACAGACTTCCGAAGTCTTCTGGAGACGTGATCTTGCAGGTGCTATGTTGGGGGTGCTGAGGGATGGGCCAGGGGGGTGACAGTTGTTATTGTGAAGGTGCTGAGGGTAGTTGACTCCTGATTGTGGCATCACTGACAGCTTTTCTGTCTGAGGTTTCAGACCTGAGAGTTTGAAGTCCATGTGCTATCTGTGCCTTTACAAGGTAAGGAACAATCATGAGGTATGGGGGTGGGGAATGCAATCCTTCATATTTTTCTTATCCTTAGTCCTGCATCCTTTTTCTTTTCACTGGGTGCTGGTCTGCTGTTAGTATTTCAGCTCCTCCACATGTCTTTCCCATAGTCAAGGGTGTGTGCCACCCCATGACTCAGCTCTGGGTTAGTAGTGAGGCCCAAGCTTGTATTCCAGTCTCCCTGTTCCAGATGCTCCCTGCTTCCAGTTTCTGTCCACCCACTTCTTTTTTTTTAATTTAAATTTATTTATTTATATATATTTTACATAATTTTCATTTTTGTACAATGTTTGCATTCTCTCCTCAGGTGTAGCCCCTGTAAAATCCCCACCATCAATTTACCTGTGCACCATCACCATAGTCCCTTGTGTTTGATCCTTCTCCCTCCTCCCCTGCAAAATGCCTCTGGTTTATAGTTGCCTGTTAATTTTGGTTTCCACCTACTTCTTGTTTAATGAAACATGATTGTCCTCAGTGTTCCTTTTGGTGCAGTTTGTGCTATTCTATGACATCTGCATGTTGCTCCAGGTCATGATACTCTCTAGGGGGTAGTGACAACCTATTAACTTTAGATTATCTTCCCTGGAGCAAAGCAGAGAACCTCCTGTGATGCAATCTTCAACAGTATGATAACTAGTTTTTAAAATAAGTGTTTCTTCAATGAAAAAATTATTATTAACAGTTTGTTAGAAATATCAAAAGATGAACATAAATATGTGCCTTCCAATGTGCTTCGAGTCCTGTCATGCTCCCTTGCTTTCCTCTCCTTAGAAAATTCTCAGTTACCATTCCAGAGCTAGTCAAAGAAGATTTCTCCCTCACCCCCAATCAAGTTTGCTTTCCCTCCCCATTTATTTTCCTTGTGAGAATTTTACTTTTACTGTCTGTGTTGTGTAGTCTGTGCTTGCCTGCTGGTGCATGGTCATCAAGTGAGCAGTTGGGCACATGGAACTCAGGCCCTGGGAGGCACAGGGTCTGACCCACCTAGGAGTGGCTAGTTCTCATCTTGGTGTTTATTTAAAATCCATCCAGTTCATGGAAGAAGGACATAGTTGTTTGTGAATGAGGTCAGTGCCTGAAGTGAGACTACGGGAAGAGTGATGAGTTCTGGATTCCCTTTTATGAGTCAGTGTCTGGAACAGATGCAGAGTTGATGCTGATCTTTCCAGGGTGAAGGGGCACTGGACAGTCCACCAGGGAAGAACTGTCCCAGCTTGAGTGTGTCTCAACAAAGGAAAAAGCTTGCAAGTTTCTGTAAACTTCACTCTGCTTTGTTGTTTGGGCATTTGCTTTGTTTTTAAAAACATGATATCAGTGGGCATTTCTTTCTTTTCATTTCCCACTGAAACATGACTTAATATAACATTTACTTAATATTCCCTGCTATGCCAAAAAAAATTGAAGTAGTTTACTGAGACACTAAATGAGAATAATGTAAGTAAATAGGAAGAACTGGTGAATGGATGTAAGTAATGTAAGTAAATAGGTAATTGAAGATGGAGTCGAGCCTCGATGCACAGAGCCTTGCAGAGCTCATCTATTTGGAGTTGTTGGTTCACCAGGGTGGCACAAGGGCTTCACTGTACTCTTCCTATTGTATGTATCCTTTGGAGCATTCAAAAGGATTCCCAGAGCTGCTTAGCCCATACATGGTTTTATCGCACCCTCCACAACCTCTGTTCTTGACTACTTCAGGATCTAGCAGAAGACTCTGAGGCTGTAGGGAATGACAGATCTATAAAAAGAAAGGGCTTGGGTTCCTCCATTATTTGTGAAAATGTTGCCCACTAACCAAGAACATTTGTTGGAACTTCATAAAAAGAAGAAATAAACTTTAGCTGTGTTTTAAATTGCTAATGGAAGCAGTTAGACTATCCGATTAACACACTTTCCATTGTATTCTGAGCTGTCTTGAGAATCATCAAGAACTTGGGAGACAGTAAGAATCATTTTGGCTGTGAGTCTCCACTCCGCTGATCTTGGGGTTTTGGACTTCACCTTTGGGTCCACCTTTCTCTGGAGTCCTGGTTAGTTTCAGAACTTCTGTCAATTTCTGGTGCTGTCACTGATGTGTCCCTTGTTTCTAATATTTGCTCCCTGCAGCTGTTTGTTTTATGCTCATCTAGCACTGGAAAATGTTTTTTCTTCAAGAGACCAGAGATTTTGCTTCAGAATTAGGTTTTTAGATTACCAAGGTGTTACAACTTTTTTTTTGCAGGGAACTCTTTTCTTTCCCAACACTTCCCCTGGAACATTACTTCCCTAATTGTTCTGTGGAACATTAGTTTAGTATATTGAGAGATAAGGAAGAATTTGTGGTCAAAGGTGCATGAGAAAAAAAATTCATCTAAAAATTACATGCACTTCAATATTCCTTTAATGCGGGGCTTCTTAAAGCTTTAAACATTTTAGTGAAGTCATCAGCAAACTTTGGACCTTGTCCAAATCCTACCATATTTCCATATTTCCATGAGTGCGTCCTCATGGCTCACAAAGTAGAAAATATTTACTGTTTGACACTTTAGAGGAAAGCTTGCCAACCTCTGCTCATGTGTCTCCAGAAAGGGGAATACGCATGCGTTCACATGTATGTGACCACAAGTCCCTTTCTCTTTGGACCATCTATCAACCTCTTGAGAGTGTCTAGTATTCTTTGACAGTGTCATCCTAGGGCCTGAAGGCCATGCTATTCATCTCTAACTCTAGGGCCAAACTCAGACCCATTTCAAGTTGTTCATGAGCCAACACCCCAACTTCTTTCACAGTGAGTTTCTTTTTCAGCTCCTCAGTCCAAGGATTGGGGTTTGTCTTATTTTCCTTTTTAGTACCTTGTGTTCTGAATGACTTTGAGATGGAAAATTCCGTTCTCCCATTTCTCTAAAAATGTTGTCTACCATTCTCTGAGTGATGATGTTGTGCAGGTAGGCAGTGCTGACTGTGCCCTCACTTCACAATGCTGGCACCTGACAGCTAGATGTTCTAGGGGCCAGTCCCACTTTACCTGCTCCATGCCATGTATGGTCACAGGGAAGCTAGCCTCCAGCTTCTGGGAAAGCTTATTCATGCCCCTGGGCACTGTAGGTGTGTAAATAATTCATGGAAGGATCATTTTTAATCGCCTTTAAAGCCAGATTTGTAAATAATCTAATACTGAAGACAGAGCAAGTTAAATATTTATTTGAAGATTATGTCTCTAAGGAGGGATTGTTGAAAATTAGTGAGTGCTTGGCCATCCTGGCATTCCCCTCCCCTGCTGGAGGGCATATTATTTTTATGGCTGTGTTTGACAGCCAGAACAAGACTCTGTAGATTTAGTGGTTGTTTGTAGTGGCATTTATGTGTTTGAATGAGCTGGGCAAACAGGGGAGTGGTTAATTAACTCTGAGGATCTCTCCCCCAACACTTCCCCCTAACACTGGGAAAATGCTGGTAAATGAACTATTTCCAGTTTTTTACAAAAGAAATTCTTCCCTTAACTGGGCAAGGTTGGAAAGCACAGGAAATCTGCATTCTTGCCATTGTAGATTTAAGATCTTCAGAATGAAAGTCTTCTTTCTGGGGAGAAAATATTTGTGACCATAATTTATCAGATGAGAAAATCAGCAGCTTGATTAGTTCCTGGGATAATACCACTCACTCATTCACTAGACATTTTCTTGTCGCCTGGGTATGTATATTTTACACACACACATACACACACACACATGTCAACCTGCTCTCTAAAGTATACACAGAAATATATTTGAAAAATTGTTATTAAAATAATTTAGTAGGTCTATTGTGAAATTAAACTTGAGAGAAAACACCAGAACTCTTGCTCAATCAATATTCATGTTTACTCACCTATGGCTATTTCTTCTCCCAGGAAATTTTATCAGAAACTAGTTTGTGCTGGGAGCATAGGCACCTGAGTTCTCAGCCCATTTCTCTGGAGACTGGGTATTATTCTGGGGAAGAATTCTTAACCTTGGTCCGTGGGTCTCATCTCTGAAGAGAAGTTGGATTAAATCAGTGTTCCTTAATCTTGCAAGATATTAAGAATCACATGGAGGTTCTGATTCAGGAGAGCTGGGGTAAAGCCTGAGAATCCGTAATTCTTTCTTCTTATGGTATTGGCACATTTTATTGGCTTTCTTCTGTAATTCTAATAAAAGTCCTAAATGCTGGATTAAATGGTCTTTGAGGTTTCCTCTGGACATGATATTTTAATATCTATATTTTTTCAGGAGTCCCTCATCCCCCTCCAATGGATATTTCTGGAAAAGCTTTCAGAAGGGTCCTGATGATCAGTAGTACTTTAAACAACACAAAGAAAAAAGTATGAAAGAAAGGCCACACACAAATATTTTGTTAGCATTGACTTGCTATAAGCTATAGCTTACTGACAACCTCCTTGCATGGAATAGAGGTGACACACCAGGCAGATTCCCTCAGTGACAGTACAGTGGGACAAGGATGCGTGTCAGGGCAGGAGCATATAGAGAGCTCCCACAACTTGAAGATGGTCAGAACTGCTCTCCCAGCTTCTATGCTCTGGGCACTGCTGGGAACTCATGAGGAAGCTGGCAGTGAAGGGCCTGCAGGTACTTTCTCCTTTGTGACCTGTCATGGCTCCCGTGGATCAGGGAGGTCAAGACCTTTGGAGTACTTTCTTTGCACACCTTCCTCACATACCCAATCCTGGGGTGCTATGCAGGTATCTCTTAGTCCTGCCTGTAGTGCCTGCTCTCCTCTGTCTCTTCTCCAAGGCACCATCATGCCTGCTCCTTCCTCCCACCTTGAGATATTTCTTGTTCAGCAGCATGTTCCGTGCTGTGGGAGAAGAGTGAGGTCTCTTGGTTGTGTAGAGTCTCAGTGGCTCATTCTTTATTTTGATTCCAATTCCACATGAACAGCCTCCTGTACTGTGTCCGGCTCCCCAATATTGCTTGTGAGATAGCAGGAGCATTTGGGTTTCATGAGCCCTTCTCCCCACATTGTTTCCCTGCAGCCTCAGAGGAGGTATCAGCTTCCTGCTGTTCTGATTTGTGGGTAACTCTAATATCTCCTGTGTGACTTCTCATTGCTCCCTGTGTTAATTCTCCTGTTGTGTGGGAGACCTAGACACGTGTCTTCTTTTCTTACTTTTCTCAGCTCCCAAGTTTGGTCTCTCAGCTTAGTTTCTGTTATAAGAGTAAAACCATATACACAGGTGCAGTCCCTGAAGAGTGACTGATTGAAATGCTGTCATCGTACTTGTGAGGCTGCATATTCAATACATCTACTTCCACAGTTCTTTCCTATTCAAACCGCTATGCTATGCCAGTTCTTCTGATTATTCAGGCTTACAGTCTCTACAACTCTTCCTTCTACTTCATGCTTCATCATCAAAACATCACCAATTCTCTTAGCAGCAACTCCAGGTGCATCCAGAGCCATGTTCACATGCATCCTCACATCCAGAGTCATACCCTTTCTCCTGGTCCTGGCCCTTGGTTCCTCCCACCTCCAACCCACACATGTCTCCTGGAGCAACATTAGGCAAACTTTGCCATCTTATCTACCTGTGACAAAATAAAAGTCCACCTCATCATGGCAAGTGGCTCCACAGTCACCTAGCCTGTCTACACAGACTTGGCCCCGCAGGCGGCACCCCACCTCATTTTGCGGGCATACCTCACAACTCTTGCATTCACTCTGTCCCTCTTCTCAGAATGCCCTTTCTTTTTATTTCTACCTATCTTTAAGTCTTGGTTTAATGCCAGTTCCAACCTAAAGCCTCTCTTAATCCTCCTATCTGGAACTAATCTCTCCTTCCTCTAGGAGCTCCTGCTTTTCTTCCCTTAATTCCTTTGTGTCTTAACACATTGTGCCTGGTAGGGTAGTGCCATTGCTTCAGTTGCTCCAAATGTTAAGTTTATTGGATGGCGTGCCTGTTCATATTCCTCTCCTATCAGATACTTGGTTCTCAGTTGAGACCAGGAGAAAGTCATGTTACTGTCGACACATACCATACTTGGCTGTGTTTTATAGCAACACATTCATACACACAAACAACACATATTTAAATCTATTTTCTCAATGACGTTGCTATTTTTTGTGGAAATATTACTTGCTTCTCTTTTTTAACCCAGCCTTCTAAACATGATCCACAGACAATAATAATTTAGTAGATGAATTTTTCCATATGATTATTTAATGAGTGTGGGTTATGGGTGTGTGTTATGTGATTTACATGTGTTATTTCTTATAACCATCTAAAGGAGGGATTCTCTTTACTTTTTAATTTATGTTTATTGAGGTACTGTTGATTATATGTATGTATAAATACTATATATGTTTTAGGGGGATGGGCTCACACATCTACAAGTATGGATTATCACACCATGTCCACCACCAACAAAAGACTCTCCACCACAGTCCATCAAGAGGGATTCTCTTTATGAGTGGGAAAAACTTAAGCTCACAGAAATTAAGGAGTTTTAGCAGCATCACACAACTGGTAAGTACCTGGTCAGAATCTGAACCCAGGACTAAATGATTCAAAACCCTACATTATAAAAGGGAGAGGTTCTTCTTTGCCTTTACCGTGTGAGGGAAAAATGCAAATGATGAAAAAAAGATGATGTTTGCCTCCATACTGCATGTTGCAATTCCTTCCTCTGCTTTGTGAAAAGACCTTGGGTTCCCCCCTTGGCTTGGATTGCCTGGACCTGTGAGCTAGCTCGCCTTGCTTCTTCTCTGCTCTCACTCCTTCCGCAGTAATACTTCCAGTCTAGTTTTCTTAATGGTTCCTCACAATTACACCCGCCCCCCCCGAAGAATAATTTGTCTTCACAGGACACCCACGGGTTGTCAGCTTGGCCTTCCTGGAGAGGGATCGGGCCACTTGCAGGGTGCTGTGCTCTGCTCTGTGCTGCTTGGGGAAAGCAGGGAATTCCTGGCCCAGCCTCCGCCTAGGGGTGTGGGCAGACCTGGGCTGCTGGCAATTCTTTCTGCATCTTTCTTCCTTCCAAGTTGGTTAATGTTTGTGGCATAGTGAAAGGTGTTGCTTTGTGGTGAGCTACTTTTTAGAGGTTTGGATTCACTTGATTTCTTTCTCCTTTGCTTTTCTTTTTCAGAGAGACTCTTAGCTTCTTCATTCACTGCCAGAGCCCGAATGCTTTGAGGTCTGGATACCCAGGGGCACCAGGCTCATTAACAGGAATCCTGTGAGTATGAAAGTGCAAACAGTAGCGACAGAGAGCTGACTGTCCCTTTTTACATCTTATATAATCCTTACTGTCTTTTTTCTGTCTTAAGTTCCTGTTGCTTTATCTCTGAGTTTCTATTTTTTTCCTTTTGTCCTCCCTTCCCTTCTCTGTTGTCTTTTGTCTTTAAAGGGAGAAAGGACAGCTTCTCAGTGCATGCCTGGAAAAGTTCTGGAATTCTCAGGAGTCCCTGCAAGGACTTCAGGGCTCCCCTTTACCTCCCCACACAGCCCACAGGGAGCAGCAAGGAGCCTCCGAGGCACAGACTAGGTTGGACTGGATTCAGGAGCCTAATTACCACCAGAAAATTAAAGAAAGGTAATAATTGCTTTTAAACACTTAACAAAAGAGAATCTCACCTCGCAGGTTTGTAAATTTGTAGTGAGAACTGATTACAAGGGAGCTCTTGTGCTGCCCTCTTTGTGTTTGATTTGCAAACCAGAATGCACACGCCCCCATATGCATAATGGAACCCTCATCGTGGCATCAATGTGGTGATGCAGTCGGAGTTTATTTATCCAGTGCTCATTCAAAGAAAAGCTGAATGGAACAAGAAAACTCCCACTTTGCAATGGGATTAGATACCATGGAGTATTCCTCCCCCAAACTCTTTCAAGGATTTTTTTTTTAAGTTTCTAAATCTGCTTGAGAAGAAAAAGTAAATTGCCAGAAGTGAGATTAGTGGGGAATATTGTTCTTAGGACAATAGTGTCTTTATGGCTTGACTGGTATGAGCTCCCCGCTTCAAAAAAATACAAGGGCTGGAGGTGTGGGGCTTCTTAATTGCCTACATCTGATCAACTGGCAGCAAAAAAAGAAGAAAGAAAGAAATCTCATTCAGCTCTGATTTGGCTTGGATCAAGTCCACTTGCTAATCAGAGTTTAATGAGGATGCCACTGGCCCTGTTGTATTTTCCAGTGCTCCCACTAAGGTCCCTGGCCTTCTGTTTGTGCAGGGAGCACTTTCGTCCTGCCGCCCCACGAAGCAGGATGCAGGCTGAGATGGAAGAGTCCCAGGCTGAAGAAGTTAATTAAGTTTAGGCCCTTGGCATTCCAAGTCACCGGAACCCATGGTGGGAAGCCTCACCCACCTCACAAAAGAGACCCACATGCAACTCTGAATGACTGTCCCTGGTGGGGGTGGCCAGGCTTCTGTGTGCCCCACTGCCAGTTCTTAACCCCTGGAACTGTGTCCTGTTCATTGCACAAACTGAAAAGGCCTGCAGGACTCAGGCTGCCAGGGTTGTGAGGAAGATTCAGGCAGCACAAGGACCATGATCTAAAGTCACTAGTGGATGTGCAGATGCCAGCATGTGCAAGGAATAGCAGAGCTTTGAAGAAGGTTCAGATGAAGGACTGATTGTTTTTAAGTATTTTCTCTTTGGTTTAAAACAATTTTATCATAAGTCAAAATTTGACATTTAGCTGAGTAAGTTATTCAGCTGCTGTCTTTTCTGTTTTTGAGTCTCCTATAATCTCTGTGAAGTCTCCTATAATCTCTGAGCCTCTGAGATCTACTGTAGACACCTGAAGCACAACTCACGACATGCAGGGAACCCCAGGATTAACGGAACACGCTCTCTTTTTGTGTATGTGTACATGGCAAGCAAAGGCAGCAGAAAGAACATGAGGTTTGAATGATAATAAACTTGGCTTTGAGTTCCAGGGCTACATAAATTCTCTGATGTACAGTTTCCTTCTGATAAATACAATAATTTCCTGGGGTGAGGCTTGAGATGACATATATGAACTTTGACTTATATGTTACCGTCGAGGTCACAGGGTGAGTGTGCCTGTGTTCCCTCTGGATCAACAGTTCTCAAAATCTAGCAAGCATGAGAATCCCCTTAAGAATGTGTAAGCATCACACTCCCCAGAAACTCTGATACAGCAGGTCTGGGTGGGCCTGGGGATATACATTTGTGACAAGCTCCAGGGTGATGCTTCTGTACTATAGGCCAAGCTTTGAGACATCAGCTCATATAACAGAACAATCAGGCCATGTTCTATAAATTCTGAGTATTTTTGTTACATCTGAAAGCCACCTGCATTTGTAGTATTGTGGGTAGAATTTATTTGGTTAGGTCTAGCAATGGCTTGCTTAGTGCTACTTCTTTTTCCTTCTCTCTCTCTCTCTTTAAAGATTTATTTTATTTATTTATACATACAAGAACTGGGGTGTAGGTAAGAGGAACGGGGTGGTGAGAGGATTCACCAGAGACAAAGTGGGGAACAGAACAGGCAGATCTACTGAAATACACTGCTCAGGGGAGCAACACATGAGACAGGAGAGGTCTGCTATGGGTCAGCTCACTGGCCAGGGATTGAACTCGTGCTGCAGTGGCTGGGGATAGCTTGACAGTGCGGAGACTTTAACCCCTGTGCCTCCAGGGAGGCCCTTTCTATCTCTTACTAACATTTATAGAAGACTTTCAGTGTCCCAGGTATTGTAGCAAGGACATTACAAGTATTAGCCTTTGAATACTCTCATTTTCTCCTCTAATGTACGAAATAGTAGCATGGTTTGCTCACACTGCTCATAATAACCTTTGCTCAAATATCTTTTGTAGAACCGCAATCCAAAATCGAAACCATTCCTAAGCACAGCCTGTCCTCCTTTAACTGCCCCCCTTTTCTTTCTAAAATGTGCTTATCATTATAGAATGTACTATGTATTTCATTTGTCATTGAATACTCCCAACAGTATGTAAGTTACAATGAAAGGAATTTCTCCCTCCCTTCCTCCCTGTGGTGCCAGGAAGGCACAGAGCTGGTTTTCTATGATCTGAGCAGACGGTGAAGGAGAGTCCTGGAGCTCTCTCTGGCTTTCTCAGGCTTTTATTAAGCTTTTTCATGCAGGCAGGGGTGCAGGGGGTGGGGGGGGGTGGGCAGGAGGCTGGCAGTCCTCCCAGCCCCAGGTGAATCTTCACTCTTTCCTGGGCTCTCTGGCATGCTCCTTTTCTTCCTGCTACTTGTCTCTTGGAGATTATGAATGCTGCAGCCATGGCCCACCAAAGTAAATAATACAACTGAATATAACAATGTAACAAAATGCAGCTGCCTGCCATCAGGTATGCAAATGCCAACCTAATTGCATGGAAGGAGGGCAGAAAAGCCTGAAAATCATTTACCCCATATACTCCCTCTCTCCTTCCCTCCCTCTCCCCCTTCCTTTCCCCCTCCATTCTCCCTCCCTCTCTCCCTTCCTTCCTAATTGCTGCTTATTGGGGTTTCATTGTGCCTATTGCAGTGCCTGGCCCATTGCAGATGCTCTACTGAAATGTGTTAAACAAATGAAAGAACAATGCAGGAAGTAGGCACATTGTAGATGAAACATTAAAGTTTGGGAAGGATAGGTAACCTGGCCAAGATTATACCACCCAGAGATGGCAGAAAAAGACCAGGCCCCAGGAATCTACAGCTTTGAAGTCAGTGCCCAGCCCCTGTGTGACCTTCTCTCATTCCCAGGATAGTCTGGGCTGAGGCTTATTTGTGCAGATTCTCTTGGAAGCAATGACGTCCTGATGACAGCACTGAACAATGCTTTACAGTGCTCATTCTCTCCTGAAGAGCAGACCTGCAGATATGTGTGTTGTTGTGCCTCCTCTGGGGAAGGTGGTCTTCTGACAACTTACACCTCAGCAGTGCATTGTTTTTTGACCATCTGGATGCATCCAGAGATTTTATTAACACATCACTCTCTCACTTGTTGGAGAATTGACTAAAACGCAATCTGCCTTGTAATTTAAAATTGCCTCCAAGAAAAACCTTCAACCTTCTTTGGGCTAGTTTCTGGATCTTGTTTTATAATCCCACTGTTGAAATGGCAGCTGTAAAGTCTGGAAACCCATTTGATTTTAATACCATGAGATGGTTGTAGTAGATGCTCAATAAATATTTGAACAACTTAATGGACCAACCATTATTAAACTTTTTATTTTGAATTGATTTTAGATGAGAAATAATGCATTGGAGAATAATGAATTAGAAATAATTCATTGTTCATTTTATCAGTTTCTCCCAATGGTAATATCTTGAAAAATTGGGTGATATGGCAGCTTAGACATTGACATGGATGCAGTCAAAATACAGGACATTTCCCTTGCCAGAGGGATACTTCTTGTTGTTTTTTTGTAGACACTCCTGGGTTTCCTCCTGCAACTCCCTCCGCATCCATAACCCCCATTCATAACCACATTATAATCACTAATCTGTTTATTTTAATAACATTGTCATTTAAAGAATGGTATGTAAGTGGGATCATATATTATTTCCTATTGCAATGAATTTCTTTCACTTAACATAATTCTCTGGAGGTTCATCCAAGATGTTGATGGTTTATTTTGTTCTTGTTAAGAATATTCCATGCAATATATTGCAATTTGTTTAATTATTTACCTGTTGAAGTGCATTTAGGTTGTTTCCAATTTGGGGGTATTAGTAAAAAAGCTGCTGTGAACAATCATGTATACCTTTTTGTGTGACCATAAATTTTCATTTTTTTTTGGACTAAATGCTCAGGAGTATAATTGCTGAGACAGGATTGTTTATGAAACTTTCAAACAATTTTCCAAGGTGTCTATACTGTTTTACATCCCAACCAACAGTGTATCAGTGATCCAGTTCCTCTGCACACTTCTTAGTATTTATTGTCACTATTTTTTTTATTTATCCATTTATACTAGGTATGTAGTGCTATCTTTTGTTGTTTTTTTTTTAAAGATTTATTTTATTTATTTATACATACAAGAGCTAGGGTGTAGGCCAGAGGTGTGGGGGTGTTGGTGAGAGGATTCACCAGAGACAGAGAGGGAGCAGAACAGGCAGAGCCACTGAAATACACTGCTGAGGTGAGACAGTAGGTGAGCAGGAGAAGTCTGCTGTGCCATGTGGGTAGCTCCCTGGCAGGGGATGGAGCTCATGCTGCAGAGGCTGTGGATAAGTTTCATAGTGCTGAAACTTAACCCCTTGTGCCACCTGGGAGGCCCCTATCTTGTGGTTTCAATTTGCAGTTCTCTAAGTGGCTAATGAAGCTGAATACCTTTTCATATGCCTACTTGCTGTGCATCTATCCTCTGTGGTAAAATGCAGTTCATTGTTGTTTTCCCATTTTATAGATGGGTTGTTTATTACTATTGTGTTTTTAGAATTTATCATATGTTTTAACTTTTAATCATTTGTCAGATCTGTAGTTTGGAAATATTTTCATCCATACTTGTCTTTTCATTCATTCATTCGTTCTCTGTTTTCATTTGCTTAACAGTGTCGTTCATAGAGCAAAATTTGTAAATTTTTGTAAAGTCCAATTTACCAATTTTTCCATTATGCACTATGCTTTTGAAGTCAACTCTACAAACTCTGTTAATGCTTAGTTCCTGAAGATTTCCTCTTAAGTTTTCTTTAAAAAAATTTATAGTTTTATTTATTTATTTTTTAAAGATTATTTATTTATACAAGAACTGGGGTACAGGCCAGAGGTGCGGGAGGGTGAGAGAATTCATCAGAGACAGAGTGGGGAGCAAAACAGAAAGACAGACTGAAGACACTGCTGAGGGAAGCAGTGAGCAAGGCAGGAGAGGTCTGCCAAGCCATCTGGGTTTCTCCTTGGCCAGCCGGGAATCGAACTGGCACTGCAGAGGCTGTGGACAGCTTCACAGCACAGCACTCAACCCGCTGCACCACCTGGGAGGCCCAAATTTATAGTTTTATATTCTATATTTAAGTCTGTGATGCATTTTGAGTTAAATTTTGTGTAAGGTATAAACTTAGATCAAGGTTTACTTTATTTAATTATTTATTTATTTATTTAGTCTTTGGATAGCTGCTTATTCCAGCACCATTTCTTGAAAAGACTATCTTTCCTCAAATGAATTCTTTTTATACCATTGTTAAAAAGTTGAATATGTTTTTGTGTCTATATCTGGGTTCTTTATTTTATTCCATTGATTTCTATACCTATCTTTGGATCAATATTTCAGTCTTGATTCACATAGCTATATAACAAGTCTTGAAATAAGATAGACTGATTTTTCCACCTAATACTTCTTATTTCAATTTTTTTTGTTATTCTAACTTCTATTGTATCTCCATGTAAGATTTAGAATAATCTTACTAGTATCTATGAAAACTGTTGCCTGTATTTTAATAGGAATCACATTACATCTTTCTATCAATTTTATTTTTATTGTGTGAACTGTTTGAAGACATGTCTTCCACCAGCATTTTGAAGTTCTCAGCATGAGTTCTGTACAAGTTTTGTTTGATATACTCTGAGTATTTAATTTTTGAGCTATTATAAATAGTATTATATTTTTAATTTCAGTTACTATGTGTTCATTATAATATAAAAACATATGATTGATTTTTGTATGTTGATCTTGTATCCTGCAACTTTCTCAACTCACTATCAGTCTAGGAAATTTTTTTTCAGATTGATTGAGATTTTTTTCTGTCTGCAATCATATAATAAGCACATAGAGGTAATTTTATTTCTTCCTTTCTAATCTATATGACTTGTATTTACTTTTCTTGTCTTGTCTATTGACTAGAACTTCCAGTAACATGTTCAATAAGTGATAAGTGTTGAGTGAGTGATGAATGAATTTTTTGGATGCTTTTTTGCCTAACCTTGGTGGGGGGTGGGGCGCAGCATTCAGTTTTTGTTAGCTTTAAGTTCTTTTGGTCATTGCTGGTCATGAGTTTATGGAAGATCCTCTCTATTCCTGTTTTTTACAGAAATTTTATTATATAGATGTTGGAATTTGACAAATGATTTTTCTGTAATGATTGATATAATTGTGTGATATATTTCTCTTTTAACCTGTTGCTATGGTGGATTACACAGGCTTTCCCCTTTTACCCAATTAACCCACTGCCTTAATTTCTGGTAGAACTAATTGGACTTATAAAATCTCATTCTTGCTTTATTTAGTTTCAATTTTCTTATAATTGTAAGACTATTCAAAATTTTCCAATTATCGGTTTCTTACTGAGTGAGTTGTAGTAGTTTGTAATGTGCAAAATTATTCCATATTCATTATGTTGTCTAATACATAGGTGTAAAGTTGTTTTAGTACTCTCTTGCTATTTTTTGATGTCTGCAGAATTTGTAGTGATATTCCCAGTTTTTTTGATAGTGATAATTTGCTCCTTTTCTCTTTTTTCTTTTCAGTTTTGCTAGAAATTAAACAAATTTGTTGATTTTTTTGAAGAACCATATTTTATTTCATGAAGATTCTCTAAATTCTATTTTTTTCCTTTGTGGTAGGTATACTCTTTGATTCATAGACTTTTTAAATTTGATATGCATTGCTTAATTTCCAAGTGTTTGGATATTAAATATTTATACTGGGTCTCAAAATCCTTCCTTTAAAACAAAGTCTCACTCAACATATAGCCACCAGCACATTGGGAGGAGATATGCACCCCAGCCTGGGCAAAGCAGGGCCTAGCTCTAGATCAGTGATCTTCAGCATTCCCCTAGGCATAACTCTTCACCATGGTCCCAAACCACCCTAAGGGAGTACTAAATGCTAAATTCTCAGCTTCTAGCACCTAGGGAATAGACTTACATCCCAGCCTGGACCGTGCATGACCTTGCTCTACATCAGGGAACTTCAACAACCGACCAGACCTAGCTCTTCTTCACAGAACCTCACCTGCACTCAGGAAATGTATACCTCAGTGCTCAACCATTGAACCTCAGGAGCAGACACATGCCCCAGCCCAGGCCACATAGGGTGTCATTCTGTATTATGGAACTTCAGCAACCCTCTGCCCTTCAGCCACCTGAAACAGACAGACAGTTGCTATTCCTGAGAGGGTAGTGAGATTCTAGTGACTCAGTGTGTTGACCCAGCACCCTCCAGCCCTCCCAGCCACCAGAACAAGACCCAGAAGTGCTTCAGGGGAGGATCTAACATCACCTCAGATACTATAAGACCCCAACATCAAATAAATACCTAGAAAATTGGGAGAGAGGGACTCACACACAACAAAAGCCCCAACTACAGTAGAGCAAACCTGAAGTAAACAATGAGGGAAAAATACAAATGTCCAAACAAGTCCTCAGGGGAACAATACACCACAGAGAGAAAATAAAACCACAGAACTAAGTCAGAAGGACATGAAACAGGTTTTTGTTTTACTTAGACATTGAATTGAAGATGGCCATGATTAAGATAATTAAACAATGGGAGCAATACAAAGAAAACTCAGAAAAGGAAATGAAAACTATGAGAAACACAATCAATGAACAGAAGTCTGAAATTGAAACTTTAAACAAGAAAATGAAAGAATTGCAGGAGGAAGCAAAACTTTCAAGAGAAAGCCATGGAAGTAGAATAAATCAAATGGAAGAATGAATTAGTGATCTTGAAGATGATAAAGATGTAAAAATCAAGATAGAAAAGGAAAGAGAAAGGGAAAAAAAAGAATAAGAAATACTTTGAGAATTATCTGAGAGAAAGTATAAAAAAACACCTTGAGAATTATCTGACACCATGAGGAAAGGAAATATAAGAATCAGGTATCCAGAGGGAAAAGAGAGAAAAGGGTACTGAGAATCTACTTAGGGAAATAGTGGAGGAGAATTTCCCATACTTGAAGAAAGTAATGGACATACAAGAAGAAGATCACCAAGCTACCTAGATAAAAGGAAAACTATAGCAAGAGACAAACACAGTAAATCTTCTAAGTGTCTAAGACAAAGAATAAATAATGAAGCTGTTGAGGTGGAAGAAACAAATGACCTGTAAAGCAACATAGACTAACCTCAGGTTTCTCTGAAGACACACTATGGGCAGGAAGAGAATAGAGAGACATATTCAAAATACTCCAAGAAAAAAAATGCTGTCCAAGAGTACTCTATCTTGCAAGGCTCTCATTTCTATGTGTGAGCGAGAAAGACCTTCCCAAACATAGAAAATCTTAGGGAGTTTGCATCCACTAACCTCCAAGAAATATTAAAAGAAATTTAAGACTTAAACTAAAGAGAGAAACAAACACAAAGTACTGAATAAAGATTTAAATAGAACCACAAAGCTGGGAACAAAATGGCAGTGATGGGATTTACATGTCATTAATCACTGTAAATGCCAATGGACTGAACTCATCAATAAAAAGGCAAAGAATATCTAGTTGGATTAAGAAGCAGAATCCAACCTTCAGCTGCCTCCAGGAAATGCACCTAAGTACCAACGGTAAACAGAGACTGAAAATAAAGGGGTGGAAAACAATCCTGCAAGAAAACAAAGCCACCCAAAGGAATAGCCATACTTATATCCAACAAAATGACTTTCAGCTTAAAAAAATTAACAAGGGAGAGGGATGGTCCCATATAATGATCAAAGGAACAAAACAACAAGAAGACATAACACTTATCAGTACTCATCAAAAGAAGGAGCCCTAGGGCCTTTGTGGCACAAGTTTGATCCCCGGGCGGCTAGGGAGCAACCCACATGGTGCAGCAGACCTCTCCTGTCTTGCCCACTGCTCCCTTTAGCTGTGTATTTTGGTACATTGGCCTGTACTGCTCCTGCTCTCTCTTGTGAATCTTCTCACCCTCTGCGACTCTGGCCTGTACCCCACTTCTTAAAAAAAAGCTATTAGATACTGATTTTGGAGGGCAAATCAACATGGCTGCAAGGAAACGCTGTGAGTAAGATCTCCCATTAAAAAAAAAAAGTTAATAGGGAGGAAAAGCGGCAGGTCCCAATGAGAACTGGGACATGGAAGATAAACGGGCGACTCCAGCAAACTATCCGAAAAAGAAAGTTGCCATAAAAGAGGACTAGAAGAGAGGAAAGCTCAGAACCCTGCTACCTTCCCCCACCCACAAAGTCGGCACTCTCCGACCAACAGGAAGGAGAAAAAAACAAACAAAAAAAAACTAAAACAACCAACAAGAACAAACTACGCATCACGCAGGACTGTGAGTGGAAAGGAACTATTTCAGCCACCACACCCCATGAACTGGAGCTGTGGAGAACCCTGCAGGATTCGGCCGTGGAGGTGAGCGAATGGCTCCAGGTGCCATTAGAGAAAAATAAAGACTCCTGGAGACCTACACACAGCCCCAGGCCAGCCGTAAGCTTGTGCGGGAAAAGCAGCACGCTTGAAAAGGATATGCGGATCGCAGCTGCCCAGGTCCCCGCACCTGCGACCTAGGCTTGCGGGGAGATGCGCAACCTAGGCTTGCGGGGGCTCTCACTGAGGTGAATGTCCCTCACTGAGTAGTCAGAAACCAGGAGCCCGGACACAGGAGCGGGGTGCAAAAGGTGCCGTTTCTGCAGACACTGAACTGAGCTACGGCCCGTGTCCTGGACCTGAGGGCTTTGGAACTGAGACCCGGGGCACGAAATTTGGGGCATGGGATCCCCACGACAGTTGGGCACAAGGCAGGCACAGCACCCCAAAACCGTTGAGGCTTTCCCCACCACTCCCACCCTGTCCCCCTGTCCCATGGGGTTAAAAAAAACAGCTCCCCAAGGAGCATCCCTAGCGACCAGAAAAAAAATCACCAACACCCCATAGAATAGGAACCTTTCTTCAGTAAAGACCGCTTGAAACTGGCAGAAGGATCCCAGAGGAGTCAGAAGTGAGCTGGAAAGTTCGCCCAAGCCAGGCCCCTTCTGACCAGCAGTTCGAGCCCAGTGGGGAAGTGGGCACCCATGGCTGGGGCAGATCCAGCGTGCGGGAGAGTGTGCCTGTCTCCAAATTGCCATTTTAGAATAGGGACTGTTCTTCAAAAGACTGCTTGAAACTGGCAGAAGTCTCCCAGAGGAGCCAGAGGTGCGCTGGGAAATTCGCCCAAGCCAGACCCCTTCTGACCAGCAGTCCAAGCCCAGAGGGGGAGCGGGCACCCACGGCCAGGGCAGACCAGGTGCATGGGAGAGTGTGTCTGTCTCTGAATTGCCATTTTAGAATAGGGAGCTTTCTTCAATAAAGACTGCTTGAAACCAGCAGAAGGCTCCCAGAGGAGTCAGAGGTGAGCTGGGAAGTTCACCCAAGCCAGGCCCTTTCTGACCAGCAGTCCAGGCCCAGACGGGGAGCAGTCACCCATGGCCAGGGCAGACCGGGTACACGGAAGAGTGTGCCTGTCTCCAAAGTGCCATTTTAGAACAGGGATCTTTCTTCAATAAAGACTGCTTGAATCTGGCAGAAGGCTCCCCGTGGAGCCAGAAGGAGAAGGTTCCCTGTGCAGCGAGAGGTGAGGTGAAGGCCCTCACAAGCCTGGTCCCACCTGGCAGGATGTTGGAGCCCAGAGGAGGATCCAGAGATTTGGAACCCAGAGTGCAATCCAGCTGCCCTACCTCCAGGGAAGTCTGTGGGACTTCAAGATGCATCTTTGTAACTAAACACAGAAGGAGGAGAGATTCTGTGACAGTGACCATTAACATACTCAAAGTACTACTGCCTCACTAGACTTCTGGCATAACAGTTTTTGACTCATTTGGATTGCCAGTTTCTGAAACTCCTGAAAGAACACACCAAAAAGATGCCAGCCAGTACCAGCGGCACAGTGTCCCAACACATAAGGCAAATTAGAAGACAGGCAGCAGGGAAAAGAAAAACTACAAGCAAAGTAGCAACGCCTCAGAAAACACCACACACACGCAAAAAAAGAACACCCACCAGCTTGGAACTACTATGACTTGAAAGAACTTCTGAGCCTTCCAGAAAATGAATTTAAAATTGCCATGATGAAAAAACTGATGGAAGTCATTAAGTAAAACAATGTTCAGAAGAATGAAATTGAGTCCCTAAAGACGGAAATGAAGAAAATGCAGGAGATCAAAGGATTAACAGAAGAGATAAAGAATGCTGGGAAAAGCAGAGATAACAGAATAGAGAAAATGGAAGAATGAATAACCACTCTTGAAGACAAAGAAATAAAAAGAAACAAAACAGAAAAGGGAAGAGAAGTACGAAGGAAAAAGAATGAAGAAAGACTTTGGGAACTATCCAACTCCATGAGGAAAGGAAATATAAGAGTTATAGGAATCCCAGAAGGCAAGGAGAGAGACCTAGGAAAAGAGAAAATATTCCAGGAAATAATTGAAGAGAACTTCCCTAACATGAAGAAGGAGTTGAAAATTGATATACAAGAAGCAAGAAGAACACCAAACTTCCATGATGAAAGGAAAAATACAGCAAGACACATAATAGTAAAGCTGCCAAGAATCCAACACAAAGAAAAAATAATGAAGCTGACAAGAGAGAAGAAACAGATAACATACAAAAGAAAACCAATCAGACTGACAACAGACTTCTCTGAAGAAACACTACGGACAAGGAGAGAATGGAGGGACATAGTCAACAGACTTCAAGACAACAGATGCCAACCAAGAATACTCTATCCTGCAAAGCTTTCCTTCCTCTATGAAGAAAGAATAAGGACCTTCCCAGACAAAGAGAAACTCTGGATTTTCAATACAAATAAACCCCCACTCCAAAAAATACTACAAGGAGTCCTAGAGCCAGAACCAAGAGAGAAATGAGTAACAATGAAAGAAGGCCAAAAAAAAAGGTATTAAAAGAAAAAATAAATAAAACCAGAGGAATTGCAAATACAGATGCTAACATATCAATATTAACTCTAAATGTAAATGGACTCAACTCTTCAATAAAAAGACACAGAGTCGCAGGATGGATTAGAAACAAAACCCAACCTTTTGCTGTCTCCAGGAAACACATTTAACTATAAAAGATAAAAACAGACTCAAAGTTAAAAGATGGAAAACAATCCTACAAGAAAATGGACCAAAAAAGAAAGCACGAACAGCTGTACTTATATCAGATAAAACTAATTTTAAAGTCAAAAAGGTGAAAAGAGACCCCAATGGTCACTACATTATGATCAAGGGGACAATACTTCAAGAAGAAATAACACTCATTAACATATACTCACCAAATGAAGGAGCACCAAAATATATCAGACAACTAGTGTCATCCTTGAAAACAGACATCAGAGAAAACACATATGCAGTAGGAGACTTCAACACATCATTATCAACAATGGATAGATCAACGAGACAAAAAATAAGTAAAGACACTAAAGCTCTAAATAAGGATCTAGATCGCTTGGGCTTAACAGACATCTATAGAACACTAAACCCAAAAAACTCTGAGTACACATTTTTCTCAAGTGCACAAGGATCATTCTCCAGGATCGATCGCATACTGGGACACAAGACAAACATCAACAGATACACCAAGATTGAAATCATACCAAGAATCTTTTCTGACCATGGAGGCATCAAACTAGAAATAAACCATAAAAAGAAGGCAAGGAACTCTCCTACCTCATGGAGATTGAAACCCACACTACTGGAAGACCACTGGACTAATGAGGAGATCAAAGAAGAAATTAAAAAATTCTTTGAATTGAATGACAAGGAGGACACAAATTTCCTAAATGTATGGGATGCAGCAAAAGAAGTAATAAGAGGAAAATATATAGCAATAGAGGCTCACATCAAGAAACAAGAAAGAACTCAAAGAAACCACCTAATCTCGAAGCTCAAAGAACTAGAAAAAGAACAACAACAAAAAAAACCCAAAACCAGTAGAAGAAAAGAAATAATAAAAACCAAAGCAGAAATAAATGAAATTGAAACTAAAAAAACAATCCAAAAGATCAATGAAACCAAGAGCTGGTTCTTCGAAAAAATAAATAAAATAGACAAACCCCTAGCCAGGCTCACAAAGGAAAAAAGGGAGAAAGCGCAAATAAACAGGATCACAAATGAAAGAGGAGAAATCACAACGGACACAGCAGAAATCAAAAAAATAATCAGAAACTACTATGAACAGTTATATGGAAACAAGTTCAACAATCTAGAGGAGATGGACAAATTCCTACAACTCTACAATCACCCAAAGCTAGATAAAGAAGAAATAGAACACCTAAACAGACCAATTACAACGCGAAATTGAAAAGGTAATTAAAAACCTTCCCAAAAACAAAAGCCCAGGACCTGATGGATTTACAAATGAATTCTACCAAACATTCAGAGATGAATTAGTGCCTATCCTTCACAAACTCTTCCAAAAAATTGAGAAGGAAGGGATAATACCAAACACGTTCTATGAAGCCAACATTACACTAATACCAAAACCAAACAAGGACAACACAAAAAAGGAAAACTACAGGCCAATCTCTCTAATGAACACTGATGCAAAAATCCTCAATAAAATTTTAGCTATCAGAATCCAACAATGTATCCATAAGATTATTCACCACGACCAAGTAGGATTCATTCCAGGGACACAAGAATGTTTCAACATCCGAAAATCAGTCAAAGTTATCCAACACATCAACAGAAAGAAATAGAAAATCCTGGCCTCCCCGGTGGCGCAGTGGTTGAGCATTGGGTTGCGAAGCTGCCCGCAGCCTCTGCAGCACCAGTTTGATCCCTGGCAGCTCCCTGGCCACCAGAGGAGGGTCCCACATGTTGCGCAGATCGCTCCTGACTCACTCACTGCTCCCCTCAGCAGTGTACTTTGGTCCTTCTGCCTGCTCTGCTCCCTGCTCTGGCTCTGGTGAATATTCTCTCACCCTCCCATGCTTCTGACTGTACCCAGTGCTTGTATAAATAAATAAATTAATCTTTAAAAAAAAAAGAGAACTTAAACAACTTTAAAAAAAAGAGAGAAATATAAAAACCATATGATAATATCAATAGATGCCGAGAAAGCTTTCGACAAAGTGCAACACCCATTCATGATAAAAGCCCTTGAAATTCTTGGGATACAAGGAATATACCTCAACATTGTAAAGTCCATATATGACAAACCCACAGCCAGGATCATTCTCAATGGTGAAAAGCTAAAAGCATTACCATTAAGATCTGGAAAAAGACAAGGATGTCCACTCTCACCACTGCTTTTCAATATAATACTGGAAGTCCTAGCCAGAGCAATAAGACAAGAGAAAGATATACAAGGAATCCAAATAGGAAAAGAAGGAGTCAAACTATCACTATTTACAGATGATATGATAATATCCATAGAGAACCCCAAAAACTCCACAGAAAAACTAATTCAACTCATCAATCAGTTCAGTAAAGTGGCAGGATACAAAATTAACACGTAAAAGTCAGTAGCCTTCCCAAACACAAACAATAAATATGAAGAAGAAGAAATTAAAAACAAATCCCTTTTATTATCGAAACAAAAAAAAAATCGAACACTTGGGAATAAATCTAACAAAAGACATAAAGGACCTATACAAAGAAAACCATAAAACACTGTTAAAAGAAATAGAAGAAGACACAAAGAAATGGAAAGACATCCCCTGCTCATGGATTGGAAGAATAAACATTATTAAAATGACCATCCTACCAAAAGCAATATACAGATTCAATGCTATTCCAATCAAAATTTCAGTGACATTCTTCAAAGAAATACAACAATTATTGGTGAAATTAATATGGAATCACCAAAATCCCGAATAGCCAAAGCTCTCCTGAAAAAAAAAAAAGAAGGGAATGGAGGCATCACAGTCCCAGACTACAAACTATACTACAAAGCCATAATCATCAAAACTGCATGGTATTGGAACAGAACAGACACACAGACCAGTGGAATCGAATAGAAAATCCAGAAATAAACCCACAGATTTATGGTCAACTAAACTTTGACAAAGGAGCAAAGAATATGCATTGGAGCAAAGAAAGTTTGTTCAATAAATGGTGCTGGGAAAACTGGGTCGCTACATGCAAAAGAATGACGCTTGACCACTACCTACACCATGCACAAAAACCAACTCAAAATGGATTAAAGAACTAGACATAAGACCTGAAACCATAAAATACATTGAAGGAAATATAAGTGAAACACTGCATGACATACACATCAAGGACATCTTTACAGACACATCACCCAAAGCAGTGATATTGAAGGCAGAGATAAACAGCTGGGACTACATCAAATTAAAGAGCTTCTGCATAGCAAAAGAGACAATAACCAAAACAAATAGAAACCCCACCAACTGGGAGAACATTTTTTGCACACAACACTAATGATAAAGGACTGATCACAAAAATCTACAAAGAGCTGATGAGGCTCAACAAAAACAAAGAAAATAATCCAGTCAAAAAATGGGCAGGAGAGCTAAAAAGAAACTTCTCTGAAGAGGAAATGCAAATGGCCAACAAGCATATGAAAAAATGTTCAACATCACTTGTAATCAGGGAAATGCAAATCAAAACTACCATGAGATACCATCTTACACCAGTGAGAATGGCACATATTAAAAAAAACTAGCAACAACAAATGTTGGCGAGGGTGTGGAGAAAAAGGAACTCTCCTGCATTGTTGGTGGGAGTGCAAACTGGTCCAACCACTATGGAGAGCTGTGTGGAGATTTCTGGACCTACTAAACATAGAGCTTCCATATGATCCAGCAATTCCACTCCTAAGTATTTACCCAGAGGACACAGAAACATCAATTCCAAAGAGCACCTGCACCCCTATGTTTATAGCAGCACTGTTTGCAATAGCTAAGCTTTGGAAACAACCCAAATGCCCAAAAATAGATGACTCAATCAAGCAGATGTGGTACATATACACCATGGAATATTACTCAGCATTCAAAAAAGATAAACACATGCAATTTACAGCAACATGGATGGCACTGGAAGGGATCATGCTCAGTGAAATAAACCAGAAAGAAAAAGAAAAATACCAGATGGTCTCACTCATAGCAGGATTCTAGAAAACTTAAATAAGGAACCACGAAAAAGAATAATTATAAGAAAGAAAATATCAAAATCAACAAACAACTATGAACCAGAGACACTCTATGGGGGGTGGGGAGGCAGGGAAAGGAGGGATTGGGGTCACATTAAGGGGTTTGTAACTGTCTGGGGAATATAAAAATAAAATTTAAATAAAAAAATAAAAAAAGAAGGAGCTCTAAAATATATCAGAATACGTCTATTGAATCTGAAAACAGACACTGAAGAATACATATATATGAACAGGTCAATGAGACAGAAAATAAATGACGTAATCCCCCTAAACAAAGAACTAGATCACATGGGTCTAACAGACATTACAGGGTACTATATCCCAAAAAGAGCAAATACATTTTTTCTCAAGTTCACATATGTCAACCTCCAGGATTGATCACATAATGGGTCACAAGACAAACATTAACAATTTCTTAAAAATAGCAATTATACCAAATATCTTCTCTGAACATGAATTTACTGAATTACAAATCAACTACAAAAAAGGAAACAAGGAAATACTTTACATAGGGACTGAACAACGCACTACTGAATGACCATTGGGTTAATGAGGAAATCAAAGAAGAAATAAAAATGTACAAACCTTGAGACAAATGATAATGAGGATACAAATTTTCAGAACGTATGGGACACAGTAAGAGCAGTTCTAAGAGGGAAACATAGAGCAATGCAGGTCCACATCAAAAACTGGAAAGAGCCCAAATAAACAAACTTATCTCTCATCTCAAGGAACTAGAAAAAGAAGACAAAACACACCCAAAAGCTAGGGAGGAAATAATAAAAATTAGAACAGAAACAAATGAAACAAATAATAAAATGCAGCTCAAATGATCAATGAAACTAAAAACCGGTTCTTTGAAAACTAAACAATATAGACAAACCTTTAGATAGATTCACTAAGAAAAATATGGGGTAAACACAAATAATTATGATCAAAACAAAAAGAGGAGTTTATACTTGACACTGCAGAAATTTCTAAGATAATAGAGATTACTGTGCACATTTATATGCAAACAAATTCAATAACCTAGATGAAATGGGCAGATTCTTAGAATTATACAACCATTCAAGACCGACTAGGGAAGAATTCCAAAACCTGAACAAACCAATCATAAGACAGGAAATTAAAAAGTAATCAAAAGCAATAGTCCATGTTGCTGCAAATTGCATGAGTTTATGTTTTTTGATTGCTGCATAATATTCCATTGTGTATATGTACCACATCTTCTTGATCCAGTCATCTATTTTTGGGCATTTGTGTTGTTTCCATAGCTTAGATATTGTAAATAGTGCTGCTATAAACACAGGGGTGCAGGTGCCCTTTTGAAATGTTTCTGTGTCCTTTGTATAAATACCTTGGAGTGGAATTGCTGAATCATCATATGGAAGCTCCATCTTATTTTTTTTTTTTTTTTTTTTGTGGGACCCTCGCGGGCGGCCAGGGAATGAACCGACGCTGCAGAGGCTGAGGGCAGCCTCGCAGCCCAGCACTCAACCGCTGCGCCACCAGGGGAGGCCCGGAAGCTCCATCTTAAGCAGGTTGAGGAATCTCCACACATCTTTCCATAGTGGTTGGACCAGTTTGCACCCTCACCAGCAGTGCAGGAGAATTCCTTTTTCACCACATCCTCGCCAACATTTGTTGTTGCTAGTTTTTTTGGAGGTGGAAGGGATCATGCTCAGCAAAATAAGCCAGAAAGAAAAAAAAAATACTGGATGGTCTCACTCATAGCAGGAATTTAGAAAACCTAAATAAGGGACCTGGAAAAAGACTAATTATAATAAAGTAAAAATCAAAATCAACAAGCAACTATAAACAAAAGACACACTATGGTGGGGGGAGGGATTAGGGTCAAATTAAGGTGGGTGGGAATTGTATGGGGATTATAACCAAGACAAAAATGCATACATTGTGCAAAAATGAAAAATGATGTAAAAATATATAAAATAAAATAAAAAACAGAAATAAAAACAAAAACAAACAAAAAAAAAAACCAATAGTCCAGGACCAGATAACTTCACAAGTGAGCTCTACTAAATCTTTGAAGAAGAACTAATACCTATCCTGCTCAGACTCTTTCAAAAAATTGAGAAAGAAGGAATTCTTTCAAACACATTTTATGAGGCCAGCATAGTAATACCAAAACTAAACAAAAGAAAGAAAACTACAGATCAATCTTCCTAATGAACAGAGATGCAAAATTTCTCAATAAAATTTTAACAAACCAAATCCAACAATTCATTCAAATAATTATACATCATGACCAGGTGGAATTTATACCAAGAACACAAGGATGGTTCAACATCTGAAAATCAGGCAATGTAATACACCCCATCAATAAACAGAAGAGGAAAAATCACATAATCAGATCAACAGATACTGAGAAGACATTTAATATGATTCAACATACATTTATGATGAAAACCCTTGAAAAACTGCAGATAAATAGCATGTAAGTTAACATAATAAAAACCATCCATGACAAACCCACAGCTAGTATCATTCTCAATGGTGAAAAACTGAAAGCCTTTCCACTAAGAACTGGGACAAAACAAGGATGTTCACTCTCACCGGTGCTATTCAATGCAGTACTGGAAGTTCTGGTAGTGCAATTAGCCAAGAGAAAGCATTAAAAGGAATCCAACTTGGGAAAGAAGTAATGCTATGGTGATATGCCAATATGCATAGAGAACCCCAAGGCATCCACAGAAAAACAAATTAAAGCAATAAACCAGTTCAGTAAAATAGCAGAATACAAAATCAATATACAAAATCAGTTGACTTTCTATGTACAAATAATGAAGAATAAATGAAGAAGGCCATTCCATTTACAATCTCACCAAAAAAAAAAAAAAATTAAATACCAGGGAATAAGCCTAACAAAGGACGTGGAAGATGTACACAAGGAAAACTGTAACATATTGTTAAAAGAATTATAAGACACAAAGAAATGGAAAGATATTTTCTGCTCAGATTGGAAGAACCAACATGGTCACAGTGGCCATCCTATCCAAAGCAATTTACAGATTCAGTGCAATCCAATTAAAATCCCAATGTCATACTTCAAACAAATAGAACAAAGATTACTGCATATGGAACCACAAAAAATCCAGAATAGTCAAAGCTTTTCTTCCAAAAAAAGGGAAAAAATGGAGATATCACACTTTTTGGACTTAAAACTATACTAGAAAGCCATAATAAAACAGCATGATACTAGAAAGAAAAAAGACACACAGACAAACGGAATAGAATTGAGATCCCCAAAATAAAACCACACATTTATGGACATTAATACATGACAAAGGAGCAAATTATACACACTGGATGAAGGAAAGCGTCTTCAACAAATGGTGCTGGGAGAATTGGACTAGTAAAACTGCCAATGGGTCCTTCTCAGGGACAGTTATTTATTTATTCTTGACTGCCACATACAAAAGAATGAAACTAGACCATTATTGTACAACATATGTGAAAATCAACTCAAAATGGATAAAGGACTTGAATGTAAGACTTGAAATTATAAAGTACATAGAAGAAAACAGGTAAATCACTCCATGATATGAACTTCAGAAAAATCTTTGAGGACTCATCTCATAGCAAGAAGGAAAACAAAGGAGAAAATAAATAATGTGGACTGTATCAAATTAAAAAGCTTCTGTATAGTGAAAGAGACAATGATCAAAATGAAGAGACATACTAGTGAATGGGAGAAAATATTTGCACATGACACACCTGATGAGGGATGATATCAAAGATCTACAATGAGTTTATACAACTCAACACAAAGAAGACAAACAGCCCAATCAAAATATGGGCAAAAGAGCTAAATAGGCACTTCTCCAAAGAAGACATGAAGATGGCCAACAGACATATGAAAAAATGCTCATCATGACTTATCATCAGGCAAATGCAAATCAAAACCACAATAAGATACCAACTCACACCTGTGACAACAGCCCACATCAAAAAGACCAGAAACAAGTACTAGCTAGGGTATGGAGAAAATAGAATGTTCTTACACTCTTGGTGGGAATGTAGACTGATCCAGCCCCTATTGAAGGCAGTATGGAGATTAATCAAAAGACTAAAAATGGATATACCATATACCCAGCAATTTCAGTCCTAGGTATCTATCCAAAGAGCACAAAAACACTAACCTGAAAGGCAACCTGCACTCCTCTGTTTATAGCAGCACTACTTACAATAGTCAAGATATGGAAACAACCTAAATGCCCCCAAAGAGATGAGTGAATCAAGAAGATGTGACATATATACACAATGGAATACTACTCAACAATCAAAAAAGATAAAATCATGCCACGTGAAACAACATGAGTGGAGCTGAATGTGATTATTCTAGGTGAAATGAGCCAGACGGAGAAAGATGGGTGGTTTCACATACATGTGGAATCTAGAGAAACCAAACAAAGGATCTGAAAAAGACAAGCTGTAAGATGACACTTGAAAGCAGATCATAGATCTGAGACATCCAGGAGGGGATGCTAGGGAGTGATATGGCGGGGGGAGTAGAAAATACTGGGGGAGCAGGTGGAGGGTGCAGTGGAGTGTGGTGGAGGACTGTGGGCACATTGGTGGTGGGAAAACTATGGTAATTGCATCTGAGGAGAGAAATCCTATATTGTGGGAAAATAAACAGCGATGTTTAAAAAATTAAGAAATTTTTAAAAAGTAAAGTCTCATACTACCTAATATTGATAAGATAATAATGCCTTGATTGACCAACAGTGGCAGATTTCCTGGATGTAGGGGGCTATACTGTGAGGCTAAGCTAACACAGCATCTAATCAATGTGAAATTTGACCTTACATTTCCTTTCTTTTCAGGAAGTTACCCTAGATTCCTGACTTCTACTCTGGCCCAGACTCCCATCAAAAGCTGGTGGGTCATTGATATCCTGGGAAGGTTCCTTTCTTCTTTCAGTATGTCTTCGCTGGATAACACACACAAAGTGAGAAGCGAATGAGCCAAGAATAAGTTAGGTCAAAATGGAAGCTCTCTGGACATTTATTTTTTCAAAAGATTTATTTATTTATGCATACAAGAATTGGGGTGTGTAAGCCAGCGGTGTAGGGGATAAGAGGATTGACCAGAGAGAGTGGGAAGCAGAATAGGCAGATGTACTGAAATACACTGCTGAGGGGAGCAGCAGACAAAACAGGAGAGGTCTACTATGCCATGTGTGTAGCTCTCTGGCAGTCCAGGGATGGAACTCATGCTGCAATGGCTGGTGATAGTTTAGTAGTGATGTCTTTAACCCCTGTGCTACCAGGGATGCCCTCTGCCTGGAAATTTAAATACTTATTAGTAAGTGAAAGAATGCAATTTGAAATACTACATATTGTATCATTCCAATTATATGAC
Source organism: Talpa occidentalis (assembly GCF_014898055.3). Lineage (NCBI taxonomy): Eukaryota > Metazoa > Chordata > Mammalia > Eulipotyphla > Talpidae > Talpa > Talpa occidentalis. The sequence goes on from NW_023605083.1 coordinate 72,123,055, forward strand.
ATACGGTATAAGGCAAAACTTTGTAGACAATAAAAAGATCAAAGGTTGCCTGGGGTTAGGAAGGAGGGAGGGAGGAGTAAATAGGAAAGGCACAGATGAATTTTTTTTTAAAGATTTATTTATTTATTTATACAAGCACTGGGTACAGTCAGAAGCACGGGAGGGTGAGAGAATTCACCAGAGCCAGAGTGGGGAACAGAACAGGCAGACTGACAAAATACACTGCTGAGGGGAGCAGTGAGCGAGTCGGGAGAGGTCTGTTGTGCCATGTGGGACCCTTGCCGGCGGCTGGGGATCGAACTGGCACTACAGAGGCTGTGGGCAGCTTCGCAGCCCAGCACTCAACCGCTTCACCACCAGGGGAGGCCTGGCACAGATGAAATTTAAGGCAGCAAAACTATTTTGTATGATACCATAATTGTACAATCTACAGAATCTATAACATCAAGAGTGAATTCTAAAATAAAATACAGATTTTGCATGATAATGATGTGTCAAAGTAGGCTAGCTCACTGATGGTAACAAAGATTCCACTCTCACACAGGATGTTAATGGTGTGGAAGATTGTGCTAGGGGATATTTGGGAACTGTTCATACTTTCACTTCAACTTTTTTTTTTAAGATTTATTTTATTTATTTATGCGTACAAGAACTGGGGTACAGGGCAGAGGTGCGGGGTGTGTGTGGAAGGATTCACAAGAGAGAATGGGGAGAAGAACAGGCAGATCTGCTGAAATACACTGCTGAGGGGAGCAGTTGGCAAGGTAGGAGAGGTCTGCTGCGCCATGTGGGTAGCTCCCTGGCCAGGGATCGAACTCAGGCTGTAGTGGCTGGTGATAGCTTGATAGCTCTGAGACTTTAACCCCTACGCCATCAGGGAGGCCCCAGTTCAACTTTTGTCTGAACCTGAAACTCCTCTGAAAAAGAAAAACCTATTTTAAAATACCTCAGAATGAGATACCACCTCATGCCTACTAAAATGGCCACTATAAAAACTTCCAGAAAATGGCATGTTGGTGATATGTGCACTGTTGGTGGGAATGTAAGCCAGTGAAGTTGATATAGAAAACAGTATTGTGGTTCCTAACAAAATTAGAAAGAAAATTATCATATGGAATTAGCAACAACTCCACTTGCAGGCATACAACAAAAAGAATTGAAAATAAGGACATAGTTGAACATATCTGTTCACAGCAGCATTTCTTCACAATAGCCAAGAAGTTGAACTAACCAAAGTCCCTCTGACAGTGAATAAAAAAGTGTGAGAAAGATATACGTATACACACACACACACACACACACACACACACACACTGGAATATTCAACTTTTAAAAGATAGGCCATACATGACAACATGGATAAACTTTGGAGTCATTATTGAAGTGAAATAAGCCAGCCACAATAAAAGATAAATATTATTTGATTCTGTTTATATGAATTACCTGGAATTGTCAAATCAGAGACAGAAAATAGAATGATGATTGCCAGGGGCTGTGGGAGGGGGAATGGGCAGTTTAATGGGCATAGCTTCAGTTTTAGAGGTGAAAATGTTCTCAAGACTGGCTGCACAACAAATCCACAGTTAATGTTACTACACTTTGTACTTGGGAGTGCAAACTGGTCCAACCACTATGGAGAGCTGTGTGGAGATTTCTGGACCTACTAAACATAGAGCTTCCATATGATCCAGCAATTCCACTCCTAGGTATTTACCCAAAGGACACAGAAACATCAATTCCAAAGGGCACCTGCATCCCTATGTTTATAGCAGCACTGTTTACAATAGCTAAGCTTTGGAAACAACCCAAATGTCCAAAAATAGATGACTGGATCAAGAAGATGTGGTACATATACGCCATGGAATATTACTCAGCATTCAAAAAAGATAAACACATGCAATTTGCAGCAACATGGATGGCGCTGGAAGGGCTCATGCTCAGCGAAATAAGCCAGAAAGAAAAAGAAAAATACCGGATGGTTTCACTCATAGCAGGAATCTAGAAAACTTAAATAAGGGACCAGGAAAAAGAATAACTATAAGAAAGAAAATATCAAAATCAACAAACAACTATGAACAAGATATACTCTATGGTGGGTGGGAGGCGGGGAGAGGAGGGATTGGGGTCAAAATAAGGGGATTGCAATTGTATGGGGAATATAAAAATAAAATTTATTTAAAAAATGATTAGATGGGAAATTTGGTAATGTACATTTTATCACAATTAAAATTTTTTAATTGAAAAACAGAGAACTCTGAGAGGAAAGCTGACTTTGAAAATCTCAAAAAGTCTTCCTGTAGTTCAATCTGACCTCCCCGTGAATACTGGTTCTAGCATATTACTTTTTTTCTTTTTTTAATTTTTTTTTACACCATTGTTCATTTTTAAACAATATTTGCTTCCCCCACCCCCTCAGGTGTAGTCCCCATAGAGTTTCCTTCACCAATGCACCCGTACACCCTCACCTTGGTCGCCTGTGCTAGGCTTTGGACAGTGGGCACTCTGGTTCAGCCTTGCTCTAGTTAAACTGTCACTAGATTTCTCTAACCAGCTTTCCTAATAATGTAATCACATTTTCACACGCGAGGTGTCGAAAACGCCCTGAAAAGACAGGCAGAGACGTATCAGGTTCCTGGGGGCATGTTAAGCCGAGGAGACAGATGCTTGCTTATAGAACGTGATCCTGTTCGGATAAAATAAGATGCAACTTGAAATATAGCCTCTAATTCAAGTTAAAAAAAGACAATTGTCATAAGGTATATTTATAGCTTATTTCTTTCCTACCCAGCACCTTTCCTATCCAAGTAAAAACTAGTCCACTCTGACATCCAAAACTGTGTGGGAATAACAAATGACACTGACTCATTGCCAGGTTCCTATGAGATAAACACAATAAAAATGTTAAGCTAACTTCTATTTGGTAATATATACAAACAAATGTCCAATTTATATTTTTTGTTGTTGTGGTAAAATATACATAACATAAAATTTGCCATGTTAACTATTTTTAAGTGTACATACTTCAGTGACATTAAGTGTATTCTCCTTCTTGTGTAACTATCACCACTATCCATTTCCAGAACTTTTCATCATTACAAACTGAAACTGTACCCACAAAACTAACTCTATATTTCCTCCCCTCTCCCCACCTTACAGGCTCCTGCTTCACCTTAATTCTTAATTTTATAGCAAGGATTAAATGAACACATAGGTCTGGGAAGCTCCTAAGGTACTTGCTTCTGCTCTCTCTGCTTCTCTATTTAATCCTTTAAAACAGAACTGAAACTGTGTATTAGATTTCCATTCCTATTTAGCAAGCTAATGCCACTCCCTTACCTCAATGTAGTCTTGCCTGGCTTTTCTTGTCCAGGAAAATTATCTGCCAGTCTAGGCTCAGGGAACTAGAAAACATTTCATGGCCTCTGTTGCTGACTCAAGTGTTTGTCTAGAATTTCTGGGGTTCCAGCCCCCAGCAGACATCTTGCAGATGCTTATACCAATGGGGATGCTATTGTCATTCTGTGTTTCATTATACCAGCAAGGAACCTGGTGTCCTTTCTAAAAGGGTGTTTAACATAAAGTGATGAGATCTCTGGTTAGGAAGCCTGAGTCCTAGGCTCTGCTGCCCTTGTTCTACTTTGAGCAGATGGATTGGTTCTTCTAAATCTCAGCTTCCTTATTGTAAAGGAGACTCAGAGTCTTCATTGCACAATGAGGATGATTGCATATTTGACATTTCTACCTAGACAGCTGATAGTTATCTCAGATTCTACAGAGTGAAACAACACTTTTGATGTTTCCTCCCAGGCTGGTTTCTTCTGCTGTTCTCTTGAGCATGAAAATATATCACCTTCTGCCAACTTTTGACAGAAACCTAGGAGTCCTTCATTCCTTTCTTATCCTGTTCATCAGAGAAAGTCTTATTGATTGTATCTCTTTCTTACATTTTGTCACATACATCACACTTCTCTCTAATTTCACAGACCCAACATGGTTCAGACATCAATAAGGACTACGGAAACAGCCTCCCAACTGAACTACTTGCTTCCATTCTTGGCTCTTCCCAACACAACATTAATAAGAGTAAAGATAGCAATACTTTTTATTAAAAAATTAACCTAGGTTTCAGGTGTATGTTATAAACCAACATCTGTATATAGTATATTAGTTTTGCCACCAAAAGTCTAGTTTCCATCCTTCACTATATAATTGATCCCTTTCACTTGCTCTGCCCACCCCCTTTTCTCCTCTCCCTTGTGGTGAGCACTATTTTATTGTTATAGTCTAAGAGTTTGTTCAAAGAATGCTTGTATAGGGTTGTCTATGCCAGTCACTATTCTCATTTAACTCATGGACTAATCTTAGGCAAATCCCCACTTAAAACTAATCCATGGCTTCCCATTGTTTTAAGAAAAATATTCGAACTCTTGTCTAGCCCAGCAAGATTCTGAATAATCTGACTTCTCGCTCCAGACTCCTCTTTTAATCTTTCTTCTCAGTCTTTGCAGGTCAGCCACATTGACTTCCTTTTGTCCCTCAAACAAGTTCTTCAATCTCTGCAATTTCTCTCTCTTCTAGTTTATCTCCCCAAACTTTGCATGACAGGTTATTCCCTGCTTTAGGTTTTATCTGGCAAAATGCCCCTTTGGAGAGGCCTTCCCAGTCTACCTCCTCCTGTTCAAACACCAGTCTACTTGATACTGTCATTCGGTTTGTTGCTGTGATCTTGTTTCTGTGGTTGTATGTTTTGTTGGTCCCCATTGCCTTTCTGAGTCCTATCGTATTTCTTCACTTACCTTTCTGAGTTTTCTTCTACCTCTTTGAGTTTCTTTCTAGGAAACTGTGTTTTAGAGTTCCATTCTTATTCTCTCAACTTGATTTTTATACCCCTTCTGTAAGAAGCATGGAATAATCTTTTTTTTTCACCCAAGATCTGTTATTTCACAGAGGGCTGTCTTTGCACTTGTTCAGATGGAAGGTTACTGGGGCTGCTAGTGGATAATAGTATAAAAGAGTCCAGAGCAGTAGAGGACAGAAATGACACCTCCAATGGGCATCAGTGGTTCAAGTTCCCTCAGTGCTTTGAGATTATGATTTATGCCTTAGGGAACCACAGTGATCCCTCCTGTAGGTCAACTCCTTGGCCTAAATGTCTTATATTGCCTCAGGCCAGCCTCAGATTCTAGGTTGAATAACCTCACTGGGTGAGGACTATAGTTCAGACAGGGTCACAAGTCAAGAGTTGTTCTCTTTGCATTTCATGTATGGAAGCTTACCTTGGGGCACTTACTCCTGTTACAGAGATCTAGGTGCTTAAGTTCTTGTTGGTAAAATATTTAACTTGGTTTTGGCCCTGGGAGGGTGTAAGGCAAGTGTTTAGAATGTCACAGCCTCAGTTTGCAAATAGTAGCCTCTTCTATGAGGACCCATAGGTGTTCTGCCTTGACTCCCCCAGCTGCTTTGTATTGCAGCTGTTCTAGATTCAGTACCTCAGGTTCAAGTTAGTAATCACTACTCTGGACCCCAATTCTCACATTTCTACGTGAGTGCACCTTCTGTCCTGCATGCCAAGTCTGTGCATCTCCTTTTCCACTCAGTGCCAGACCTCCAAATTCCCACAAGTGGGTATTTGCTCATGAGTCAACAGCAGAAAGGTTCCATCCAGCTGCTTCCTCTCCCTCTTATGGCTCCGGCTGTCCTGGTGTTGCTGCAAATAAGTCAGCTACAGGTTTTCCTGCCCTATCATGCTGCACTGTTGCTCCTCATGTTGCTCCATATTAGTTCATTTATCTTTTAGGGGTTGTTGATGTTGCAGTAATTTAATCGTGAATATATAGAGTCTCTCATCACCTTGCTGAACTCTCTCTTTCCAAAATTACTATTATTTTTTTACAAGATGAAAGTTTATTCACCGTTCACATAATAACAAGCGCGGTCCAGCTGTGACAGCTCCACAATAGTAGGGATACTTCTAATCTTGTTTATTTACCTTCCTCCACACTCAACCACTATCTCTGAGTAAAATGACTACAGTTCCCATTATCATCTTTTCTCTCTGCCAAAATCAAAAGGAAGATATAAGCAGGAGAAGGCAAAGTCCAGATATTATATCATTCTGCATACTGTAAATATTTCAGTATTCACTCCTAAAATAAGGACTTCTTACTGTGTCATAACCACAATACTATCATCATACCTAAAGTCAATTTATAAAAATAATCAGTCCTTAATATCAATTATTGAGGAGAGATAATATCCAATTATCTCAAGTTTACCATATATACTTTCATAGTTTTATATTTGAATAGACTCCAATAAGCTCTACATATTATCATTGTTAGATACATCTTACAAGTATTTATAGGATTTCCCATCTGTTTTCTTTCCCTTAAAATTTTCTTTTTTAGTAACTGGGTCATTCTTCACATTGAATTTCCCATATTTTCATGTTGTATCTCCATTGTGCAGTTGAATAAGTTCTTTCAAATTTTGCATTTCCTTTAAATCACATTCGATTTAATTCAAATGCTTTTCTTTTTTTGACAACTCTAGCTGGTGTCCTGCTCTCAAATTTGTAATTTTCTAGAATAACACTGTAAAATTATACTTTGTGTGATGATGGGAATATTTTATATTTATTTTATAGAATTATGGTAGCCATTATTCACATGTGTGGTTAATGAGCCCTGGAGATATGGCTAGGGCAACCAAGGAAGGTAATTTTTAATTATATTAAATTGTAAATTTAAATTGTAAATAAAATTTATAGAACTAAATGTAGCTTGTGGCTGTCATGTTGGATAGGGCAGCTCTATAATCTCCAAAGACATGTTGGTGAGCAAAGTGTGAATAGTTGTAATGGAGTTGGGTTTAATAGATTATCTTTAAAAAAATGACTGTTATTTTTGCAATGTGCAGTCAGAATAGCTGCATTCTCAGTGCCTAGAAGGACCAGACTGAGGATCCAGTCCCATCACTCCCTTTTTTTACAGGTGGAAACTCAGTTCTGTTCATCCCTTATAGGCTAGGATGTGGACATTGACAACTTCCACCCTTTTGTCAATGGGTTTCTCATTGCCCCAGGCTCCCAAAGAATCTCAAGAAAATATACACTGATCATACATAGTTCTCATGGATGTCTTCTATTTAAAAGAAATTTTCAAGCATATTTGGCTTTAGTGTTTTGAATGAGTACCAACATCCCTGAGAAGTATCATATTACAGAATGATATAAAGAAAGCAGCACATTATCTGGCTGGAGATACCATGTAGAGAAAACCAGTGATACCAAGGAGATCTGACTGTTTCTGGACTGAAATGAGCCTTTATTACAGGTGGTTTTATTCTGGTGAAGTACATCGAGGACGCACTAGCAATGATACCCAATTCTTCCCTCCTTTTAGGCGTATCATAAATCTGTCTTCCTCTAGGTTGAGCCATATGTACAGCCTTGGGCAGTGAGTCGCGAATGAATTGATAGGTTTTGCAAGTTCATTATTGGTGTTTGCCTCCAAACTTCTTTCTTTCCCCAGAGATGAAATCTCCCTCAGTTTCAGTTCTTGAGTGAGGATGATTGAAAAATTGAACATGTCTCCCTCAAAGGGCATATACTATGAGTGAGAAGTATGCCTTTCTTGTTTTCAGCTACTGATAGGAGTATTTGTTGCCACAATATATGTAACCTATAATAGTGCATCTCCTATAAATCTCTTGAAAGAACAGTTCAATGTAGTGTGAGGAGAAAGCATAGACAGATACAATCTAGGAAAAAAGACAGGGCTTTTCAAAGGTGGTATCTGGGTTTCTTGAAACTTCTATCTCTATAGTTGGATTTTCACTCCTCGCCCTTTAAGTCAGGGCTCAGAAGGAGAAACCTGCACACTTGAAATCTATGAGTGGGGACAGACTTGTAAGCATATCATCACAAAGTCAAATACTTAAGCATGTCTCAATAAAAATAATACATATGCATTGTATACAGGCCATTATTAAGTTAGCTGCCAGGTAGAAACAACACAAATGCCTACCTTGTTATAACTTTGTTTATGTAAATAACATGTACATGTATCTTAATTTCCAAAGATATCAATGCTAATTTAGCCAATTGCCCAAACACAACAATGACAAGTAAGTTATTATATTAAAAACATTTTCAAAAATCTCTAAAGCAAGTGCTGATTGTTATTAATGAAGAAAAACTCATAACATTTATATATAAACAGAAAGAATTGCGTTTCAGACCTAACATTGTTAATGGTTTTTACTCATTTTGAAAGTCTTTTGCTTTTATTACAGGATCAGCTATGCTATAGGTCACAGGGTAAGATGAGTCTTGAACATGGTCTGAGACTTTTTTCAAGCCATACTGTGTACATAATTGGCAGATATATGATTGAGTTATATTTTAGAGATGGCAAATAATTTAAATTCCAAAGTATTATTCAGATGGTGAAATTTGTCTTTAGATAAGAAAAGTTGTACAGGAATCAGTCTCTACTTTCATAGGGATACAATTAGTGAGAGAAGGCTAACAGATTTGGGATAACTTTCTACCACTTTATATAATCCATCATTATACATTATAATATATGATAAAGAGGCATGGTTGTTATATAAATATATACAAGCACTGATAGCTGTGTAAGATCATGTGGACCTTACGCCTTAAGTTGGATACAGTACCTGAGGACAAAGGGAAGGCCAAGTAAGCAGGAGATTGGGGGCATAATAATGCAGGGAAGAGCACAGGTGGTGTGTGTTCTACTAAGATTAGAGGGTATGTAGTTGGGAGACATGACAAATATAGTAAAATGGATAGGGTAGGCAACTTTAGAGAGAACATTGAAAATCACACAGAGATTTGTTGGAGACAGTGTAAAGCTATGAAAGAAAGTAATTGTATCAGTTGAGGTGCTTTGAGCTGCAAGTAATAGAAAACTTGACTCATATGAATTTAACAAAGAGAAAAATGTACTCATGGCTTCACACAGATGTCTGAATGTAGTACCTGTGTTGACACTGTTCCCTTTGCCATTCTCCAACAACTCATTCTGAACTGGCTCTCCTCATGGTTACGAGATGACCGCTACAGTCCTAGCCATCACATCCAAACTCAACAATAATCGGATGACAAAAAGTTGGTCCTTGAATAAAATTTGTATTCTCTAAGGAGAGAGGAAGGAGTAAGAGCTATTGGCAATGTAGATCAGGTTTTACACACTTGATGCTTATAAACTTTAGGAACCATCTTTAACAAGATTACAAATTAAAATAAATGAATGTATGATTAAACAAATAAATGAACAAAAAAGTAAACATTAATAAAAAATAAAAGAGCTTCAGCTGAACAAATGAGAAAGAATAAAGCAAAAAAAGTAACTGCCTAGCACATCCCTATGAAATTTTTTTCTACATTTTCTTTGAAAGTGTCTTCATAAAATAATGATTTTGTATATCATTTTATATAATGGTGATAGAAAGTTAATTAAGCCTTTCCTCACTATGGTAAATAAAAACACTTTTCTAATTGTAATTTTTTTTTAAAGATTTATTTTATTTATGCATACAAGAACTGGGGTGTAGGCCAGAGGTGGGAGTGGGGGTGAGAGGATTCAGATCTACTGAAATACAATGCTGAGGGGAGCAGCAGTTGAGACAGGAGAGGTCTGCTGCGCCATGTGGGTCAGCTACCTGGCTAGGGATAGAAATTATGCTACAGTGGCTGGCGATAGATTGATAGTGCTTAGATTTTAACCCCTGTGCCACCAGGGAAGCCCTCTAATTGGAAGTTTAAAAAATTTGTTTCAATTTTTACAACTTGCTACTGGTAATGCTGTGTATTTAGGTGGTTTATAAAATTGAAGAAACTGCTATGATGTTTCATAAATGAGAGTTGTAACATCTCAGGGTATTTCAACTGGTCTTCTGTGATGATAATCTCAAATACTTTTTCATTTATGACATTTTTTAATGTTAGTATTTTATGTGAAATCATTAAAAAATTAAAATTATTTCTAATGTGTCTATATAATTTGAATTATTAAATTATCAAATAATCCACAAGTCTAATCATTTCCTTTATTCACAATTTATCTTTTTCTTAATGTATTACTTAAAAAAAATGTTCTGAGTGTAATCCCAGAGGATCCTAAACCTTACCATTTGCTTTTAGCCAGCATAAGTTTACCCCAAAGTGGACCACAAAAACATTCTACTAAGCCCAAACTAAATGTAGCTCCACATTAACTTCCTCTTAGCACACCAAGACTTCCCACAGACACCTTGCCACCATTCAATGTGGAGAGGGGAAGTGGTGAGAGGAAAGGAGGTGGAAAATGACAGTGGTTACACCCAATTGTGATTAAAATATCCTTACACACATATGGAACCTTGAAAGTGCGACATTTGCCTCTCTGTGGGTTTTAGACAGGAGCCCAACCAAGTGAGTGGCTCAGTAGCATAAATCTTAGTGGATTTATGGATTTTTAAGTCTACTTCTGGCTCCTGGGTAGATAATCATCAGTTTCTACTCTCACACATAAGGAAAATCAGAAATATTATGGAGTGATGAAGTGAAGAGAGCATGGGATCAGGAGTCCTAGGAACCAACACAGAGCAGGGTTTCAGGAGGAGCTAGATCTGGGTGTCCATGGGTATGAAATGTCCACGGGAAGCAGGAGACTATGGTGGTGAGCACTACCCTGTCTGGTGAGCAAACAGATGTAACAAATGAGCATGGGCTAAGTAAATGAGGAATCACAAATGATCAATGCTGGATCAACAGAATGATGGGCATTGCTGGTGGAGACAAAGACTTTGGGAGGGTCTGATTGCAGTTTTCTGTTATGGGGCACTGCATGACTTGGTTGAGCTGGTCAGGAGAGGTTGTGACCTGAAGCGAACTGAGTCCCTCACAGATGTTGAAGGGTGGGTTAATGCAACAAGAAGCTACTTATTCAGGGTTATTTCATCAAGTGTGGTAAAGCTGGAAGGAAACCCATTTTTCTCCCTGTTCTTTTCTTTACTTCAGACTGCCTCCCAAACAAAACCTTTAACTCATGCCGAGCATTCCAAGCTGGAAGAAGGCATTAATTCTTCCCTCAGAGAGTCTTCTTGGGAGGTGGCTACTTGAGTCTCAAGGTGGGTGGCTCCTCTTATTGATGATTTTTATCAGTTTTAGTGAATCAGTGTAGGTTGCTAAGAACATCCATAAAGCAGGGAAGGGAGGGAAACATCTATTGTATTAAATCTTTCTTTCTCATTTAAGTTTGCTCCCCCCTACCTCCCACAGGCAACTGGTATTGGTGCCAAAATATGCATTCTAGTGCCTTTAAGCAAAACTAGTTCTATTGCCAGGGAGAGCTCTGACATCAAACTTTCTGGTTTTCCTCCTGCACACCTATGTTTATAGCAGCACTGTTTACAATAGCTAAGCTTTGGAAACAGCCCAAATGCCCAAAAATAGATGACTGGATCAAGAAGATGTGGTACATATATACCATGGAATATTACTCAGCATTCAAAAAAGATAAACACATGCAATTTGCAGCAACATGGATGGCACTGGAAGGGATCATGCTCAGTGAAATAAGCCAAAAAGAAAAAGAAAAATACCGGATGGTCTCACTCATAGCAGGAATCTAGAAAACCTAAATAAGGGACCAGGAAAATGAATAACTATAAGAAAGTGAAAATCAAAATCAACAAAAAACTATGAACCAGAGACACTTTTTGGGGGGTGGGGGGCGGGAGGGGAGGGATTGGGGTCAGAATGGGGGGGTTGCAATTGTATGGGGAATATAAAAATAAAATTTATTATAAAAAAATACTTTATCAAATTTTCACCACGCAGAAGTTCAAGTATTTCAGTCATTGAACAGTTCAGAGATGATTTGAATGCTCTATCTTAAAGGAGCTATTCATTCATTCATTCATTCATTATTTCAACAAATACTTACCAAGGTGACAGACATTATACCTGACACCAAAGCAAGCAAAGTCACACACTGATGAAATAAATTCCAAATGTAAAATTGTAACACCTAAAGGAGAGGAACATACTTGACTGATAGTCAACTAATATACACATTTACAGCTGGTTCAATGTTAACATATTTAAGTGTATCCACACGGATTGTGGTAGATCACCACTTTGCTCAGGTGGCCATCATCTTTGCCTTCCCTCTGTTTATATAAATGCTGTTTCATTCATCAGGAGGTGAAGTCTTTCCCCTTCTTTGAATTGAACTGGCATTGCAACTTGCTTTCACCAAGAGAATTCTCTGAAGGGTTGTTATGAGACTTCTGATCTGAGGTCTATTTTTATCCTCTAGAAACCATAAAAAAATGCCCAATATCTTGAGGCCACGTGCTGTGATGAAATCGAGCCAGCCACGGGAGGGGCCACATGGTGAGAGTGAGATCCAGCCAGGTCCAAGACACACCAGGCATATGACTGAAGAAGCTATCTGGGACACTTCCACATAAAATAGAATAATCACCCATATGGAATTAAAAAAGATTGTAAAATTTTATTTATTAAGTTTGGGAAGTTTGTTACACAACAGTAGATAATTAAAACCCTAGTATATTTGCTGCGTTGAGCTCCCCAAGTGCCCCATCCCTTGAGACTCTTAGTCCCTCAAGTCCTGTCCAGCACTTCCAGGAATGCCTCACTCATGTGTTAGCACAAAAGTGTTAATTCCTGCCATATTAGGAATTCCCCAGAATTCATTCCAATTGGGTCTACATTCTGTTGGTCGATGTTTACATAGTATTAGAAAATGTTTCAAATGCCAAACCTTGAACATAGTAGTTGTGTTTGACCTAGTCAAAGATGAGGGAAGAATTCTGAGAAGGCTCTTGAGCTGAGATCTGAAGTGAGTGAAGTGGTTTATGTGGTGCTGAGGGGAGAGGCATGATCCCAGAGAAGATAGGCATATAATAGAGCTCTGTGGTGAGACAGAAGATGGCAAAAAAGGAACTGAAAAAGGCCCAGGGTGAATGGTGTCCAGAGAGGAAGAGAACTTTTAATGCTCCTCCTGGTTAGAACTGATTGAACTGAAGAATATCCTTTACTAGGCCAACTGTGACCTAGAAGATGGTTGTATGCTGCAAAGTGACTGGCCAACGCAGCCAATCTTCTCATTCACAGACTTCAAATCAAGGTGTATCAGGTGTGCTCTTGGTTGAGAGCAGGATAATAACGGTCATTGTGGCAGAGCGTGGCTGGGGCAAGGATGCCTCTGTGGGGCTGTGGCTTGACTCCAGAGTTGCTCACTGCAGGCAAGTTGGTGTGACCCACACAGAGTTTTTCTGTTTGTCCACACAAGTTTGCCAGAACAATATTTTATTATTTAATTAGTGTCAACATTAAAATATCCAAAGTTTTCAAAGAGAAAGCTCTCAAGAGGCTGCAGTGACAGGCTGATGGCAGGGGGATAGGGACAAGAAGACTCAAACATGTTGGTGACATTAATGTGATTGTCAGTAGCAACACCACTGCTATTTCTTAGGAAGCTGGGAGGGGGCTGCTCTGAAGAGAAGAGCAATACCTTTTAAAGTGTTGATTTTAAGCTGTTGTCAAGTGAAAAGTCTAGTAGGTGGTTGAAAATTCCATTAAGTTACGAAAGAAAGAAAAATGTACTCTGGATTTACTACGTGTTTCCTGTTCTAAGAATTTTCACATGTTAATTGTTAAATCCTCACCATAGTTCTGAGTTACTATTATTATTTCTCACTTTATATGAAGCAACTGAGTAACAGAGAAATCTGATAACTGGTCTAAAGTCACACAGCTAGTGACGTTCCATTCCAGCTGCCCTTGATGACTTTGCCACACTCTCTCCCAACTTAGACAGAGTTTTTCTTCTAAGGAAGTCAATATTTATCTAAGAAGGAAAAGTTTCATTTGCGAGTATCATACTAATTAATTAAAATTTTGTAAGGTGATTGCATACAATCAAAAACATACATTCCCAAATTAAATTACATTTACTTGTAAAAAGGTTCAAACTGGGCATGTGGCCATGTGGCACCTTTATTTTATGGTTTCTAATTAGGATTCTTTAATTTGCCATTCCCATCTTCAGTCATTCACTAAGCCTTAGGTCAAGGTGGTAGAGAGATGAATCATGAGCAATTATACCATGCCTTTAAAGCACTTCTTAAACATGATTAAAATTGTTAGCAATAGTGTATTAGTTAATTAATTAATACTAGCTTCATAATGTGAATCCCTGGTAATTTTCTTACACTGGTGGCTGAAAATAAGCTTCAAGCAGGTAACTCAGTTTACTTCACCTTAAAAATGTTTCTTTTTTGTATAGAACAGAAATGCATTTTCATTAATCAATTTAATATAAGGTGTGCATTCTTGCTGGACTGAAAATTGTTATCTTGTCTTTTTGAAGAAAATTATTGGATTTGTGTTTCAAGATTAATACCTGGCATTGTTCCCTTGTTCTGAAAACAGTTTTAAAAAGAGAGAGCATGTTACATTCCTGGACTCAGAGGTTGATTCCTGATTTCAAGCTTCATCCACATAAGATCTACTGCAAGAGAGATGGAAAATGTGTCCATGGAGACATAAAGGGCTTATCACTGGGGTAACTGATTTAGGATATAGTACAACTGCTTTCCTTGTTCATCACACCAGCATCTGATTTTCCAACTTCGCAAACAGAAGGGGGCTTGTGAGGAAGAAAAACACTTTCACTTTTGCTCATATCTTGGCCTTTACTGACTTTGCTGTAGGCATTTGGTGTTTGGGAGTGGCCACAGTGTGTGTGCAGTCAAGCTCTTCGACACCGTATCCTCTCCTGGCCATAGGGCCATCAGTAAACTTGGAAGAAATGACAGCCTGGAAAATACTGTAAGGTGAGAATGAATAATGAGGTATCCCCAACTATTCCCCAAAACTCACTGTTGACACCCTTGATCTGACACTGAGGAAACATCTATTTATTGGTGGCAAGACTGGTGTGCTTTGGGGTGCATTGAAGGCAAAGGATCTCTGTGCCTTTGACATACTAGTCAGCCCAGGACACTGAGTTGTTAAGTACCCTTTGGCAATTGACTCATGTTTCAAGGGAAAATTAATAAAATCTTTGTGAATTTGTGTAAATCAAATGTATAGACTTGACATAGATACAATTTGATCAATTCATATAACTTGGCCCACCCATCCTGAGAGCTGTGGGAATGAAAATGCCAAAGAGAAATCCTATTAAGATGTGTGTGCATGCATGTGTGTATGAGTGTTTAAGAACACTTACCCCAAATTTCTATGCAGTACTTCTATCAGAATCCCTTTCCTTTTGTATTCTAATGACAGTCACAGCCTGTCACTCCCACCCCCAGTTCCTCTCATTCCTGAAGGTCAATAGTGATTTCAGGTTCCAATTGAGGATGGCAATACAGGGGGCTGCTGAATTTACCTCTTCCCATAGATACTAAAGAATCTACAACTACAAAGGAACAATTCCCTCTGAAAAATACCCAAAAACGAATTGAGAGGCTCCTCTATGTTGGGTGAATGAGAAAAACAATCCACATGGAAACAGGGAGGAGAGGCTGAGATGCAATCTCACCATAACCCTACCCAACTGACATCTCACAGATACAGAGCATCATGAGAACTTACTATGAACATCTTCTTGCCAATATGTTGGATAGCCTAGAAGAACTGGGCAAATTCATAGAAGCATACAGCCTTCCAAGACAGAATTAGGAAGAAAGAGGAAACCTGAACAGGCCAATTACATGCAAGGAAGTAGAAATTGTAATCAAAAGTCTCCCATAAAAGAGGCTTTCAGGAACAGATATTTTGACAAGTAAGTCTATGTAACCTGCAAAGATGAACTAAAACGTATCTTTTTTGAGCTCTGCTAAAAAGTTGTGAAAGAGGGAATGATTCCAAGTATATTTTATGAGGTCAGCACTATTGACTTCAAAAGCAGGCAAGGATATCACAAAACTGAAATCTACAGATGATCTTCCTGATGAACATAGATGAGAAAATCCTCAATAAAGCTTAACAGACTGAATTCAACAATTCATTAAAAGAACCATACATCATGACCAAATGGGGTTTATTTCAGGGATGCCACGATATTTAAACACATGCAATGGATCAATAGAATTCACCACATCAAAAGGAAAGATAAAAATGATATGGATGCAGAAAAAGCATTTGAAAAGATTCACTATCCAAAAAAAAAATCTAAAAAAAATTGAGGTAACTTACCTCAACATAATAAAGACCACAAGTCACAAAACCAGTTATCAGTAACTTATTGCTCACTAAGTGTTCTTGGCCTCTAGGAAGCAATGAGGTCATGGAGACCTTCAATGTCAGCCATCTGGGGAGAAAGGACTTTTTGGTATTGGTTGGATAGCTGGCCCAGGGAAGGAGGCAGCATTTCTCTGTCTGTCTGTCTCTTTCTTTCTCTGAGAGTCTGCATTCCAGAAAGAAGGACTGTACTTTGTGACATGGTAACAAAGTAAAAGACAGAAGAGGGGACTCCTAGACCTGTGTAGGATGGACTTATAGACTAGACTATTACTAAGCAAAATTCTGCTATTAAACAAGGTCATCCATAAGGTACCTCTTAGAGGAAATTCCGTAAGTAGATGGGCTTTTTTGGAAAATGAATACAAAAGATTGTGAAAATTTTAGATATTCAGCTGGATGATTAGGTTGTGAAAAGATAGTGATTTTTTAAGTCCAAGGATTTTTTTTTTAAGTACTAGGGCTGCTATCACAAGAGTTTCCTTTCTCACCATAAATATCACTTCTTGCTGCTAGTTATTCTCAAGTGAAAGAGTCTTGCTTTTCTTTCACCTTCCATCTTGTCCATATTGTTAAGAGAACAGAATTGTCTCCCAAATTTTCCTTTTGCTTGTCCCACTGAATTCACAAGTCTGAAGATTGTAAAACAAAAAGGAAAGCAATAGGACCTGTTATATATTAATGTAGGATAGATAATCTGTACAAGGCACTTGGCATATACTACAGTCTTCTTTGCTGGTGATGTGACACACGAGTATTATTACCGCCATTTTATTGTTGAGAAAACTCGGGCACAGAAAGGCTGTTACTTGTCAAACTTAGGAAATGAGGAACTGACCAGGCATGGGGCCTAGAATTGTCTGGCTCCAGAATCTGCTATTTCTTTCACGGTACTTTCTTATGCTTCAATCCTGGGTGCTTTTTTTACATTCTCTTGGACAGATGTACAGATGTGCAAGTGGCATGGGGAGGCAGGAGGCGGTCCTAGGGAAATCTCGCCTCTTATCCTTTATCAGATTCTGCTTCCCCAGCCCCCAACCTCCAACAATTCCCCGCCTCTGAGTGAAGTCACAACAAGGGATTTGTCACTTGAGATCAAACCAGCGATCCATCCATCTCAGTTTCCTGCCTCTCGAGTTTGGCTGAGTCCTGACACTTGAGCAGGAGGATGCAGATTGCTGGGTATCCCCTAAGGCGAGCAAACAGCATTGCATAGGGTAAATGCCATGAAAACATCCTGGCTGACCCTAGACCCGTGCATGCCCCAAAGCAGCAGATTTAATGAAACCAGTGGCCAGGTGAGGTCACAGACCAAATTCCAGGCGTGTTTTGCCCATACGGTCTTGAAGGGTCTCTTGTATCTCTCAGTCAGATTTATGGACACATCTGAATCTCATTTGTAGAATTCCAGCCTCTCAGCTTTGATATACTCCTTTATAATATGTTTCTGCTGTGGCCCAAGAAGCAACTTGCATCCACCTTGAAATTAAGCTCACAGAAAAGAAAAATTTGAAACAACCTCTAACATTATTCGAGTAATATTTATAATGTTAGTGTTTTAGGGTACAGAGAGAGAAATGGTCATCTGTTTTTTAAATATTTTCTCATTTCCAGTGGAGTTGGTTTATAGCCACTGTCTTGCCTTTCATGTTATATTTAAATGAGTCTCCACTGCATTAAGCATGCTGACTGCTGCTGGGCCTAATGAGATCACATGCCCTCACCAGAGCTAACAATGGCTCACAAACAAGGTGGGTTAAAAAAAGCCATTTCAGTGGCCAGCCTGGCAGATCATGGAGTCCCAGAGGGCGCTAGGTCCTGGCTCTGGGAGCAACATTCTGGGAAGCCGCCTGAGCCAAGTGCCAAGTCAGATGGGTGGGGTGGGGGGCCTGGGCTTGCATGGTAATTGAAGCTATAAACAAGGGCCAGACCCAAATGCCCCAAAGCTGTGGGCATTGGAGAACCATGCCTCAGGTGACCAAGGAAACCAGGTCAGAGTTGCTCCCTGTATCTTCAGTGGGTCCCCAGCAACGGGCACCAGGCTGGACTGATTCTGTCCCAGGTTTTCCTCATGCATCTAGGGTACTTGCTGCTGATGCTGCCATGCTGGGATGTGAGGTTTTGCTTTTATTTGTAACTTTCCCTCTACTCTATTTTTCCTTCAAAGCATGTGAATTTTAGTTTTTTCCTTTCACATTTCTTCTATACTCATTGTTAAGTTTTTTTCTTTTTATTTGTAAGACTGAATTAAATCCAGCCTACAGGTGTTATGCAGAAATAATCAAATGAAGAGCAATTACCTCTTTCTTCTCCCCCCTTTGGCTTTTTCCACACATGTAAAATGTGGATCTCAGGTCATTAACTGAAACGTTTCTCAGATGACCATGGTCACAAAACAATGGCCAAACTTCAAGAGGGATCCTCTGCATGATTCAGTGTTCAGGCATTTCTCAGAGAGGGGGTCCCATGCACCCAGACTATCAGAGCAGTGGATCTGGAGTGTGAATGGAGTCCAGTCAGCCTGTGGGATGACAGGAAGGCAGGTCTGCAGTAGGAGTGCTGGTCAAGAGTTCAAGTTGATTACATTGACATTTTCTTTGGAGAGTAGCAAAGCACTGACATTAAAATATCCTCCCTGTTAATTAAAGGTTTGAATATAAGAGGGGTGAAGCACATTAATGAGCATCATGGCACCCTGGTTGCTGAATTAATGACTAAGGGGAGGCGTCCTGGGCTTATCTGCCATTAGGCATCTCTGAGCTGACAGGAGGAGCAAACTGTGGAAATGATTGAGTTTCTCAAGCAGCCTGTGTTATTTTAATTAGACTGGGATATTGAGAGAACATGGTGCATTGATAAACTGGAGAAATAATGAAGGTTGTTTCTTCTCTCATCTATTCCACCCCCCTTCAAATGAAGCAATTATTTCCCTGACCTCAGAAACTGCGTTTCAAAGAGGCCTGAAGACAGGCTTAGGCCTGTGAATTCTCTGTTGCCCAATTACTGACCTCAGGAGTCAGCATTCTGAAGATTAGAGTCACGGGGAGTTTGTTTCACAGACTCACTTCTAATAATATACCTTCCATGCAGTCACCATTAACCTACCTTCCCCCGTTAGCCAGTAAGGTATGTCTAGGGGCAAAATTGTTATCAGTTCTCAGGGGTCAGTTCCCTCTCTCTAATTAGATACAAAGGCATCTTAGGGAAAGTAATAAAAGGGCCTTGGGAGTGAATGCTGACAGAGAAGGAAGGCAAGGTGAGAAGTCAATCTAAGTCTTAGAGCCCACCGAACACACACATTTGGTGCTAAAAGAATCAGTGATCATATCTGATTCTCCAATATTTCAAAGTTTAGCTCTGATTTTTCTTGCAAGTTCTAGTTCCATAAGGTGGGCCAGTGTATTGATGCCTGATCTTATTTAAATTTTACTGAGGAATCTTCACACAGCTTTCCTTAGTAGTTGGACCACTTTGCACACCCACCAGCAGCGAGGAGAGTTCCTTTTTCTGAGATTTGTTGTTGCTAGTCTTTTTAATGCCAACATTTGTTGTTTCTAGTCTTTTTAATATGTGCCATTCTCACTGGTATAAGATGGTATCTCATTGTAGTTTTTTTTTTTTTTTTTAAATAATAAATTTTATTTTTATATTCCCCATACAATTGCAACCCCCCCTTTCTGATCCCAATCCCTCCCCTCCCGCCCCCACCCCCCCAAAAGTGTCTCTGTTTCATAGTTTTTTGTTGATTCTGATTTTCACTTTCTTATAGTTATTCATTTTCCTGGTCCCTTATTTAAGTTTTCTAGATTCCTGCTATGAGTGAGACCATCCGGTATTTTTCTTTTTCTTTTTGGCTTATTTCGCTGAGCATGATCCCTTCCAGCGCCATCCATGTTGCTGCAAATTGCATGTGCTTATCTTTTTTGAATGCTGAGTAATATTCCATGGTGTATATGTACCACATCTTCTTGATCCAGTCATCTATTTTTGGGCATTTGGGTTGTTTCCAAAGCTTAGCTATTGCAAACAGTGCTGCTATAAACATAGGGGTGCAGGTGTTCTTTGGAATTGATGTTTCTGTGTCCTTTGGGTAAATACCTAGGAGTGGAATTGCTGGATCATATGGAAGCTCTATGTTTAGTAGGTCCAGAAATCTCCACACAGCTCTCCATAGTGCTTGGACCAGTTTGTACTCCCACCAACAGTGCAGGAGAGTTCCTTTTTCTCCACACCCTCGCCAACATTTGTTGTTGCTAGTTTTTTTAATATGTGCCATTCTCACTGGTGTAAGATGGTATCTCATGGTAGTTTTGATTTGCATTTCCCTGATTTCATTGTAGTTTTGATTTACATTTCCCTCATTACCAGATGGTCTCTCTCATAGCAGGAATTTAGAAAACCTAAAGAAGGGACCAGGAAAAAGATTAATTATAATAAAGTGAAAATCAAAATCAACAAGCAACTATAAACTAGAGACACACTATGGGGGGAGGGGAGGGAGTAGGATGGAAACAAGGTGGGTAGGAATTGTATGGGGAGTATAGCCAATGCATACATTGTGCAAAAATGAAAATGATGTAAAAAATATATAAAATAATAAAAAAAAGATAAAAAATTTTTTCCTGGGTTACAAGCCTTAATCATTTAGTTGAATTAAATGAACACTTATTGAGAGTGATTGTGTGCCAAATGCTATGCTTAGGTGGATAGTCAGTCCTTCCAAAGGTGGATTCCCTGAGAAAACTGAACCCAAATACCCAAGGCATCCATAGCAGGTCATTAACAAACTCCTATACATTGTGCCATCCATGGAAGACTAAAAACACAGCCACTCCTTTTCTGTAGGGCTTATTTTCCTCAGGTAAATATCCTAACAAAGACTGCACCACAGGTACAACTGCTGCTCTGACACTATTTCATCAAGAAGATAGGTAGGTAGCGGCCTCCCCAGTGGCACAGTGGTTGAGCGCTGGGCTGTGAAGCTGCCTGCAGCCTCTGCAGCGCTGGTTTGATCCCCGGCCGCCGGTGAGGGTCCCACATGGCTTGCAGACCTCTCCTGCCATGCCCGTTGCTTCCCTCAGCAGTATATTTCATCGATCTGCCTGTTCTGTTCCCGCTCTGGCTCTGGTGAATTCTCTCACCCTCCCAGGCTTCTGACTGTACTCAGTGCTTGTATAAATAAATAAATACAAATAAATAAATAAATAAATAAACAAACAAACAAACAAATAAATCTTTAAAAAAAAAAGAAGATAGGTAGGTAGTTCAGCATGATGGGTTGTGGGAAATACTGGAAGAAGGGAGTGTGAGAGCTTTGCAGCGTGTAGAGGAAGGACAAATGTGGCCAGGGAGGGAAGGATGGGGAGGAAAAGCCTCCTTCAATCTTAAGAAAGAGTAGGAGTGAAACAGAGCTGAAGCAGGGCTAAGGTGAGACTATAGCCATCCAAAAGAACAATGGCCAATTGAGGACAGGTCACTCTCAATGGGTTCTCACCCTCACACAATTGTAAGACCACTCAGCCTCTGAGAATAACAACGATGGGGCATATTTAAAAAAAAAAAAAGGGAAACAAAGAGTTTCTAAGGCCACAAGTGGCCAGCTAGCTCACTCCACATAGTGTCCACAGTGTCCAAAATCCCAAACAAAAGGCTGCTCATCCAAGATGGTGCTGTCCCATCAACGAGGGCCTCAAGCTTGTGGCCAGGATCCAGTTCACTGCAGCTGGAGGTGCTCCCAGATAGGGCCACTGAGATGGCACCACAGCAACCCTCAGCAACAGTCTGGAGGCCAGGATGGACAGCACTGGATGCTGGGCCAGACAGTAATGGAGGCAGCAGCACTGAAAGCAGTGCCTGACAATCATACACTTTGTTAACAGCTCTCACAAATGACATGGACACAGAGTGCTGGTCACCTGGCTACAGCACTGGGCAGCACTGGCTGGTAGTGCTGGCCACCACTGGTCACTAGAAGGCAGCAGTGTCAGAAACACTGTTGTTGGCCTATACCACCAATAAACAGCTCTTTGAGACACCAGGCCCGGGGACTTTGACGCTCCTTTCAGACCATGTCAAAAGCAGGCCCGGCCTCTGTGATAGCATGAATGAAGGATGGATATTTAGTGTATTTGGTGTATTTACATGGCACATAGTAGATATTCAAAAAATTCTTGAATGAATTGATAAGAAAAGAAAGAAGTATGACTGGAATGAAGAGTTGTGGTTCTGAGTGGAAGGGGAAATGGGGATGGTGAGAAAGGGGTTGGGAATGAGGGTCAATAGGAACCTCGTCAGCAAACTTTGACAATTTAGCTTTTATCCTAAAGGGTAAAGGAGCTACTAAAGGGTGGGAAGCTGATTAGTCATGTATGGGAAGCAGGAGAAAGTATGTAAGTGCAGTTCTTCACTGGAAAGCAATGTTGAAACTAGCCTATGGCAAAAAGAATGATTTCAGGCTAGTGATCCATGCGGACATGGACATATTCCCTTCTCTTTGTGGGTTCTCTGTGTCTCTTCTTCTCTTTCTCCCTACCCCCAATATTTCTTACCACTGTGCTCTTTTCCCAGGGCCCTGATACTATCTGAAGGAAATATTCGGTCCTCAGTTCCTCTGCTTTGGGAGAAAGTCCCAGGTTCTTCACACTCAATCATCAAGCATTTTTAAAGCAATTCTTTCTTCTTATCTTCTCACTTTGGTATGTTTTTATGCTTAGGAAATTTATTTAACTTTGTGTGATTCTGCTCTTGTTCTCTCTCCATTTACTACTTTTTCAAATGTCTCAAATTGTTAACAACAGTTGTATTAGGACAGTGGAACTAGTGGGAACCTATCTCAAAGCTTACACTACTATAGGTAGGTAGTTTCATTTTATAATGAAAGCAATATTGCAAAGTGGTTTTATCTACAGTTTGGGACTTTGCTTTCTTTCAATAGTTAGGAATCACTTCTTGACACTTTTATAACATTCATACCACATTTCTCTCATCTTTTCATCCCAAGAGACTCAGAGACTTAGAAGACAGTTTTCAAACTGGGCCTGAGTAGTGGAGTTGATGTGGGATGTGAAGGGAGGGACTGAGGATGTCAGGTTCTGGGAACTCATACCCCTGCTTCAGACATATTGACTTGACATTGTTTAGGTGTGGCCCTCAGCATCAGATCCTGAGGGGTCAGGGGCTCCACCATGAGCAAAGATTGGGAACCCTGTTCCAGAGAGTTACTTGAGAATCAAGAAATAAACCTGCACTTAGACGGTCAGTTAATTTCAGCAAAAGAACAAAGAGTATACAATGGAGAAAGAAAAATCAATATATGGTTTTGGGAAAAGTGGACAGTGATTTGTCCAAGAATGAAACTGGA
This sequence comes from Talpa occidentalis, assembly GCF_014898055.3. Taxonomy (NCBI): domain Eukaryota; kingdom Metazoa; phylum Chordata; class Mammalia; order Eulipotyphla; family Talpidae; genus Talpa; species Talpa occidentalis. The sequence goes on from NW_023605083.1 coordinate 72,146,706, forward strand.
CCTCTATCTCACCCCATACACAAAAAATTAACTCAAATGGTAAAAGATGTGATTGAAACCCAAGGCCATAGAATACATGGAAGAAAATACACCAAACACACAAAAATATGCAAAACTTAGTTTCAGGGGTATCACATATGCAGAAGAGGCACCTAAGAAGGGAGCCATGTTTGAAGAATATGACCTGCAACTTTAAGATATGTTTTAAATCTTTTTCATGAATTACATTAATTTAAGTTTTTCAGCAATCCTATAAAGTAGTGACTATTATCACTATCATTTAGAAAATGACAAAAGTGAGTCCACTATTGTTAAATAACTGTCCTAATAAATACAAAGCTAGTAAGTGATATATCTTCTTAAATAATAAGAAATCTAATTCCTGGGCCCACACTACTTTTATCACTATGTATTCCTGCCTATCACTCTGAATGTGAAAAGCCTGATTTTTTTATGTATTCTTATATGAACAAGATTAGTAGTTGTTTAGAGCTTCTCTTTTTGCACCTAAGATAAAGAGTATACACAGAGGGTACTACAGTAAGTACTCTTGTAAATGTGTCATTAGCTTATTTTGTATATCCAAGTTATACAGAATAACTTGTTGAGTCAAAAGATAATCATATTTATAAATTTGATAAATCTAGCCAAATACTTTTCTGAAAGCTCATCAATTTATAGCCCCAAACAATATACAAGAGGTCTGGTTTCCATCTCTTCATCAACACTGTGATTTGAAGTGTTTTGATCTGTGCTAAATTAGTCAATGAAATGTGGTTTCTATGGTGATTTAATTAGCATTTCTCTTATAATGGGTGATAGTATTATTGTCTAATGTGTATTAGAACTATTTGTATATACTTTTGTGTGAACTAACTTTTCATATTGTTGCCAATGTTTTTATATTAGAATGTAAATGTGTGCATATTTGGTAACTGCACCAATCACTTCCAACAGCAGTTTACATATTGACAAAATTAGATTTTGTCTGTAAATATTTGCTAGTTTTTGTGTGTGGCCTTGTGGTGTTTGTTATACAGAATTTTTAGATTTTTATATGGTAGTTTTATATTTTTCTTGTTTTGTCTTATAATCTGAAAAATTATTCTCTACTTAAAGATTATGAAAATCATCTGCCATGCTATATTTAAAAATTTTAGGAATCATGTTGTGTTCCCCACTCTACCCTACATTCCAATGCAGAAAGCTTTGGCTGGAGGTGAGAGGTAACCCTGTCCCATTGGGCAGGACCCTCCTCACTTGGCCATGGTCCCCACCTTGCCCTTTGTGCTCACTGACATTCTAAGCAAAACCTCATAAGCTTATTACTCCCAAATTAGTGAGGTTAAAGGTAGAAGGTCTGAACTGATAAAAGAGTTGAGCTCTTTTCTCATAGCAGTTCATTTTCATATTTCTGTGCATTTTAAAATTGTAATGTGGTGCTTATAAAAATGGGAAACACAAGAGTTTCTTTTACTCCACATTCTTGTCAAAACTTTAGAGAAGTGTCTATCTAGTTCTTCCATACATTTTTGGTATGAGTTATTTGTTTTCTTTCATTGTGCTATATGAATTTTTTTGTAGATCTTGAATATTAGCCTCTTGTCAGATGTATGGTATAGAAATATTTTCTCTCACTCTGTAGGGTGTCATTTGTTTTAGTGATAGTTTTTTAGTTTGTTGTAGTCCCAATTTTTTATATTCTCTCTTGTTTCTCCTGCTGTTGGAGATGATTTCAAAAGACATCACTGAAGCAAAATACCATTAAGTACTTTGCCTATGTTTCCTTCTATGTATAATATTTTATATTTTCAGGTCTTATATCCAGTTAACTTATTTACCACATTACTACCACCAATTTCAGAGTGAAGTTATCCAGCAGAAAGATGTTCTATGTTTGCATTATGACTTTCCCTACTTTCAGAATATGGTTGTGTGCACTCAACTACCTGTGCCACCAGGGGAGGCCCAGTAATATGATTTTTAAAATCACTAAACATAGAGAAAATTGGACACATGAGAGTCAGCAGAAAAAAAATCAGTAAATCATATTTGTAGTAACTGAACTATGCCTAGATACAGTACATTAAACATATTTTAAACTTTTTAAACAAAATAAATGACAATATTGAAAATATGGCAAAGAACAAGAAAGCATGATACATTTTTATAGCAAGACCAACCAAAATTTATATAAATAAAATATAATATAATAATTAAAATGAAAACTATGTGGGCCAATAGCCAACTGGAGACAAACAACAAAACATTAATGAACTGCAAGATAAATGTGAAGAAATTACTCAAAAAATAGTGCAGAGAAATAAAAAGATAAATAATACAAAGGAGAATAAGAGATATGAAGGCTAGAGAAAGACGCTCCTATAAGTGTCTAATTGAGTATGCTGAAAGATAAAGAGAATTATGGTGAGGTAATATTAAAAAAGATAGTAGCTGAGAAGTTTTCTCAATTGAAGAAAAATATAATCTTTATATTCAGGAAGCTCAATGAATCATAACTGGGATTAAAATAAAATCTTATCTTAAAATAACCTAGTAAAACAACAGACCACCACAGACAAAATGATGCTCTTGAAAGCAATCAGTGAAAGGAAAAAAAAAAAGAGAGCAAAGATGGTTATTTAGAAAGGTGTGTTAACTAGATTCACAGCTAACTTCTCAATAGCAGCTGAACAAATCAGAAGAAATTGTAATACTATTCTTCAGTATAAAAAAGGAAAAAGTACCAGACAACTAAATATAAAATATAAAGTTAAATATAAAATTGAACATCTTGTGAAGCCATCTTTTAAGAATAAGACCAAAATACAATAGGCAAATAAAAATGCTTGCTATCATTTATTATTAAAGAAATGCAGATCAAAAGCATAATGAGATGCCACCTAATACAGGTGAAAATGGATTGCATCAAAAAGGCTAGTAACAAGCGTTGGCAAGGGAGAAAATTTCGGAGAAAAAGGAACACTAGGTTGTAGGTTGGCACAACCATTTTAGAACACGGTATGACTCTTACTCAAAAACTAAAAATAGAGCTACCATATGATCCATACATCTCATTTCTGGGTATCTAGCCAAAGAATATGAAATCATGAACTTACAGAGTTAGATGTATAGCAATGTCTATTTATAATAGTTAAGATAGGAAATCAGGGTAAGACAAAGGATTTGGTCACTTTACCTAAATGTGAAATATAAGAAACAAAACAGGTGAACAGACATAAAACAAAACAAAACAAATGGGCAAAATAAAAATAAAATAAAATAAAAAATAAACCAGTGGCCTTTGATAACAAACAGAACCAGAGAGGAAGAGAGCAGGGGGTGGGAGCAAGCACAGAGATGGCCCAATAGATGGTTGTGGGTGTTTTGTTAAATAATTAATATTAAATAAATTGCCAAAAAAAGAGTGAGGACAAAGGTAGACTTTTTAAGATAAAAAACAATCAACAAGCAAACAAAAACAAATCAAACAAACAAAAAACACAGAAGGAGTTTACTACCTAGAGTTCTTCATTAATGAAAGTCTAAACTTCAGGAAGAAGAGAAATGAGGCTAGAGGAGCACCAGAGACACAAGTAATGAATAAGTAATACAACATACCTGTGAGTAAATATAAACAAACACTGCCTATATAAACAACTGAAAGATCAAATTTATTTATTTTTTTCTTTTTCCACATTTTATTTAAATTTCATTTTTCATATTCCCCATACAATTACGACCCCCTTATTTTGACCCCCAATCCCTCCTTTCCCCGCCCCCCACCCCCCATAGAGTGTCTCTGGTTCATAGTTGTTTGTTGATTTTGATATTTTCTTCCTTATAGTTATTCTTTTTCCTGGTCCCTTATTTAAGTTTTCTAGGTTCCTGCTATGAGTGAGACCATCCAGTATTTTTCTTTTTCTTTCTGGCTTATTTCGCTGAGCATGATCCCTTCCAGCGCCATCCATGTTGCTGCAAATTGCATGTGTTTATCTTTTTTGAATGCTGAGCAATATTCCATGGTGTATATGTACCACATCTTCTTGATCCAGTCATCTATTTTTGGGCATTTGGGTTGTAAACAGGGCTGCTATAAACATAGGGGTGCAAGTGCTCTTTGGAATTGATGTTTCTATGTCCTTTGGGTAAATACCTAGGAGTGGAATTGCTGGATCACTATGAAAGATCAAATTTATAAGTGTAAGAATCAGTATAGAAATAAAATCCTTAGGGGCCTCCCTAGTGGTACAAGGGATTAAGATGCAAACTATGAAACTGTCCGCAGCTGCTGCAGCACACATTCTATCCCCAGCCAGGGAGCTACCCACATGGTGCAGCAGACCTCTCTGACTCACCCGCTGCTCCCCTCAGCAGTGTACTTCAGTCAGTCTGCCTGTTCTGTTTCCAACTCTGTCTCTGGTGAATCCTCTCATCCCCTACACCTCTGGCCTGTACCCCAGTTCTTGTATGCTAAATAAATATTTTTTTTTTAAAAAGAAAGAAAACCCTTAAATGCATACCTTGTAAATCAGAAGATGTGTGTTCAGTGTTTTAGTGTTCTAAAGTTTGTATGCCTTTCAAAATGAAGGTAAAATTATTGATAACCCTATACTTTTTTAAAGTTAAATAAAGCATTTTTGGGATGTAACTGAGAGAGGAAACATAAATAGTGTGATTTTTTAATAAAAAGAGGAATAAAGTGGAATGAGTGGGGAAAACAACTTATTTCAAAAGGGACTAAAGCAAGGTGGAACATTAAACATTTGGATGAAAAGAAAATACAACACAAGGTGGTAAAAATTAATTCCAGATGTATTATTATTATTATTATTTTTAAAAGATTTATTTATTTATTTATACAAGCACTGGGTACAGTCAGAAGTGCGGGAGGGTGAGAGAATTCACCAGAGCTAGAGTGGAGAGCAGAACAGGCAGACTGACAAAATACACTGTTGAGGGGAGCAGTGGGCGGCAGGAGAGGTCTGCGTGCCATGTGGGACCCTCGCCCTGTGGCCCGGGATCGAACCGGTGCTTCAGAGGCTGTGGGCAGCCCAGCGCTCAACTGCAGCACCACCGGAGAAACCCCACAGATGTATTATTAATCAAAGCTAAAATTTATAGTTAAGACAAATCACACTGGATTTATAAATGCTAGTGCAGCAAATTCAGAAATGGCCCATTTACAAGTCCAAATAAGATGTACAGGATTGAAAGTAAAAAGAATGGAAGAAAATATGCTAGAGAAATGCAAACTGAAAACAGGTCAATATTACATAAATTCTACTTTAAGGCAAATGACGCTCTGGAGATCATTGCGTAATACCTACTGAGAAAAATCTTTAAAATTTGATAAAAATAGAGAAACAGCCAAGTCAACCATCATAATGGCAGATCTTCAAACTATTCTGTCAGATATTTGTAGACAAGGCAGAAAATCACTCAGTACTTGTACAGATTAACCAGATCGAATGAAATACCTATGGAACACTTCCATATCCAGTGGAAAAAATACAGAGGCTTTATGAAAACTGACCTTGTTCTTACACATAAGGCAATCCCCATGAAATCAAGAATGAGTGTCATTTAGACCACATTATTAAACAGAATACAATTAAGAATTCATAACAAAAAGATAACCAAGAAACTTAAAAATATACTCTAAAACCTCTTATAAATCAAATAAACCAAAAAAAAAAAATTCGGAAAATTATGTGAAACTGACATTTCATGAAATTGTTGCTTATGGAAATTTGTGGATTGTTGCTTTTTATTTCTAGCTGGTGATGCCATGTGGAAATGGGCACCCTGCAATGCCAGGCCTTCTGATTTTTTTCAAAGGATGCTGAGAACTTGCAATTTTTAATGGGAAATTTTGCAGCAATGTATATATTTTTTCCCTCTCCCCTTGTAGAGATGCTGGCAGACCCACAGGTGCCTTGTTTGCAGTTCCTGGTGTGGAAGTGGAAAAATCATTGAAGGTTTGTCAAACTGGAGCATGATGTGATGACACTGGTTTGATTGAAAGCACTCAAGGGCTAATAATAACACACACACATCATTACATGTACATATATAATTGCACATGTAAGTCTGTTATAACATATTTTATATAAAATTATATAATACATCTTTAATTTATGTAATAATGATTTAAAAATTCAGCAGACCATTAAAAAGGCAAGTTGCATTTATTTGGGATCAAAGAATTGCAATTTGGGGCACTCAGATTCAGTTAAAAAACTTGAAGAATGTCCCAAGGAAGGACAAAGTTAGGGTTTCTTTTTTTTTTTTTTTTTTTTATAGAGGCTGCTTTATTTATTTGTTTGCTGGTTTGTTTGTTTGTTTGTTTTGTTTATACAAGCACTGGGTACAGTCAGAAGCGCGGGAGGGTGAGAGAATTCACCAGAGCCAGAGCGGGGAGCAGAGCAGGCAGAAGGACCGAAGTACACTGCTGAGGGGAGCAGCGGGCGGCAGGAGAGGTCTGCACGCCATGTGGGACCCTCCTCCGGTGGCCGGGGAGAAGCCGGGGATTGAACCGGCAGCGCAGAGGCCGCGGGCAGCTTCGCAACCCAGCGCTCAACCGCTGCGCCACCGGGGAGGCCCCAAAGTTAGGGTTTCTTTTTTTTTCAAAGATTTATTTTATTTATTTATGCATACAAGCAAGAAGTAGGGTCTAAGCCAGAGGTTTGGGGGGTTGGTGAGAGGATTCACCAGAGACAGAGTGGGGAACAGACAGGCAGACTGACTGAAATACACTGCTGAGGGGAGCAGCAGCAAGACAGGAGAGGTTGGCTGCGCCATGTGGATTAGCTCCCTGGCTGGGGATTGAACTCATGCTGCAGTGCCTGGTAATAGCTTGATAGCACTGAGATTTAACCCCCATGCCATGTGGGAGGCCTAAATTAGGGTTTCTTATAGGAGGAAAAAGAAGCTGAGGCAAGTGGTTAAAGAAAAGAGTTGATTCGTTTTAAGAAGGGTAAACTACTCTTGAATTTATCTGATTGGTTACTGATTCTTCAGAAAAGATGAAAAGGGAACTTATTGATTTTATCTTTGGCTAAATGTCCATAATTATCAAATCTCAAGATCCAGATGACTTCTCAAACAATTTTTTGGTGGTTTCTTTTTTTTTTTTTTTTTTAAAATATTAAATTTTATTTTTATATTCCCCATACATTGCAAACGCCCCATTCTGACCCCAATCCTTCCCCTCCCGCCCCCCACCCCCCAAAAAGTGTCTCTGGTTCATAGTTTTTGTTGATTTTGATTTTCACTTTCTTATATTCATTTTCCTGGTCTTATTTAAGTTTCTAGATTCCTGCTATGAGTGAGACCATCCGGTATTTTTTCTTTTCTTTTTGGCTTATTTCGCTGAGCATGATCCCTTCCAGTGCCATCCATGTTGCTGCAAATTGCATGTGTTTATCTTTTTTGAATGCTGAGTAATATTCCATGGTATATATGTACCACATCTTCTTGATCCAGTCATCTATTTTTGGGCATTTGGGTTGTTTCCAAAGCTTAGCTATTGTAAACAGTGCTGCTATAAACATAGGAGTGCAGGTGCTCTTTGGAATTGATGTTTCTGTGTCCTTTGGATAAATACCTAGGAGTGGAATTGCTGGATCATATGGAAGCTCTATGTTTAGTAGGTCCAGAAATCTCCACACAGCTCTCCATAGTGGTTGGACCAGTTTGCACTCCCACCAACAGTGACAAGAGTTCCTTTTTCTCCACATCCTCGCCAACATTTTGTTGTTGCTAGTTTTTTTTAATATGTGCCATTCTCACTGGTGTGAGATGGTATCTCATGGTAGTTTTGATTTGCATTTCCCTGATTACAAGTGATGTTGAACATTTTTTCATATGTCTGTTGGCCATTTGCATTTCCTTCAGAGAGTTTCTTTTAGCTCTTCTGCCCTTTTTTGACTGGATTATTTTCTTTGTTGTTGCTGAGTCTCATCAGCTCTTTGCAGATTTTTGTGATCAGTCCTTTATCATAGTGTTGGGTGCAAAAATGTTCTCCCAGTTGGTGGGGTTTCTTGTTTTTTGTTATTGTCTCTTTTGCTGTGCAGAAGCTCTTTAATTGGATGTAGTCCCAGCTTTTATCTTCTCTTCACTATCACTGCTTTGGGTGATGTGTCTGTAAAGATGTCTTTTGATGTGCAAATCCCATAGTGTTTCGCCTATAATTTTCTTCTATGTATTTTATGGTTTCAGGTCTTATGTCTAGTTCTTTAATCCATTTTGAGTTGATTTTGTGTATGGTGTGAGGTAGTGGTCAAGCTTCATTCTTTGCATGTAGCGACCCAGTTTTCCCAGCACCATTTTTGAACAAACTTTCTTTGCTCCAATGCATAGTCTTCGCTCCTTTGTCAAAGATTAGTTGACCATAAATCTGTGGGTTTATTTCTGGATTTTCCTATTCGATTCCATTGGTCTGTATGTCTTTCTTGTTCCAATACCATGCAGTTTTGATGATTATGGCTTTGTAGTATAGTTTGAAAGTCTGGGAGTGTGATGCTCCATTTCCTTCTTTTTTTTTCAGTAGAGCTTTGGCTATTCGGGGTTTTTGGTGATTCCATATGAATTTCATCAATAATTGTTCTATTTCTTTGAAGAATGCCATTGAGATTTGATTGAATAGCATTGAATTGGTATATTGCTTTTTGGTAGGATGGCCATTTTATAATGTTTATTCTTCCAATCCATGAGCAGGGGATGTCTTTCCATTTCTTTGTGTCTTCTTCTATTTCTTTTAACAGTGTTTTTATAGTTTTCTTTGTATAGGTCCTTTACCTCTTTTGTTAGATTTATTCCCAAATATTTGATTTTTTTTGTTTCGATAATAAAAGGGGTGGTTTTTTTGATTTCTTCTTCTTCAGATTATTGTTTGTGTATAGGAAGGCTACTGACTTTTGCGTGTTGATTTTGTATCCTGCCACTTACTGAATTGATTGATGAGTTGAATTAGTTTTTCTGTGGAGATTTTGGGGTTCTCTATGTATATTATCATATCATCTGCAAATAGTGATAGTTTGACTTCTTCTTTTCCTATTTGGATTCTTGGATGTCTTTCTCTTGTCTTATTGCTCTGGCTAGGACTTCCAGTATTATATTGAAAGCAGTGGTGAGAGTGGACATCCTTGTCTTGTTCCAGATCTTAATGGAATTGCTTTCAGCTTTTCACCATTGAGAATGATACTGGCTGTTGGCTTGTCATAGATGGCCTTTATGATGTTGAGGTATGTTCCTTGTATCCCAAGAATTTCAAGGGCTTTTATCATGAATGGGTGTTGCACTTTGTCGAAAGCTTTCTCAGCATCTATTGATATTATCATATGGTTTTTATATTTCTTTTTGTTGATGTGTTGGATAACGTTGATTGATTTTCGGATGTTAAACCATCCTTGTGCCCCTGGAATGAATCCAACTTGGTCGTGGGTGAATTATCTTATGGATACATTGTTGGATTCTGATAGCTAAATTTTATTGAGGATTTTTGCATCAGTGTTCATTAGGGAGATTGGCCTATAGTTTCCTTTTTTGTGTTGTCCTTATTCGGTTTTGGTATTAGTGTAATATTGGCTTCATAGAACGTGTTTGGTATTGTCCCTTCCTTCTCAATTTTTTGGAAGAGTTTGTGAAGGATAGGCACTAATTCGTCTCTGAATGTTTGGGTAGAATTCATTTGTAAATCCATCAGGTCCTGGGCTTTTGTTTTTGGGGAGGTTTTTAATTACCATTTCAATTTCGCTGCTTGTAATTGGTCTGTTTAGGTGTTCTATTTCTCTTTATCTAGCTTTGGGTGATTGTAGAGTTGTAGGAATTTGTCCATCTCCTCTAGATTGTTGAACTTGTTTCCATATAACTGTTCATAGTAGTTACTGATTATTCTTTTGATTTCTGCTGTGTCCGTTGTGATTTCTCCTCTTTCATTTATGATTCTGTGTATTTGTGCTTTCTCCCTTTTTCCTTTGTGAGCCTGGCTAGGGGTTTGTCTATTTTATTTATTTTTTCAAAGAACCAGCTCTTGGTTTCATTGATCTTTGGATTGTTTTTTTAGTTTCAATTTCATTTATTTCTGCTTTGTTTTTTATTATTTCTTTTCTTCTACTGGTTCTGGGGTTTTTTTGTTGTTCTTTTTCTAGATCTTTGAGCTTCGAGATTAGGTTGTTTCTTTGAGTTCTTTCTTGTTTTTTGATGTGAGCTTCTATTGCTATATATTTTCCTCTTATTACTGCTTTTGCTGCATCCCATACATTTAGGATATTGGTGTCCTCCTTGTCATTCAATTCAAAGAATTTTTTAATTTCTTCTTTGATCTCCTCGTTAGTCCAGTGGTCTTCCAGTAGTGTGGCTTTTAATCTCCATGAGGTAGGATAGTTCCTTGCCTTTTTTTATGATTTATTTCTAGTTTGATGCCTTCGTGGTCAGAAAAGATGGTTGGTATGATTTCAATCTTGGTGTATCTGTTGATGTTTGTCTTGTGCCCCAGTATGTGATCGATCCTGGAGAATGATAGTGTGCGCTTGAGAAAAATGTGTACTCCGTTTTTTTTGGTTTAGTGTTCTATAGATGTCTGTTAAGCCCAAATGCTCTAGGTCCTTATTTAGAGCTTTAGTTTCTTTACTTATTTTTTGTCTTGTTGATCTATCCATTGTTGATAGTGGTGTGTTGAAGTCTCCACTACATATGTGTTTTCTCTGATGTCTGTTTTCAGAGAGGACAACAGTTGTCTGATATATTTTGGTGCTCTTTCGTTTGGTGAGTATATGTTAATGAGTGTTATTTCTTCTTGAAGTATTGTCCCTTAATCATAATGTAGTGACCATTGGGGTCTCTTTTTATTTTTTTGAGTTTGAAGTCTGTTTTATCTGATATAAGTATAGCTGTTCCTGCTTTCTTTTTTGGCCCATTTGCTTGTAGGATTGTTTTCCATCCTTTGACTTGAGCCTATTTTTATCTTTGTAGCTAAATGTGTTTCCTGGAGACAGCAAAAGGTTGGGTTTTGTTCTTAATCCAGGCTGCAACTCTGTGTCTTTTTATTGAAGAGTTTAGTCCATTTACATTTAGAGTTAATATTGATATGTTAGCATCTGTATTTGCCATTATGTTTGTCTTTCCTTTGATTT
>NW_023605083.1:73493652-73515279 GCF_014898055.3 Talpa occidentalis
TTCCTCCAATTATGTTTTATTGATCTCCTCTTCTCTAAATTGCTTTGATCCTTTACTTGCTATGTAATTTACCCCCAAATATGTGTTCCCCTGTGAAGTCTCCATTATTCTACATTTGATGATCTCATCTCTGAAAGCAAACTTCTTCAGGATTATTCCTTGCATTCTACTGATCTCCCCTTACTGAGCAGAGGGTCCTATACATGGGAAATGTTAAGTAAGTCAATCAAATCAGTCTTTCCCAGACATTTACTTCTTCCTTTTTTCCTTTAGCTTTTGATTAAATATATGTTAATTGAAAGCATAACAGTTTTATATTCAGAGTAGATCACCATAGAGCTAAATTAGATCAGCTGGGAGCCACAGGCTGAAAGCTATTTAAATGCAACAATGCACAAGTGGTAGTAAAATGCAAACTTCATGGTACCTCTAAATTATGCATTATGACAATCTTTCCCAATGGCCAATAGGTTGTACACCTGCCAAGAAGCAGAGAAAAATGTATTTAATGATGACAAAATGAATTATATTTTGACAGAGGAATAAACAGTTTTAAAATATGATGGCAACAGGCAGACATAAACAGCTTGCAAATTTTCACATATCTTGGCCTACAGTTGGAGTTTTTTGTGATGTTAGAAGGGATTAGCCAGGCACATTTCTTAGTATTCGGATTACAATGCAGAGGCAACCAAATATTTGTTAAAATCTGTCATCAGGGAAACCCAGGCTTTTTAGTCTTCTAGCTAGGAAGAACTCCGAGTTCTGTACAATGAGTAACCTAGATACAGGAGCGACCAAAATATCTGAATTTGAAGTGATTCACATGGTTAAGAAAAACTCAGTACATACTTTCAAATCAATCACTTTTAAAAGGAAATGTAAAATGTACAAAAGTTCATTGCATTTTAAGTTTAAAACTAGTCAATTTCAATAATGAAAAAGAACTGCGAAATTTCATGCAGAGCAGTTTGCAGAGTGCTCTTGAAGTTCTTGAAGGAGACTCCTTTGTGGATGTGATAGAACATACCATCTTACAACTAATTTATTATATAAATGCCTAAAAAATCTCCCAGATTTGGGTGAAATAGATATCAGAATACCTAACATCCTCATTAATGGTCACAATAGATTTTTGTTTGTTTGTTTATAAACATTTGGAAATTTATTTAAAAAAAATTACCATGAACTCTATTATAGTTACAGGCCCTCCAGGTTCTCCACAATGATGCTAAGCTGCTCAAGAGAGGTTCCCATTGTTTAGTCTTAAATAACCATTTTTAAAGGAAGGAAAAAGAAAAAAACACAAAACTTGGCATACTACCATTAACTTCATAAATGGTGAAAAATACTAACGTACAGACAAGAAATAAACATAATGTTATGGTCAACATTATAAGTTTAAAAAATTTTCTGGTTTAAAAACTAAGTCTGGTAGTCAATGCAGCTCTGAGGGTCTCCGTGTCTAGTAGGACCGGCCTCTGAGCTCCTGATGGTGGTCTCCTTTTTACATTTCTCCAGGTCTTTCATGTGGGCCTCGTCTCCCTCCCATCTATCCATAAAAGGTCTGGGGGTTCCCCGGGCTACCTGGTCTTCTTCCACAAAGGCCACCTGGATCCATGCCTTAGCCTTCAAGGAAGCCACCTCTGTGTCCCTCGAGAACACCTCTGAACATTCCACTGGGAAAGCCACAGTCCAAGAGGCCATCTTTCCCTTCTTGCATGCCACCGGGGCTTCTTCTTCCATGGTCACCACCTGTGGGCAAAGGGTGGTGGGAGAAAGCATTGGGCATGTTATATTCTGTTCTCCAGGTGAAGTCTCGTGTTGGGGCACTGCCAGTCTCCAGCTCAGTGTTGAATGTTTCCTTCGCAGCATGGGGAAGGAAACTCTTGGGGTGGGGGTGTCTCCCTGTCTCTGTCTCCTCCTCTGCTGCCCATGTGACCCATGGGTCTCCCATGATCTCCTGGGTCCCCTGAACCTCCACAGAAATGTGTGGCATGCTTCTGCCCTCATGGAGTGGCACCCCACCCCATAGGCTGTTCATTGGAGACTTTTTCTGAACAAGAGAAACTTAGAGTTTGCTCCCTTGAAAATCTTTTCTTTGAACCCCTTCACACAGCCCCAGCAGTCAGTGGGTCTTCATGGGACAAGGTGACACCGCCTTTGGGCTTTCCTGTTTCCTTGTCCAGGTAGATATGGATCATGGCCTGTCCTGGTCTCTAAAAAACTCTCCTGGAGCATCTGGAGTTACACCATAATGTAATCCTTGAGCATAAATCATGCTGTAGTCAGTATTCATCTGAATCTAATGGTGGGCCTAGACCAAGAGCTGGTCCTTTGCCCGAGGGTCCCCCAGCCTTATTGAAGCCACCTCACTCTCCAAAGTCCATTCCACCACATCTGCTTTCCACCCACATCTGCTTTTGTCTCCACAACCAAATCCCCCTATTCTACCTCTGTTAGGGCCACTCATACTCTGGTTCTCTCCTGGTTCTCATGCAGCTGCTGCTCTGTTGGCTATATTGACATGGAGCCTAGCTGTAGGATGTAATTTAGGGGGTGGGGAGGTAACTACTGGGTGGTTGCTGCCCATAGCTGCTTTACTGAACATATTCTGCTGGCCATAGTTCTGCTGATAATAACTGCTGTGATCATAACTAGTTGGCTGTTAGAAGAGTAGCTGGTAGCAGGATAGGAAGGTGGTACAGTGACTGGGATAGCTCCCAGATACTGGGAATAGCTGTAGTTAATCTGTCATATACTAGGCTGGGCTGGTTGTAACCCCCGGTGCTACACTGAGATTGACTAGTCTCAGTCAACTTGTTACCACCCTGTGGTCTTGCAGGTGCAGTGGCCGTGGGTTGTTACCCAGTGGCTGGGTAAGAAGGATGAGTTCTGTAAGCAGGCTGAGCTGGGTGTAGTGACTGTAGCAGTGGTGGTATCATAAGGACCAGTGCCATACCTCTGGGCATGCTGAATTTAAGCCCTGGGGGTGCAGTTGTAATAGCACAGCTGTTGGGAGGCTGTTAATAGGAAGTTGCATATATAGTCTGGCCATCAGTTTCAGTACCTGAGTTGGTACAGCCAACATTAGTGGGGTGTCCATAGGTTCCATAATTTTGCTGCCCATCTGCCTGGGTGGTCTGTGCAGACCCTTGAGTGGGCCCTACTGGGCTGCCACCTGGCTGTAGGTACTATAACCCATGGATGCCATTTTCTCTGTTTCCTTTCTGTTCTCCCTCTTGCTTTCCTCTAGGCACCACACTGCCATTTACAATAGTTTTTTTTTTTTTTTAATTTTACTACGATTTTTGTTGAAGGACAATTTCAAGTAATGACATGCACAATGATTTTTTTTTAAGATTTATTTATTTATTTATGCATACAAGAACTGTGGTACAGGCCAGCTGTGTGGGCAGTGAGAGGATTCACCAGAAGCAGAGCCGGGTTGCAGAACAGGCAGACTAAGTAAAGTGCTCTGCTGAGGAGAGTGGGGGAGTCAGGAGAGGTTTGCTGTGCCATGTGGGTTTCTCTCTGGGATCGAACTCATGCTGCAGTGGCTGCAGACAGATTCATATGTTGGGTCTTAACCCCTTGCGCCACCAGGGAGGCCCCACAATAAAGTTTTTTAAAAAAAGATATTCATCATCTTATTACAAACACAATATGTTTATTCTGGAGCAAGGCCATTAATTAAGTACTTGAAACAGACAGGAAGATGCTGCTGTGCAAGGACATTCCTGAGTAGTTATAGGCATGCAAATGCCTGACTAAAGCATATGTTAACCGGCATTGAAAAGCTTTATTTACATAATAAAATAATAAGAATATGACGTCAAAGAAACCCTGTCAGAAGCTAGTAACAGAAGTTTCTAATCAGTCCCTTAGGTTGTATGTATGTGATTTCCCATTATCCTGACTTCTCTGCAAGGCATTTACACCAGTCAGCAGCATGAGGATATGGTCCATCCCTTAAACTTGACAAGCAGCTCTGTAACAGTTATCTTTTATTCTGTGTTTTGGTCCCAAAACAAGAGGATATAATTACCTGTGTAGACACCCAGTTTCTCTTCTAAACACATTTAACATTGTGAATGAGGGAAGTGAGGGGTAAAGAGAAAAATGGTTCCTTACTAAAGGATTCTTCCTGGCTCAAGAAGGGTCACTTTGTAAGAAACTCTGCAATGACAGCCACAATGAAGACCACACACTTAAGACCCTCACAGCAGATGTTGTCACAGGTCCAGTGACCTTAGAGCAAGGAAGTGAGGGTGGTGAAAAAAGGAGAAAGAGAAGAAAGACTGAGGGAGAATAAAGAAGGTGGAGAGAAAGAGAGAAAGAAATTCTGATTATGTATTACATATACATTCACAGATAATTTTTTTCTGCCATAAACTTTTTAGGGGTAGAAACAGCAAAATGGGATATGATACACAGATAAGCGTGTGCATGCATGAGTGTATATATATACACACACACAGTTTTATAAAATGTAAAATGTCCTTCATATGTTAAGTATTATCAATTAGTTATATTTCACTCCCACTGCATTTCTTCTGTCTTTCCTATCTCCTCAAAGGTGGTGAAACTGAACTATATTCTCACCCCACTTCTTCACTCACACTCCACTCTCAATGACAGGTTAACCCCACTCCTCACTGAATGTGTCAGTAAACTTTCACTTTAACTTGCTACACTACCCAAACTGTGAGTCCAAAGAATCTTTCTGGGCTTCCAAGGAGTGCATGTGCTTCCTTATCACCATGTTGACCTAGGAGAGAGGATAGCAGGGCTCTGACTCCATGTTGCACCCCTTCATTCACATAGCACCTGTGTCGGCACCCCTTTAGCTCAAGTTGACCCTGTCACTGACCCTGACGCTAGTTTGAAGTTGTGAAGCACAGATTGATCTTCCAGGCCCCATTCACCCTCCCTCCTCTTTTTCTAACCCCTATCTTAGGGTAATAGGCCTGATCCCTTGTCTGGGCTTGCAAGGCACTGCTCCCAGGAAAGAAGCATGTCCATAACCCATGCTTCTGTGATGGGCCCCCAAGTCCCTCTTCATGTTTTTGGGTTTGCTTCTAGCAGAAAACCTATTGTTGTCTGTCCAGTGGGGCACTTTCTTCAGCTAAAGAGTCCTGTCTGGTCCTACCTGTGGTGCATGGCAGCCATTGACTGTAGGAGGTGGAATGCAAAATTTCATTCTCTTTGCAGAACCTTGAGACAACTCCGGCTTCAGACCTCCTAGAGGGGATGTCTGTGGTGTTCAGCTGCTCAACTTCTCTCTCTCATTCCTATCTCAGACCCTTTCTTTCCTCAGATGTTGATCTCAACATCACTCACTAATTAATCTCCTGCAGGTCAGTCTCCTTAGGTCATCCATTCTGCCCATATGAAATGACCTTGACAGTCAAGCTCCTGAAATGACACCTCTGTTTATAGGAATTTCTGTTTGGAGCTACATGGATTATCTTGCTGAATTCTGCCCAACTAGCTAACCACCATCTTTCCAAGTATTTCCTGAAATAAGCCTGAGTTCTGCTACTTTAAATATGTGCAGAAAAGTAAATTTATTGAGGGTTCATGTACAAGCTTATTGAACCTTTCCCCTGTATAAAAGCACAAATTTTATTCTTTTCTATGGCTGAGAGTCCTTGATACTGTATTAGAGCTATTTTCTCTCTGTTATTTTGTCCCAGTTTTTACCCCACTTAGAACCTGCTGCTTTAGTGGAGAGACAATAAGTCCCATTTCCACTGACTTTTCACTGTTCCTGCTCAGCACGGCTGTTCTGATTATAAAACATACTCTGAGTTTAGGGGATGCAAGATAAAATGCCTAATGGAGAGAAAGAGTAAAACGAATTACATAATAGTAAAACTGGGTTGACCACACATTTTTTCAATAATGATCTTTTCAATAATTATCTACAAGCTCAATGAGATCTTGTAGAATTATCAGCATCTTGTACTGAAGTTTTAGTTAACAGAGATTTGGAGGTATAACTGATATAACTGAAACCTGCTTTAATAGTGATTACCAGAAAAATGACAACAATTTTGAGAAAGAAGATGGAAAAATAGCTGAGGGACCAACAGACAGATGCTGGATAGGTATATAGAAAGCTGAAAGTATGAGTGTACAAAAAATGTACAGATGGAAGCAAATAAACAAAAACACTTAAGAATCTTAGCAAGAAGAAAAGGAAACAACAAATTGATAACTCAATGTAGATGGAAATATTTCTTGAGAGAGAGAGGGAGAGAGACGAAGCTAGAAGCATCATTCCCTTATTTCAAACTATATTGTGTAGCTACAGTAATCAAAACAATAAAGACATTGTCATAAAAACAAACACATAGATTACAAACACATGGAAAACATAGAAACAAACACATGAAAAAGAAGAGCCTGAAATAAACCCATACATATATAGCCAACATGACAAAGGAGTTAAGAGTATACAAGGGGGGAAGCACTGCCTCTTCAATAAATGGTGTTGTAAAACTAGACAGCCATACACAAAAGAATGAATCTTACGCCATATACAAAAAATATATAAAAATTAACTTGGGCCTCCCTGGTGGCACAAGGTGTTAAGTCTCAGCACTATGAAACTATCAACAGCCACTGCAACACTTAGAATTTGATCCCTGATGAGGGAGCAATATACATGGTACAGCAGACCTCTCCTGTCTTGCCTGCTGTTCCCCTTAGCAGTGTATATAAGTAGATCTGCCTGTTCTTCTCCCCACTCTGTTTCTGGTGAATCCTCTCACCCCCTCACACCTCTGGCATGTAGCCCCATTTTTGTATGCATAAATATATAAATTAAAAAAAACCCAAAAACAAAAATTAACTCAAACTGATTAAGACCTGAAATCACAAAGTGCCTAGAAGAAAACAGAAGTGGTAAGCTCCTTGACATCAATCTTAGCAAAAGATTTTCTTTTTCATTTCACACCAAAAACAAAGGCAACAAAAACAAAAATAAATAAAAAGGAGTATATCAAACCAATGAGCTTCTGAACAGCAAAGGAAACCATAAAATGAAAAAGCCACCTACTGAATGGGAGAAAATATCTGCAAATAATATTATCTGATAAAGAGTTAATTTTCAAAATATACATTTAAAAAAACTTGCATTCCTCAATGGTAAAAGCCCAAATAATCTAATAAAATTGGACAAAGGAAAAAAAATTGGACAAAGTATCTAAAAATAGGCATTTTCCAAAGAAGACATACAGATAGCCACCAGGTACATGAAAATATTCTCAGCATCTCTAATCATAAGGGGAATGCAAATCAAAACCACAATCAAGCTCATAGATACAGAGAATAAATTAGTGGGAGGGGTGGGACAATAATGGGTAACAGTTTCATGAGACAAAAACTTATCATTATAAAATAAGTAAGGCATGGGAATGTAATGTATAGCCTGGTGACTAAGTTAATAATATTCAGTGCTTAATGACTTTTGGGTGATTGACTGACCACATGCACAACAGTGGTCCTACATATATCCTAGGTATGTAAGCTCTTATACCATCTAGGTTTGTGTAATTACACACTATGGGATTAATGATAACAACAAAATTGTCTAGTGATGCATTTCAAATCTGTTAAGTAATGCGCCACTGTCCTATATTGTATATTTGAAAGTTGCTAAGAGTAAATCTTAAAAGTTCCTATCACAAGAAAAAAATTTTGTGACTATGTATGGTGGCAGTTAACCAGACTTATTTTGCTGATCATTTTGCAATGTATGCGAATATAGAACCATCATGTTGTATACCTGAAAATGAATATTTGGTACATTGCTGTAATTGCCTCTGTGTTTGTAAGAGCAGGGTGGTCACAGGGCAGATTATCTATGATCCGGCAGATGGGTGAAGAAGAGTCCTGGAGCCCTCAGTGCGTTTCTCAGGCTTTTGAGCTTTACATGTAGTGTGGCAAACAGGTACACGGCAGGCAGGAGTGCCGGGGGGCCAGGAGGCCGGGAGAACTCCAGGCCCCCAGCAAGTCTTCACTCTGGGCTTCTCTGGCTTTCTTTCTCCCCTTCTCTCTCCTGACTCTCTCCTGCTTCTGCTTCTCTCCATGACTATCTCAATATTCCTCCCACAGCCCACAGAAGTAAATAAGACAGCTTACAACAATGTAACAACTGCAAGTGCCCCATCAGATAGGGCAATCCTAATGGTGGGAGGGTAGAAAAGCCTGAAAACCATTTACCCTACAGTGTGCAACTTAAGTTTTTGAATTGATATTGAAACCATACCTTTTGTCTGAATTCACCTATGTGAGATGCCTCAAAGTGAAATTGGTTATCTGATTACATGGTTTAAGATTTATAAAAATATTATAAATCTGGATAAACTACACCTTCACTTTAGACGTCTATTGTCACTTTGGTAAAAAGAGGGAGTTGGGTTCGGTGCTGCTATGGACTGAATATTTAGGTCCCAACAAATCACATGCTGCATATTAATGTTTAATATAATAGGATTTAAAAGTAGGGTACTGGGAGTTGTTTATGTCATGAATGGGATTAGTGCTTTTATAAAAGGAGCCTGAGAGAGAGGCTTTCTTCTTCTATCAGGCTAGGACACAGCAAGAAGCTGGTATTTCTCAACCCAAAAAAAGACCTTCACTAGACCTGACCATGGTAGCACCTGATCTCAAATTCCATTGTCTAGCACTGTGAGAAAAAAAAAAGTCCCTTGTTTATATGTCTCCCCATCGATATTATGTTGCTATAAGAACCTGAATAGATGAAGTCAGGTATCTAGAACTACTATCATAAAGTTTGTTATCTCAGAGAAATCCTATTTAGGGTCATTAAGGTTAGATTCAAGCCCTCCCAAACCTTCAATTGCCATATTGTAACTTATTCCTAGGAAGAGAGTCACAGCTCAGCTTTTGGTGGCATCTCCCTGAATGATTGATAAGGTCACCTACTTATTCATAGTGTTTCTGTTTGTAGTGTTTGTGCATATTTGTTCTGCCTCTAGAGAGTGTTGTTTCCTATTCCAAAGAAAGAAGAGTTAAACAAGAAAATGAAATCTCACCATTTTTTAGAGGGAATTGCATACATTATTAGGACCACACATGGTATCTGTAGTTAGATGCTTTGTTTTGAAACTCAGCTCCATCCTTGTGTAAATATGGGCAAGTTACAAATGTCCCCAATACCTCAGTTTCTCTCTCAGAAAAATGGACACAACTAATATTTATCTCATAGGGTTGATGTGAATTTTAAATGTGTGTGTAACCTGATACCTGGCACCAATAGGACTCTGAATATAGATTTTACTTTTATTATTTTACCTGTGATATTATGTCTATCACATAAAATTATGATGGGCTGGATGATTACTAGATAATTATAGGGATATAATAAAAATAAAAATAACATGACAAGTGGGACTACATCAAACATAAAACCTTTTTTACCTTGAAAAAAGCCATCACAAAAAATAAAGGCAACCTACAGAGTGGGAAAAAAATGTTTGCATACTATACATCTGATAAAGGGTTAATCTCCAAACGTGTAACGTTCTTACACAATCCAACAACTAAGAAACAAATGACCCAATTAAAAAAAGACCTAAATAGACACTTCTCTAAAGAAGACATACAGATGACCTACAGACATACGAAAAAATGTTTAACGTCATTAGGTATAAAGAATGCAAATCAAAATCACATTGAGATGCCATTTCACCTTTATGAGAATGGCCCATATAAAAACAAATGGAGTTAACAAATGTTGCAAGGTTGCAGTGAAAAAGAAACTCTCATATACTGTTGGTGGAAATGCAAGTTGGTACGTTTTTTTTTTTTTTTAATAATGTTTTTAAAGATTTATTTATTTATTTATACAAGCACTGGGTATAGTCAGAAGCACCGGAGGGTGAGAGAATTCACCAGAACCAGAGCAGGGAGCAGAACAGGCAGACTGACAAAGTACACTGCTGAGGGGAGCAGTGGGCGCAGCAGGAGAGATTTGCGTGCCATGTGGGACCCTCGCCAGTGGCCAGGAATCGAACCAGCACTGCATAGCTGGTAGAAGTGCAAACTGGTCCAACCACTATGGAGAGCTGTGTGGAGATTCCTCAACCTGCTAAGGATGGAGCTTCCATATGATCCAGCAATTCCACTCCTAGGTATTTACCCAGAGGACACAGGATCATTAATTCAAAAGGGCACCTGCACCCCTATGTTTATAGCAGCACTATTTACAATACCTAAGCTATGGAAACAACCCAAATGCCCAAAAATAGATGACTGGATCAAGAAGATGTGGTACATATACACAATGGCTTCTAGATTTTTTTAATTGGCTTTCGTTGTGGAATTGGGTAAAAAGTCTTATTTTCTTTTCCTTTTCTTAAAAGATTTATTTATTTATGCATACAAGAGCCGGGGTACAGTCCAGGGGCGTGGGAGGGTGAGCAAATTCACTAGAGACAGAGCAGGGAGCAGAACAGGAAGGCAGACCAAAAACATTGCTGAGGGGAGCAGTGGGCGAGATAGGAGAAGTCTGCTGCACCATGTGGGTATCTCCCTGGCCGGCCAGGAATGGAACCCGTGCTACAGAGGCTGTGGACAACTTCACAGAGCTGTGCTCAACCCACTGCACCACTGGGGAGGCCAAAAGTCTTATTTTCTAATGTGATAGCTTGAGCCAAATTTCCCTCTCCTTCCATCCTTGGGCCACCTGTTGACTTCATTCCTGAGGACCCCATGCTTTTTTTAAAAAAAATGCAAGTTGTTGCATGCCCTAAATTCTTCAAATCGTGCTGGCTTCCCCTGCTGCAAAAAGAAATAACTACATCCACTTTGTTTCTGCTAGTGCATGGACTCAGCCACTCTGGACTTCCTTCAGTCACACTGAGCTCCAGGAGCCCACTTCAACAACAGCATTTTTCATGATCATTTTTGATCTCTCAAGAACAGATTTATGATAGAAGAAACCATCTACTTCCATGGTCCCAGCATTTCTCATTCTCTTTACTTGATTCATAACCACATAATTCGTAGCTACATAATTCTCAGAAGTTTCACGATCAGTGTACATTGTGCTCCACCTGACCAAGGGTGATAATTAAGCCAGCAGTCCTTAGCCTATCAGCACACATTTCAGGACACAAATGGGAGCACTGTCATATTTTCCCTCACATTTCACCATGTAAGTTACAGGAACCTCAGCTTCAGAAGTATGTAGTCTTTCTCCTGAAGGTTCTCTTCCAACCACATTTACTAAAATTCAAATTTTTGGAAATGAGCTTGATTGCCCCAGTTGTGTGTGATATACCAACCCTGTGGTGGACATGGTAACAGCGTCTTCTCATGGGTATCCCCTTTGGAGCCACATGGATCAGGGTGACAAATACATACCAAAGAAAAGATATTGACAGACAAAAAGATCAGATGTTCACCATAGAAAATTGTAAAGTCAGAAAGTAACCCAATCTAGAACTGGGATTTAAAGAAAAGTCAAACCCAGCAGCCTTAGAAAGATAGCATTTCAGACAGAAATTCCCTTTTCTCAGAGCAGGGACGCCCTCAATATCAGAGCTCTGTGATCCAGGCACTGATGAAGAATCACAGAAATTCCATATCCCAGCAGACTGGTCCCTGGTTGTGCTAATTCCCAATGCTAACTGCCCCTTTGGTTATTTCTGAGATGAGGCTGAAGCATTTTTTTTAAAATTACATCAATCAGAAAGCTCTAAAAACAGTAGTTATCAATGCTGAATGCCTACCAATATGAACTGGGGTGCTTTTTCAAAATGTTCCTGAATATACTACGCAACACCAGAGATTATGATAGAGCCCAAACACATGTGTTTTGGACAGAGGGATATTTTAATTCTCAAGCACAGCCAGGGTCAAAAATCACTGACTTGGAAATCAGAACAGTCTAAAGCCTGGGTGAGGAGGCTTTGGGTTGACCCCATTCTGAAAATCACTGAAAAGGAGAAGGGAAGCAAGGATACCAAGGAAACTTGGGGGAGGAGATGTAAAGTGTATTTGCCTAATAATTTCTTACCTTTTTCCACAAACAGTTCATCATAACTTTTCATATTAAGTGTTCTAGTCATTAACATGTTAGCAAAGAAAAAAAATTAATCTAGTAAAAAAGTTGGGAACTGGAGCTTGGTCAGGAAATTTTTGATTATAGGTTATCTAAACCATAGTTTACAGAGTGACATGAATGCAAAACCACAATGAGAGTGTGGGTGGTGTGCAGAAAGCATTAGTCATCGTGCAATATCTATTTTCCCTTCTTCCTCGCTGGCAGAACCATTCTGATAGCCTAGTAAAAGGACTAGTAAATAGCCTAGTAAAAGGACTAGTAAATAGTCTGATAGCTTAGTAAAAGGACTATATTTCCTAGACCTCCTTGCCACTGGAGTAGAGATATAGGCAGAAGGGTTAAGTGGTGCTTCTTTGTTCCTTCATAAAGTGTCTGACTCAACAAAGAGGTGTGCCCTTCAACCCTTTCCCTCCTCGGTTTCACACTAAAACCCAGATTTAGTGGCTGAAGCTCCAGAAGCCTTCTTGAACCCTGAGGCAAACTGACTTGGGAAGGTGCTTGCTGAAATGTTGGAGCAGAAGGAATGACGGGGCTTACTTCCTTATGATAGAACCTTCAACTGCCTGATCTTGGCCTGATCTCAGAACATTCTTATATAAGGGAAAACTAAGCTTCTAATTTGCATGCAAAGCATACAGGGGTCTTCAGTTACATGCAGTAAAATCTAATCCTGGAGTATAATCCTATACCACCTCCCACTGTGGTTGTGGTCTTCTGGGCTGTCCAATCCAGTTCTGCCACCTCATGCTCCCTTGAGTGTGTTCCCAGCATCTCACTGGGAGAGATACCTGCCCATTTCACAGAACTAGATAAGATTCAGCATGGAGAAGTTAACCTGGTAATGAATGGAGAACTATGGAACAGAGCTAACTTATTCACATAAGCTGAAAACTAAGCTTGAAGTTAAAACTTAGTATTTTAGAGATTGTGTTTAGTTGTTTTACACATACTTAGGTATCTTTCCCAAGGTCACATCTTATAAAAGACATGAACATGCCCAAGATAATCAGATTAGCTACTATAGATACTGTATCAAATTATCAGGTTTTTTCTTTGTAGCTTTCCCTGGTGGGGTTCGTCCCTCTAACATTTATGAAATTATAAGCACATAAATTTTACATAAATTTTTTATTAAGCATTCAAGTTTAATAGCCAAATAGTTAAGTGAGGAACTACCACTGTTTCTAGGCAACAGAGTAGAAACAACAGAGGAGAACTAAGCAAAAAGCTCAAGCTTACTGGCTCTGCCTCGGTCTCCCACTTTACTCCTATGACCTTGAGCAAGTCACCTGCTCTATACACATTTTGCTCCTTAAAATTTGTTAAATGTGAATATCAAGTACAAACTTGCTTTAAGAGAGCAACTTCTAAAAGCAACACCTGCCAATAAAATGTATAATTAAAATGTGTGATAGGACATTATTCAGTCATTAACATAATTTTCTACCCATTAATATACATGTGTGCTTTTGGCTTTCATTATTAATTATTAAGAATCTTCTCAATCAGAGTCTTCCTGAATATAAACTAGGGCCAAATTTGTGTTCTATATGAAGTATTAAAATATGTAAATCTCAAGGGATTCCAGTTTGAAAGTTAAAATTTAGATGAAGACACAAATACTTTTGATACAATTGTTCCATTGTTCATAATTATTACATACTAAATTAGCTTTTACTAATTTACTTTTACTTTAATTTAGCTTTTACTTTAATTTACTTTAGATAGACCCTGAAAACTACTTAGTGTCTCAGTGGGCAGGATGGCCCACAATGCCTTAAGTTTCACAGATCACTCCCGCATAACTCATTATTATCATCATCCTTTTTATCAAGAGTGAAATGATGAAAACCTAACTAATTACTTAATCGAATATTAGAGTGAACATTGGGAATCCCTCTCATTTTTCTTGAATTATTGTTTTTTACCAATTATTTTTTATTTTCATTTTTAAAGATATTTCAGACTAAATTTTCCCTATTTGCAGGTGATATAAATTCAAGTATTTCCCACTATATATCAATTCTAAGTATGATTTGTTTTAATCATTTTCATTTATTTCTTTTTTTAATTAATTAATTTATTTTTTAAAATAAATTTTATTTTTATATTCCCCATACAATTGCAACCCCCTTATTTTGACCCCAATCCCTCCCTCCCCGCACCCCACCCCCCATAGAGTGTCTCTGGTTCATAGTTTTTTGTTGATTTTGATTTTCACTTTCTTATTTAATTCATCAGGGAACATGAAGTTCAACTTGACAATACATTTGCTTTCATTTTGATGGAAATGAAAGAAAAAATTTCAGCCAAAATTAGAAATAAGGCTTACAGACGTATTGCCCTATTCTTCTGAGAATAGTCAGTTATATTATAGCCCATGCAAGGTCTGACCTGGTTATTTCTCTATTTCAGAGATTGGTGTGAGGAAAGACCTGAAAATGATCGCTAAAAATTGGGTTACTAAAGATCGATGATCTGCTTATTATTTCCCTTAGTCTTAGTAACTCAGGATTTCCCTCCCCTGTTTATATATTCTTTGTTCCCTCCCTCTCAACAAATGGTGCTATGAGCACCTTTGGAAAAAGAGATTCAGGCTGAATGTTCATCTCCAGAGAGAAGATTGAGTATGATGGCCTCAGAACAGTGAACGAGAAGAGTATGCCCACATGTCCTTGTTTCCTGTACTTTGTCTGTATGTTTAATTTGTTTTTTTTTTTCTTTTTATCTCCTCTAGCTCCACGATTAAACTATGTAGATTTGGAAATTTTCCAACAAACAGTATTTAATTTGAAGTTTCCCTTTGCTCATTTTAAAGATATCCCTGGGGAGCAAAACTTTATTTAAATCAACAAAATAAGGATTGTTGACCATTATTAATAGAATTCTCTCTTCAGTTACCTCAAGATCACTCATAATAGTCACTCCAAGTGATGTTCTTATTTAGGAGGTTAGTAATGTATATTCTGGAGGTATCAGATTGAATAGTGAAGTCAATATTTCTTAGTTTTCATATCAAACTGGAAAATCAAACAACTCTTGTTATAACAAATGAATTTATCTTGGTAATTTTTTTTATGGCATTTTGATAACAAGGTCAGCAGGGATCCAGAATATATTCACCAGGGAGTTATGCTCAGAGGTAACACACTTTCCAAAATGCCACAAATATTATGAATATGTGGTGCATGGTCTGTAATCCAAACATCCCACTCTTTAGGTGTTGGCAGGAAAAGGCATCCATAGCATGTGAAAGGACTGAAGCCCTTGCCTCAGTTTACCTTCAAATACAATGGGGGATTACCCACACACAGGCAGAAGCAGGTACTTCTCACTGTTGGAATTTGTCTCCAAAATGGGGAGCTCAGTTACCTCACAGCAAACCTCTGGTTTCCATACCACTTGCAAGCCTACAGAGTAATGACTGTTGAAAAAGGTTTACTTTCAAAAAACCAATTCTTGGGCCTCCCCAGTGGCACAGCGGTTGAGCGCTGGGCTGCGAAGCTGCCCGCAGCCTCTGCAGCGCCGGTTCGATCCCTGGCCACTGGCAAGGGTCCCACATGGCCTGCAGACCTCTCCTGCCGCCCGCTGCTCCCCTCAGCAGTGTACTTCGTCAGTCTGCCTGTTCTGCTCTTCGCTCTGACTGTACCAGTGCTTGTATAAATAAATAAAAAAAAAGAATAGTTAACTAGATTCTCTATTTCCTTCTTTAAAAAAAAAAACACACAATTCTTTTTCTCTAACGTAACAACTTTTTACCCCAAATTTTGCTAAAAATATGTTTAGAACTACAATTCAGGCAGAAATATTCATGAGCTTACTCATTCCACATGTGAGATGATTTGGGATCATGTTTCATGTTTGGGGAACACCAAGTTGTTTTACGTTGATTAGACACTTTGGAGAGAGAAGCATAAACAAGTAACATCTGACACTTCCAACCATGCGCACAGTCTCTGATTCCAACTTTCATCACAGCACTTTCTATTTCTATTTATTTAGGCTTCACTTTGCCTGAAATATGTATTCCTGAGCTGTAACTTTATTTTTCTTTGCAGTTTTAGTACAAGGTAATCATGGGCTCCAGAGAGGTTGAAAAGTTGGTGAAGAACATGGAGCAGAGAGAAGAATATGCATTCCAAAGGACTTCCTGGCCCCTCTCCCCCATCCACTACCATTGGACAGAATCTTCTCTTCCCTCTTGGGAATCATAAATGGTTAGCACACATGTACACACTGTATTATTAAGCTCCAACTTATTCTTTAGAACCTATATAAAAGTATTGTTCAATTGATCTCCTTTCTTTTTTAAAAAAAGATTTCTTTTTATTTATGCATATAATAACTGGGGTGCAGGCCAGAGGTGTGGGGGTTGAAAGGACTCACCAGAGACCGAGTGGGGAGCAGTACAGGCAGATCTACTGAAATACACTGCTGAGCGGAGCAGTGGGCAGTCAGGAGAAGTCTGCTGTGCCATGTGGGTAGCTCCCTGGCCTCAGATTGAACTCATGCTGCAGTGGCTGGTGATAGCTTGATAGCACTTACTTTAACCCCTACACCACCAGGGAGGCCCTGATCTCCTTTCTATCTGAATGAATTGTTCGAGCATCTTGGCACTGGTTTGGAACACATTCTATTTTTCCTAATAAAACTTTTTCTTAATGACTTTTTGCTTAGCAAGATTTGTAGGCATGAATGAGACTCGCTAAGCAAATTAACAATGTCTGAATCTAATCTATACACATGTGTTTCTGCACCTCCTCGTGGAATCTTTCCTTTCTAATAAGTAACTTCACATCCTGATACCCGACAGCGGCTGTTTTCCCTGCTTCATGGCTTTTAGCAATTCCTGCTCCTGGTTGGAGAAGAATCATGTGATCCATATGTCAGAGATGATACAGGGATTGACTTCACTTTGTTCACTGTGTACGTGTGTGTGTGTGTGTGTGTGTGTGTGTGTAAGTGTGGGTTTAAAATGTTGTGTCAGTTAAGCTGGAGAAAAGAGACAACAGCAAAAATCAAACTCTGAAGAAATTAAATGACCTATCCAAGGTTGTTGAACTCTGTACCCCTCGAGGTACCCAATTTTAAACAAAACCAAAGCAAAGCCATAGTAAGGAAAAACAGTTGTACAAAGAGGAAGTGGGGGTGAGGTGATAAACAGAGGAGGAGGAAATAGTGGAGCAGGGACCAGAACAAGAAGGAGGAATGTAAAGAGGAGTGGGGAGGAGAAGAGGGAACAAGGAGTCCATCCTTCTGTTCTGAATAAACAACATTCATAAATCATATATATGAAGATTTGATTGTCAAGATCCTTCACAAAGAAAATATAGTAATAAGTGAAAATGGAATAAAAAAGAAATATGGGGGGGATATATGAGGGAGATGAGATGGAAATGGTGAGGTGGCTCACCTTTGCCAACCTCCTTATATCATAGGTGAGAAAACTCAGACACAAAGAGATGAACTTGCCTGAGGCCACAAGAATGCAGACCCAAAACTACCACTCCAGCTCCCTAAAATTTGTATAGCTTTCTTCTCATTTTATCATCAGGGTGCAGCAGGGTTAAGTGAGAAATACTCAATAATTGAGCAGATGTTTTTAGCCCAATAAATAAAGAAGCATTTATATATTTTTTCTTGCAAATGCAAATTTTGTGAAATGATATGTTGGTGAGTCTTATGATTATAAAATGTAATTGAAATATACTTTGAACAAAAAAATGTGAATACTTTACATCCCGAGAAATGCTATGATTAACAGGAGAAATGAAAGATTCTTAGTATAAAAATGGGTGACAAGAATCCATCTCTGATCCCAAGAAATTATTCTAATAATGAGTAATTATAAGCCAACAGACATTGATCTCCTAATTGATTTCTCAGAACACTGGTTTCTAACATTGAAATTTGCTTTTGACCTGATTTTACTGATCTCCAGAAAAAGCAAATCCATGCAGAATGATGGCATATTTTCTGTCAAACTCAAACTTAATACGTAGATATGTTATCATTTTTCTCTCTGATCAAGATGACCTTTTCTACAGTCTTTATTCATTAAGGGGTATTGAATTTGATATTTTATTAAATTTTGGTTGTGTTTCTAAAACAAATTTCAAGACTTAACACTTATTTTAGGAGACATTAATAATGTAATGTATGCTATCCATGCTATCCATGCTGTGTTTCTAGAAATAGTGTTAATGAAAAGATTATCTTTTCATTGGAAAGTGACTTTTATCACTTTCCACTAGGTTTTTAAACTAAATTTAGACATTTTAAGCTTCTAATTAATTCCCATTCTAGGAAGGCAGTCCTAAGGAAACAACCAGAAACTCAGATTAAAATACAGATAAACTCATCATTTAATTGTGCATCATAAGAAAAAAAACTAACATCAATCTAAACATTAAAATAGCAGAATAAATAAATTGTCACATATGCATACATTAAAATATTAGATACTATTAAATTTTTGTTTCAGAGAAGATTTAAGACACAGGCAATATCTCTCATGGAATGAAGAGTCCATGTGAACACAGACCAAATCTGAGTTTGTTCAACACTGGATTCTCAATTAGTTGCATAGTGACTCAATGAATATTTGTTGGATGAATGAATAGATTGGTAAAGATAATAAGTTCTTTTAAAAGAATCTAGCTACACATTTATGTACATGTATTTTAGATTATACTATTTCTTCTTACATAAAAAAGTCCAAAGATATATTGTCACTATATCACATTCAAAAGTTGTATTACCAATAGCATCTCCTTCTTGTAGCTTTAATTATGTTAACCTAATTAAAAAACGTTTTCTTTTGAAAGCAGAACTGTTTCTTTGGTGCTCATGTCGAGTTTTGGTACATATTATAAACAAGTTGAAAGTAGAACAAAAACTAAGCAGTCTTTTTAATCTAATCAATTTTTTCTCCTCTAATTCTATTATTTTGAAAAATCTGTTTGTTGCCATAGTGATCAACTCTCAATGTAAAATTAAATCACACTAACTTTCAAATTTCAATAGCATACCACTGCCACCTACTTCTTTCAAAAATGTTCAGATCTTCTAAACACAAAGTACCTTAAAAGTCTCACTTTGGAGAAGCTGAAGTGGGACCTGGGGGACTGGGAAAGTCTTATGAATGAAGAATGGAAGTCAATGAAAAAAGTGAAATTTGAAAATAAATTAATTTAACATGAGAAATAGCACTTTCTCTCCAAGGAGCAATTCAGTCTTTCCAATATACTTCTTAAACTTTCATTTTATAATTAATATGATAATGATGAATTGAGCCTAAAATAAGAATAATTGGAGGATAAAGGTGTATGGTCTGCATTAGAACTTCTAGATTATTCTTAATACACAGTCTTTAGAAAGCAATGAGAAATTTTTGTCTAGTAGAAAGATGTAGATAAGAAGTTCACAAAGGAAATTAATAAAATGGTTGATAAATGGACAAAGAAATTAAAGTAAAACAAGATGTAATCTTTTGTCCAATCATTAATAAAAATTAAAGAAATGATAATGCCACTGTAGCTAAAGCTTAGTGGAATTGAGCATTTTTATAAACTATGGTAAGGATGCAAATTATATTACAGCCTTTTGGGATATCTTTAATTCAAAATTCTACTTCCAGTAATTTATCTAATTGGGAAAATAGTGAATAGGGATATATGTTCACAATGTTAGATGTAAAATGATATTCATCTTGGATTTGTTTTTATACAATAGATAAAGTCAATCTAATGTATGTCAGTGGGAAATTGTTCTCTAAATTATGATTTAATCATGTAATGGAGTGTTCTGAAGCCACTGAAAATGATAATGTATATATGTAATTATTGATATGAAAATCCTCATATTGACATGCAAAGATATCTACATAAGATTTCTTGGAAAAATAGGGATTTAGAAGACTTCTGAAAATACACAAAGAAAAATAAATGTGAGTATCCACAAAAACAGGTCTGATACTGTTACATGAAAGTGTGGACTGTGATTATTGCTAAGGAATATGCTTGCAATTGTCAACAATAGAGATGTTTCCATTTTTGTTACACACCAAGTAAGTTCCTTATAGAATTTGAAACCTAAATGCCAAGAAATGAAAAATGAAAAACTATTAGGGCTGGATTCTCAATTACTGTACCTTGGAATGTAATTCTCAATTACTGTACCTTGGATTCTCAATTAATGTACCTTGGAAATAAGGTAGATCTACAAGAAAGTGGTGATAGTAGAGTTGGAGCAGACTTATAGAAACACCTGACACAAGCTGTTACTCAACAAATAGTTATTGAATATTAACCTGAGTTTAGCTCCTCTCATTTTACAGGACAGGAAGCCTAGCTCTGAGGGCAAATTTCTGGTCACACAATGAAGGGAAAACCCAGATTTCCTGATTCTCAGTCTCTTACTTTTTCCTCCTGAACAGGTCACACCTGTTGTTCAGGTAATTGCCTGTGTTGTACAGTCAGAGTTGTGTGTGTGTGTTTTGTTTTTTTTTTTAATGGATGGCAAATTCTGAACTAAAAAAATGTGACTCAAATAAAAGAACTAAACTTACATAGAAATTACGGACTGTGCTTCTGTTTGGTAGTTTAGAACTGATTACAAATTACACCCAAAACAACACCTCTTTGAGTACATTACTAAATATTTCCAGTGACCAAAGACATTTCCTCCATGGAAACCCAAACAGTTGCCTGTTTATTGTTATGCTATGGGGCAGGATTTCTAGGAATCTTTCTAGGAATCAACGGCTTACCTGATGTGTAGTCTCTCATTATTGACCTGCCTCACTTAGGTACCCTTCTGACTAACAAAGCATTTCTGTTACTGTAAGTCATCATTCCTGAATCCAAGTAATTTCAGTTTGCTTCCCTATAATATAGAAGATGGATATAAAATGGAGTCAAATGTTAATGGGGAAAGCTCATAGTTCTCAGATTCTTGACCTGATATGTTCTAGAACACTGAAAAGCATCACAGGTTTTATCTGGGAATTATTTTTTTTTTAAGATTTTATTTATTTATTACAAGAACTGGGATACAGGCCAGATGCAAAGGAGGTTGAAAGGATTCACCAGAGACAGAGCGGGGAACAGAACAGGCAGACTGATGAAATACACTGCTGAGGGAAGCAGCGAACATGACAGGAGAGGTCTGCTGCGCCATGTAGGACCCTCGCTGGCAGGCCGGGATGGAACCGGCGCTGCAGGGGCTGTGGACAGCTTCACAGCTGGGTGCTCAACAGCCTGCACCACCAGGGGAGACCCATATCTGGAAGTTATTGACTGGTGTCTCATGGGTTCTCAAGGCAAACACTCACCTACGTGGGGGTTAAGGTCACCCTCACATCTTCCTCACTGACTGGTTTCTTCTTTGGTGAACTCTGCCGTCAGATACAATTTACCCTGCTGCCAGTAACTGCCACTGTAACTCTGGAAGGCCAGAGTTCATTCTCTGGTTCTTGCTGGATGTTTTCAAGTGTACCAAATATCAGTGATACTCTGCTGACA